>NC_092454.1:33477957-33779901 GCF_036169615.1 Heliangelus exortis
GTGACTGGTGGGATCTTTTTGCTGTCCTAACTGCATGCAGAATTACTTGGTTCTGAATCATCTGAAGATAGATTTGTGGGGTTTTCTGTGTGGAAAAAAAAATAATATTGTAATCAAGGAAGTGCAAAACTGCAGCAAAATTTGGGGATTTGCAGAGACTGGCAGATTTACTGCATTTTGGCCATGAAATCATAGCTCTGAATTCACAAGCATATAGCTTCTAGTCCATCACTCAGTGTGCTTGTAACTAATGTATACACCCATCAATATATCACCTTGCAGAGTGCTTTCTTACCTGCCCCCTGAAAATACTTGGAGCATTTAATACATGCATTTTACTTCCCGGGAGTGGCAGTGGTTTACATTGGGATGTCTTGAATTCAAGGATTTTAGAGATGTTTGGGT
Source organism: Heliangelus exortis (assembly GCF_036169615.1). Lineage (NCBI taxonomy): Eukaryota > Metazoa > Chordata > Aves > Apodiformes > Trochilidae > Heliangelus > Heliangelus exortis. Next base: position 33,478,363 of record NC_092454.1, read on the forward strand.
GACTCCTGGGAGTTCAGCATGTTAAAGTTCACAGTTCATGCATGAAGCATGTGAATCCCAGCTTAGTCTGAGGAGAGCAGCAGGACGTAGGGCTTGTCACACATGCTGAGTCGTTGGAAACACGATCACATGAGGTTGGAGTACTCATCATAGCTGATGTTACGGTCATCTCTTGTTTCTGATGAGTTTCAGCTGGTCCTGCTCTGGAAATACAGAGCAGCTGTTTTTTCAAGTTTTTTAAAATGCTGTCTAAGCAACATAGATGGAATTCTATAATAGCTTTACCTAGAGGATACACTAAGTTTCACAATTAAGCATAGATCCTCTTTAGCTATATAATTGCCACATTCACAGAGCCAACAGAAAAAGCCAGATGTCCAAAGGGAGCATTTGGATCTTACAGTCTTACCTTTTGCAAGCCAGGAAAATCTTGCCCAGTAACTTCTGCACTTAGGTAGAGGTGATACTAGATACTAGCATCTCTTTGAGCTTTATGCATATCTTTTAAAATAAATATCCATTTATGACTTATAAGCTTCAAGTGTGGGAAGCACTACATCAATACCCAAATAATTTCAAAGCTTATATATTTTCCCTTTTAAAGATTTGTTCTTCATTTTTCATCCACGTCTTATTCCAGCTTTCAACCACTGAATCTCAATATGATTTTTTTTTTTTTAAATAAATCCAAGTCTGCCACGATCTGAAATATTTTTCCATGTAAGCACTTCTATGCTAGAAATAATTGACTTCTAAATCTTCTCTTGGATAAATAATAAAAACTAAGTTTCTTAAATCTTTGTCTGGTATGTTTTCTGGACCCTGAGATGTGTGGTAATGCTGTTATTCATGTTGGAGACAGACAATACCCCTTTTCCTATTTTGATTGCCTCTTGCTTCTGCAATGGAGGATGCCATTCATACACTTAGTTGCTATGTTGCCATAAGACCACATGCTTCATAGGCTGCCTAATATGAATTTGATGTGTTCTTCAGATTTGTCCACAGGGTAAAGCTCTACATTTTTAAAGGATATTTTATTCTTACTGTTTTTCTAGCATTGTGTTCCACAACTGACATATTGCTCTATTTACCATGTAATTCTTATCAGTACATGTAAGTGATATAACCATACAATTATTTAAAAATTTCACTATTCATATTCTGCCCCACTTTTACTAGCACTGGTTTCCTAAGTTCTTCCCATACACTGAAAAAGTCATTGATCTTCATCTAGCCAAAACTGCATCTCTGAGAAGCATACTGGGAGTGATCTTCAAGACCACTGTTTTTCCACTTTCGGTTATCATCAAGAAACTTTTAATATATTTCTGCTATACTCTCTATTTTTAATACAATTCTAAATCTGGAAGGTGTTTCTTTTATCTGCACACCAAGTGGGGATCTGTCAAATATTCTGCTGCTTCTCTTTGCTACCCATGTAACACTAAAAATAAAAGCTTGTTATTGAATCCGCAGCACCCTAATTGTGCTTATAGACTATAGGACACAAACATATTAGATCTAGATGCATAGAACTTTGATTAATCTGCTGGAAGCTGCTGTTTTCTGCATTAAAAGACATAAGATCTTAGACGGGTTAATGTGCTACCAAACTCTTTAAATAGCTATTGCCAGTTCCCACATGTTTAATTTACAGACATCATACTAGTGCAGAGCAAACCCAAAGGCTGTTTTGGGCAATGATGGTGAAACACAATCATGATGTGATAGTAAGCTAACTTTCTGTTATCTTTCTCAAACACTAAATTTCCTCAGAAAAGATACCAAGGTTGTTATGAGGTTTGCTATTGAAAACTATCTTAAATAATTTGCTATAACAACCTTTCAGCACCTTCACTCATCACCTGTGTCAGGCTTGCCAGCTACATACATATGGTTATTATTCTATTTAGCTTTTCAGATGTTGATGTGTAACCAGAATTTTCAATTCTCTGCTACTCTATCAGGTTTGGCTTGTAAGAAAATCAATATTAGCAATATAGAAAATTCTTTCCACCTCGAGAGAACTGTGTGAACTTCCTCCTTTCTGTGCATCCTAAGTGACCATTTCACCACGAGAAATCGTTAGAATTCTTCCCTTTATCCAATCATATTTGTCAGAGGTTTTCTTTTAACAAATGCTTTTAGCTTTTCTTATCAGATAACACCACCAATTACCTGTGAGCATCATGTGTGATTTTCATAATATTTATGTTTGGACCCGGCTATAAATTAATTGTTATTGTCAATTATTATTGTTCAGTCATTTTAGCTTTTGTTTGCCAGAAGGATCAAGTGAGCAGGCTCCTATAGTCCCAACAGAGCAACCTCACCATAACATCACACCAAATGCTCTGGGGCACCAATCCTTGCACCACATCTGATATGTTTAGGGACAGAAAATGGGGGGGTGCTGAGGACAGACACCTCTGCTGTGTTACAGTACTCCTGTGTCAGAGAGACCCTGTCACTCAGTTATGTCCCCTCCCACAGGCTCTGCTGGCATCAGCTGATCTGATATCTTATCTGCCATAATCTAAGATTCAGGGCTTCACTTGCTTTGGATAAATACCCTGTAGTTCAAGGTGTTAACCCAGTTCACATGAAAGAGAATCACAGAATTGTTCTGGTTGGAAAATACCTTTAAAGACCTTTTAACCATTGACCTAGGTTTATGGAGTACAGTGCTAGACCACTTCCCTAAGCACCACATGTACACATCTTTTAAATATCTCCAGGGATGGTGATCCAACCATCTCACTGGGGCAGCCTACCCCAGTGTTTAATAACTATTTCAGTGGAGAATTTTCTTCTAATACCCAGTCTAAACCTCCCCTTGTACAACTTGAGACCATTTCTTCTTGTTCTACCACTTGTCACAGGGAGAAAAGAACAGCCCCCACCTTGCTAAAATCTCCTTTCAGGTAGTTGTTTTTGGAGATGTTTGTTTTGTGGAGAACCACAAAACAAAAGATAGGAAAGCATAACCACAGATTCTATGTGAGATGAATTAGTTCTGTTCAAGGCACTTTGCTTTTTTCTTTCTCTTTACATTCTCTTGGTGCTTTACTTAATCTATTGACAATTAAGGACCAGCAGTGCATTTAAACTATAGCTTCAGATGAATCTTGGGAGTTGATGTCTGAAGTAAACTTGAGAGTGAGGGCCAAGAGCCATCTGATCACAGAATCACACACAATCACAGAATGTTAGGGGTTGGAAGGGTGCTCAAAAGATTAAGTCCAACCCCCCTGCAGTCCTAGTGAACTATCCTGGAAAACTGTACAATTCTGTAAGTCAGTGTGCTCAATGAGTCATCCACAGAGACTGTCAAATCTCTTGGAAGATGGATGGTAAATGATTCAGCAAAATCAAGGTTATCTTTCGTAAAATGTTCTTCTAAATTGCTTCAATTCATACTAGTTGTTTTGTTTAGATATTCTAGAGGAGATAGTCTTACATGAACTCAATAAAAAATACAAAGATAAATTACCATAAAGGTAGCCTAAATATTAAAGAAGTTACAGCAGTTTTGTGGAATGAGGTTCTGTATATTATATTAATAATTAGGAGCAATGTTTAAGAATATTGTTTTCATCTAGAAGCACCAGATATTTTAACACATAAAATAACAAAGAGATTCCAATATTTAAACTTCAGTGTGCAGTTGATTAAAATCACCCATATGAGATCTAACTGTACCTCTTCTACACAGGCAAAATTACTTCCCAGGATCAAGTTTTCACCTTCAGGGTAAGTTTGCAAAAAGACAACTTTTAAGACTGTTTACAGTATTTAAACTTTTTACAATTTATTTCATCGGAGAACAGCTTCTATATTAAAAATGGTCTGAAGGCAAAAAAAAAATCCTATTTCTAGAGCAGAATTCAGATCCTAAAACTCAATTGACGTTAGTTTTAGAATTGTTTACGTTGAAGGGGTTCAACTCAAAAGAATTAGCCTAGCCTAAATTGGATCAATATCATTTACCAGCCAGTGCGGACTAACGGTTTGGCCCCATCAATCCTGGGCAGTTCAGCAACTTTGAAACTACTATATTCTGAAACAATCTTAAATGACAGTGTATTTGATTCAGCAAAATAGGATTTGGCACAGAATGGATATAGGTTAATTAGTTTTGTGGTGAAGTAAAAGCCCAAAGCTATGCTCAATATATACCAGTGGAAAGCTGACATTAAAAAATTCAAGAGCTATCTCTTGAATGTCAAAAAAACCAACATGAAAATCATTATTTTTTGGATTCTCATGAAGGTAGGAGACTCACTGGAACAGTTCCGTCAGGACCATTTCCACCAGGAACAGTCTACTAACAGCACATGAAGATTTTTTTGCAATCCGTTTTTGATCTGCCAAGAAACAAGAGTCTCTTATACTGCCACAGCATCTCCAGACCTTGGTCAGGGTGCCATAGCAGGTCTAGATCAGGGTCTTGATTGAGAGTTGCTGGTCCAGAGCCATGCCACAGGGCAGAGAGAGTGCATGTCCCCAGGGATGGAAGGACAGCCCTTGCCTCCAGCATCCCCATGATAGCTATTCCCAGCCAAAGAGCATCAGCCTGAGGGGGTGGGACATGCTCAGGCCCTAACACTGACCTGCATTCCCCAGACCTGCACTGGTCATCAGAGGTCTCAGCTGAGCCAGGACTTTGGCAGTCTGGATGCACTGTGCATAACTGCAGTACCACAGCTCAAATTAGAGATGATGTGCACTACTGCAAGCCACAAAGCTGGGTTATTTTATTTTATATATGAATATAATATGTAGCCATGGAAATTCCTGCAGACTTTATGGTAGATCAGCTCAGCTGACAGAGATAGTTCTTGGTTTGCTAAGACTGATCTGATGCTGTTTGCTGGCTAAAGACTTAACCAGAAGGATCATGAACAGCACAAGCCTGCAAGAAGCAGATCCTGAGGATGCAATGGCAAAAAAGAAGACTATCCCTTTCCCAAGAGAAGGCAACTCATTCCTAAGATGGTTCTACAGGAGGGTCTCAGCTGGATGCCTCTAGAGCCTCCAATTGGCTTTAATGTCAGCTGAATGAGAGCAAAGGGAACATAGCAGCAGTGTCAGGAGCCACATGATCATATTCTAAAAAAACAGCATCAGACCATTGTTTTGCTTTTCTCAAAGTAGGAATGAGAGATGTCAGAAGTAATTATCTTGCACTGCATTAATCACCAATCTAGAGGTCATTAGTACTGCACAGGTAATCCTCCTTGTCTGTGTCTATGTGGACACAGTCAAGCAGAACTGCTCTCTATCCTCTAAACCCTTAGGCTCTCAGTTTTAGAAATGAGCAGCCACATGATTATGCACCAAAATTACACATCAAGGCAGAATCCTCAGCTAACCATTCACAAACTTTACCAGTTACTTTTTTCTGTTCCTTTCTGTGCATAACGATTTCTTATACTAAATTAGGTCTACAAAAAAATAAATTAAATTAAATGAAAAAATAAATTAAATCTGGTTTACTCCCAAGGTTCCTTCAAGATTTTTATAAAAACTAGGATTCATTATTGAAAAGAAAGGAGTCAGCAGAAGCTAACAGTTTTCTTCCAAGGCCTCATCAGTTTTTCTGATTTAATGTAGAAGGAATGTAGGGTTAGAGTCCTCTCTATTGAACTAATCAGGTCTAGGTTTACCAATACTTGGATCAACAAAGGTTTTAATCATTTCCCCTGGCAGTGTTCACAGAATCACAAAATTAGAGATTCATCAGAGTTGGAAGGGACCTCTAGAAATCACCTAGCTCAGCTCAGTTCCCCATAAACAGAATCATCTACAGTACATTACACAGGACTGCACCCAGGCAGGTTTTGACTATCTCCAGAGGAGGGGACTCCACAACCTCCCTGGGCAGCCTGTGCCACTGCCTTGTCACCCTCACAGTAAATAAGTTTTTTCTTATGTTGAAATGGAACTTCCTGTGTTCCAGGTTGTGCCTGTTGCCCCTCATTCTGTCACTGGGAACTACTGAGAAGAGGTCAGCTCCATCTTCTTTGCAGTCACCCTTTAGGTACTTGCAGACATTGATAAGGTCTCCCCTCAGCCTTCTCTTCTCCAGGCCAAAGGGTCCCATCTCTCTCAGCCTCTCCTCATAACAGAGAGGCTCCAATCCCCCAGTCATCTTCGCTGTCCTCCTCTGGACTCTCTCCAGTACTTCCCTCTCTCTCTTGAACTGGGGAGCCCAGAAATGGAGCAAAAAGTAAGGCTACAAGCAAAGTATAAGATGGCATCAAGATACCATTCAAGTCATGAACTTAAGTGACAAAGAAATTGTGGTGACACCAGTAAAAGCAAAGGATGATGTGTGAGAAAGAGTGATAGCATGTGATCTCTGACCAGATGGCATGACCCTAGGCATGCCCTTAGTCCAGTGACAAAAGACTACTAGGACACCATCCTAATAGTCAAAAGCCAGAGGAAACATAAGATGTTCAGAGTAATCTGGAACGGAACGTGCATGCAGTCTCCTCTCAATAGCTTGCCCATTGGATAATCCTGCAGTTCATTACAGGGCCAAGAGAATGGGGAAATGGTGCTAGTTATCTGGATGCCTTGAAATCTTTGTGAGCAGCTGCTCACCTTAAAATATGCATTTCTTTTCTCTAAAACAATAGTGATAATTTCAAGACATTTGATTTCTAGTGAAAAGAAAGATAAAACTAGTCTCAGTATTTACAGCCTATAACTTAGGCAGTAACCAAATAGGCTGTTGGCCTTGCTAGAACTGACGGGTGTTCAGGTGTTCTGGGCAGGCCCAGAAGTCCACATGCAAGTGGGTGATGATCAGACATGTGTGATGCCCCAGTAATGAGTTGCACAGAATTACCGTGGAGGGCTGGACACTTGCCATGTTGAATATGAAAAACTGAAAAGGTGTATTTTCTCAAAGTTTGCATTTGCATATTTTCAGACTTAGGTAAATGTGTATGCCAGTGAGTATGTGTATGGGCTTGAGATCACTGTCTGCAGTAGGAGACTGTAGGGTTGCCGGATTGGAAAATACGTATTTTTGTCCTCTTTCCAGCTTTCCACATCGTTCTTACTCTAACAGTCTCCTTATATCAAAATTCTGACAGAAAATTTTCCAAATATTTGAATCCAAAATATCTTCACAGCAGTATTGTGCACAGCACTAGCCAAAATGTACATTTCCCCATGAAATTTTACACCTTTAAGTCCCCAGACAGCCATCTAACCATGAAGGAGTTAACTTGAGACCCGTTTCTGTTTCTTAATTCCATTTCAGAGAAAATGTTAATCCTTTAATTATATAGCATGTTCAACTGACAAAATTACTTTTCTATTGTTGAAAAGCCCCTTGTTAAACTGAAGGCTTTTGATAAAATATGGCCATGGAGAAAAATGATAGATTTGCTATTGAGAGGATTTTTTATATAAAAATTCCAGGGAACGTGCAATCTTCTTTAAAGGGACTACTATGCAGCCACAGTGGTTTCCCACTATGCGAACCTAGTTTCCTCTTTTCCTGGAACTGTAAAGCCTCATGTTAAGTAAGCTCTGCCCTCAGAGCTGCAACAGGGAATTTTCAATTACCAGCAAGGTTTTTTGTCCCTCAGGCACCTCTTAGAAAATTATGTCCTGTCTCCTGATTGTAAGGCTACAGGGGGCATCCATCAGGAGAATATGTCCCTCTGAGGATTGAGGACATGGAAGCAAGCAGCAGGCAGCATTCCATGCAACATGCTGAAATTCTGATTTCATAACATCAGGTCTAAAGAGTACGGCAAACAGTAGAAATAAGACAGTGTGCAGCACCAAGCAATGGCAAAAAATTCCTGTTACCACTCCAGTGTTTCAGGAATAGTTGGCTGAAGTCACTGAGCATTCTTTCCTATATTACAAAGAGCTACATGTGAGAACAACTGGCAATAAGAAATACTGTCTGAAGCAGAAACTGGTTACCTGCCTGTCATTTCTTAATCCTGTATGCATGGTAATCAGATCAGACCTCTCCTATCTCAGGATCTTATTGAGGCTTGTTTGGTAATGTTTTCCAACTACTCAAGTTTTATTATCCTCTTAAGGCTAAGAACCCAGATCTGGGTGGAGCAGCACAAAAATGTAAAGTGCAAGAAATATTTATTTGTAACTGGACAGTTTTGAGAAAAACATGACTTTCCTGCATGAACAGATACTCATTTTCCAGTCTACTAGCTTTTACCCTATGCTCTTACTGGTGGAAAATAGATTAAAAATTAGCACTGAGTTAAGCTCCTAATGTCTAATCTTATTACATAGGGTTGATTGTGTTTCACACTAATAAGCTAAGAGGTTAGGACATTAATCTACTGTAAACTAAACGCTCCTATGAAATGTAATAAAGGAGACAGTAAAGAACTTGCTTTACTGCACTGCATCTGAGTTGTATCACATACTGTTCTTGTTAATGAAGACTAAGTAGCAGACCATGGTATCTGTGCTTAAAAATTCAATGTCATTAAAAGATAAAACAACTTCCAAAATTTTTGTGTTATCCAATGGTCCATGACCTATCAGAGCTACACATCTTGACCATTCAAATCAGTGAAGAGCAAATAAAGGTGGCAGCACAGAGTGAACTGCATGTGGTTAGAGGCCTGATTTCTGGCAGCACGGATTTGGATTGAGGGTTGGACTTGATGATCTTAGCGGTCCTTTCCAACCCAGATAATTCTGTGATTCTGTGATTCTGTGTATGTCTGATTGCTACTGAGTTATATATGAGACCCAGTATTGCATTAGGTCTGAATTCATTATTTAGACACATATATGGATAGGAAAACACAAGCATGCCTCTCCCCTTTGACTCAAAGCCAACCCCTTCTATTTGAAAATACTGTCATTTTCTAACCAGAGGTACACTGGACATGATTCAGATTGAATAAGGTCACAGAAAAACTATAAATTGGAGTAGTGCCTCTTGTTCTTAAACAGAAGAACTCCCCACATGGATGTTAACTACAGTACCATGAAATGGGGCAAAAATTAATCTCTGGATGTCACAGCAGTACATTGTACAATTTGGTCCACCCCAAACATCTAGAGCCAGAGTCACAACCCTCATGAAGTCCTCTTCATCATGCTCAGAAGGGAAAAGAGAACATAAACCTGGTGCCCAAAGAGACATTTTCTGTAGAAAAATTGAGCAGATAAAGCAGAGTTCCTCAGCAGTGCAAGCTTTCCATCATCTGCTTGCCACATCCTGCAGCAGCAGGTTGTTGCTAGGGGACAAGCTGGAGCCCATGTTGAGATCACATGAAGAGCATTCAGGGAAGAGACCTGCCCTGGGAAGGAGTCTCTGCCAGCGGATGTGGAATGAAGGATGTGGAAGAAGGCCCCACATGAGCAAAGGGTTTGTGTCAGCCCCTGCCCAGGTGAGAGTTAGTCAGGGTATAAAGGCAGCCTTGTCTGCTCTTATGGTCATAGTGGCCAGATAATCAGTACAGCCGCTTACACATTTTGACACCCTCTAAATTGATGCTCAGGCCTATTTGAAGGACATGTTCTGGTGCTCATCAGTAACATACATTGGGATAAAGAGAAATAAAGAGCTCACAGCCAAGGCAAAAATAAAATATTTTGACTTATGCCTTAAAATCAAATCCGCTAAAGCTCATACCAACATTTTTTTAGCATGCCAGGGGAGCAGACACCCAGATGTTTTATGTGGTTCTCATTATATCTGCCTGCTACAGCCTGATTTTATTGCTTTGAAAACATGTAAACCTCTGTATGCTATATGGGTAAGCAACCCTGGATGGTGTCACCCAGGGTGAAAGGGAGGGAATGGCTTCATGGCTAACCTTAGCACAAAACTGAAAGCCTGCAGTACAGAGCAAACAAGCTCCATGGTTGGGGCCTGTCAGTCAGATTGCTGGTGGACAGGTAACTCTTAAAATGGTCTTAGAATAGCCCTCTCTTGTACTCTCAGTGGTTCATAGTCCCCTGGGGAGCTGTGGTGGGCAGTGCAGCCAGCCACCTGGGCAGCAGGGTGGGAGCTTCCCACCAAGTAGAGTAATACTGGCAGGTTCCCAACACCTGGAAGACCCGTCGTACCTGCCAGAGTTTCTGCTCCCAGTCCTCCTGTGCCATTTTTTCCCCACAAAGGGCAGCTCAGCACTCATCTGGTGCAGAGTGGCTGCTTCTGCCATTGCCAGCCCCAGGCCCCCTGAGCCAAGCAGAAGTTTTCCAGGTGCAAAGGACTTTCTAACCTCAACAGCAGAGCCAGGAAATGGACCCTAGTTCCAGGCAATTAAGTTTACAAGAAATACACAGCTCATGAGGGGACAGTTAAGTGCAGCCAGCAAGGTTTGTGTGGAGATTCATTCATTCATGATCCTCACCACCCTAGCCCCCAAGGGGTCTGCAAGACAAAATGAGCTATAAAACTTGAACTAGCAACACCTGCTCTTTTCCTGCACTGAGCTAGACTAAATTGGTTGTTCACAACAAGGAAGAATAACAGGGACAGCTTCACAGGGCACCTAAATTGGATTCTGGGGAGGAACCCAAGCATATGGTTCATGTTTGGCAGCAGTGATGCAAGAAGCTGGACAGAGGAGCTGGAGGTGTATCTTTCCCATTAGCTAACAGGGCCATTAGCTCCAGGGCCTCCAATGTTTCTCTGACATGCACCCAGATCTACATGCAAATTCACCATACATAGTGGAAGACATGTCAGGGCCTCCTCCTCCCCCCTAGCTACAAGCTGGTGACAAGACGGATTTAAATCCATCCATCACTGCCTGCAGAAAGCAGAACCTCTGCAGAAAGGGTGTGCTCATCTGCAATTATAATGGCCAGCTGCATGCAATTAAAATGCCAGCTGAGTTCTCGCATGTCAAGTGCATGAGTATTTCAAATGAGATAACCAGGCAGCAGCTGACACTGAAAGCCAGAGTAGAAAGTGAGTGATGCTTGTCTATGTGGGCTGTGACAGGTCACAATCAGGGGTCCAAAAGAAAGGCAAGGGGATCAGGAAGGCAGTGGGGGTGTAGAACTAGATTTATACAGATGTGGAGACTGGGCATAAAGATTTTGGGAAGCCAGGGGTCTAGCTGGGGTTGGGACTGGGACTAGGAAAGGGGCTGGCTGGCCCAGAAGGCTGGAGCAGGGATGATGCATGTGAGCAGAGAACAGAATATAACTAAGAAAATCAGATCAGAAAAAGGAAACTAACTCACAGACAGAGTAGGGGAGGGAACCTCCCCTCCCACAACAGCTGGTCCTACAGGCCCCTCCAGCAACCTTGGATCTGCAGCATCTGCTGCTGAACCTTCTTTGTTGGCAAATCTGCTGGCAGAGAGTGGGAACAAGGAAAGTGTGAAGCCAAGGGGAGACTCACAGGCACAGAGGGCGGTATGCGTGTCTCCGAGCTCAGAGAATAACCCTGCATCTTCATCTCACTCTTCCTTTTCTCGCAGCTGTATTTCATCTTCCTACAGTGCAGACAGCTGTTGGGAGGGCAACCTGAGGCTGCTATCAGTTCCTGTGTTAGCAAAATTAGCAATGGTTTTGGAGCGCTTGGGAGTGTAGGCCTTTTAACTAGGACCTTTTCAGATTTGTGAAAGAGCAGTGTCCCCAAATGACCCCAAAGGGAACCACATGACTTCCTAATACTCAAGGTATTTGGGAGAGTTTTGAAGCAGAAGGTGAAGCTAGTTTCAGTCTAGTCTTAAGTAACATACAGGAGTTAGTTGACCTAACTAGCAGCAGTTGTCATAGTTAGGTCTGACACACAGAAGGACTCTGAATGGAGCAATATTTTATAAAGCGAAAACTTCACTAAAAGGTTGAAGTTAGTCACAAAGGACCAATAGCTTAAAGGGAGTAAAAGCCCAGAAAGTAGCTTAGGTATGAAAGGTGACCACTGAGACTCAGAATATATATGCACCACCAAATGAGAAAAGAAACCAGGTATGCAAGAGACTTCTTAGTGTAACTAAATGGCAGAAGTGTTCTTTAAGGAAAAGAGAAAGTCGTCAGAACTTCGAAATTTGACACAGGTGAAGTAAATAAGCAAGAGCAAAAATTAGAGTAGTAGCTAGGAGAGAAAAGAGTTAAGCTAGATTTTGCATAGCAAATAGCAGCAGACTTAAACACTACCAGATCACTTAGGTGTACCTGAATCAGCAAACCTGTGAAAGAAATGGGAGAGGTCTGATGACTAGACAGGCAATAAAAGGTAATTAAGGGAAACAAAGATACTGGTGAAAAGTTGTGCAATATCTGCATTATTCTTCACTCCTAGAGATATTGGCACAGCTCTCAACTAGCAGTAACAACAAAATATCTGCAAACATCAAGATGCTAGAAGGAAACATGAAAGTAAATTTATCACCTGAACAGTTCTAGATGACATAAATCTGAGGTTTATGACAAAGATCAGCAATAAGTAGTCAAACAGGTATCAAAAATAGAGGTTTTTGTCCAATAGGTTGGAGACTAGATAATGTATCTGTATTTAGGCCATGAATAATGACATACTTTAATCCTAGCCATAAACATTTGCATTATATTAGCGCTAGCGTGGTTGGAGATGGCTTGCTTTTTTTTCTGCACACGTAGAAGCCTGAGTCTGGATTTCTTCTCAGTGCAAGCATAGATCTAATTTATGAGCGTGACGTGATGACTTTACAGAGGCAGGCCTTCCCAGAGAGAAGAAGGACCCTCCTCAGGCTGAGCATTCCTAGAGCCCATCACTCTCTTTGGGACATTGATGGAGGCTCAAATTTTGAGTATCCAATTCCTCTACTATCCAATACTAAAAGAGAACAGGCACAGTCTGCCATAAAACTGCCAGACAGAGAAAGCTTTTAAAAGAGTGTTTTCTGCAGCACTATATTCCATTATTTTTATTTTAAGCTTTTTCTCCCCTCTCCACCACTCTGTTTTTTATTTTATTTTTATTTATTTAGTGTTTTTTTGTTGTTGTTCTTTGTTTGGTTGGTTTGGTTTTTGGTTTTGGTTTGGTTTTTGAGGGGGTAAGGGGCTCCCCCTCCATTTTTTTGTCTCCTTTCTTTGTCTCCCCTGCCAGCATGGGCATAACACGATATGACCTAAAGTATTTGGAGGTTTATGTATATTTTCATATGCCAAGGATTATATATTTAATGCCCTGGATACCAGCAGAATCATGTATATCCTGGAATCATGTGCTACAGAGCAGTTCTAAGATTAATTAAATTCTCTAGGCAATGTAATTTTATCATGACAGATTCCCTTTTCCTTCTGTCTGTACAGCAATATTGCCCTAATTTTTTTTTCCTTTCACATGTTTTACTTGAGTTTTAAATTGGTTTTAAATCCAAAGTAATTTCTTATTCATTGTGAAAGAAAAAGATGAAGAATTCTCCTTCCACAGGGCTAATGAAGCATTTAAGGAAAATAGATTTCAAACTTAAAATACAGCAGCCTAGTCCACTGCAACTCTACTCTTTTTACATGTACAGTCAACGGATGGTATTTTTTTCTTTCTTCTTCTGTAGACCTATAGTCTACCTAGTACTGACAGATGACAATCTCAGATGTGAAATTCCTCAGTTGGTGAGTGAGTCTCACCCAAATCCCCTAGCTCACTTTTTGTTGATATTAAATTCAAGTTCAGTTGGAGCAGGAAATGTTTCCATAGCTGAGACATGTCTTTTTTTCCCCTTTCAAGGTCTGCTATAGTAATAGATTTATTGTGGTATAGTAATGAATAGATAATTGATAAAACGTCCTGCTTTCACGGTCCTTCCCTGGAGTCATGAAGTGCTCCAGGCCAAACATCACTCAGGCAGCAATTCATGGTGTCCTGCTCACCCCTCCTTGCCTTCTACTGCACAACCCTCCCCAAGACAGTGTTCCAAGCCGGATTCTCAGACTTGTAACCCACCACGTTTCACCCGGATTCCTGGCTTGCTTTCTTATCAGCTGCACTACTACATATGCATTTACACATACACATACATATTCACCTCTCAAGTCACCAGTGAATCTGCATGCCATCAGCAGGACTTGCTCAAAGCAAAACAAATCCTCCAAAAAAAGAGTTTCTAAGTGGTTTGGAGCTGATTTTCATACATACTTCAGCTCAATGCACGCCAGAAGTAATGAGCTTTTGTGAACATGATAATGCAGTTGTACAGATACGAGCTGTGCTGATGTGCTTATCTGCATGGGCCTAGAGCACCCTGCAGAGGAGCCTCAGCTGGGCAGCACCCAGCAGCATCAGTGGCCGTGCCAAGCGGAGGCAGCGATGGGGGCTGGAGTGGAAGCAGGCAGAAGTGCTCCTCCCTCTGACTTCACTTTGGCTACACCCAGCAAGGGGGGCCTGGGCAAATTTTAAGCCTTCCAGCACATACCAGGGCTTTCTCTCTGTTTCCCCACAGTCGTGTTTTTGAGGAGCAATCCCTCTCTGGTAGCCTGCATTGAAACCCATGACTGCGTTCTGAAGGCTTTAGGGGGATTTGTCATCACACCCACATAAAATCCCAAAATGTCAGAGGAACAAAAGGATGCAAACAGCAAGAGTGTTCTCATGCCTCTGTTCCCATTCACAGAGCTGGAACTGAAAGCTCCCTGGCAAACATCCTTTTCACATTTTACACCCACTGATTATGGGTGTGGGTGTGCATGTGTGTGTTGCTGCTAATACCCAGTGAGAGCCCATTTTTGTTGGATGAGAGAAGCCTGCTGAACTGTATTTTGGAAGCCATCATGTGATGTTAGCCAAATGCTAACATTATTTTTCTTCACCCACATACTGCTGGGAGACAGAAAACGAGGCAGCTGCCTGCTGCTGCTGCTGTAACTTTGCCAGGCTGGCACCACAGAGCTCGCAGTCTTCCATCAGCTCCAACCAGCTCACAGGTAGCAACAAGCATATATAGTTCATATTTATGTCTCAAGAACAAATTGCACCCTGCAGATTAAGGCGTTCAGCAAAATTCCCTTTCAGCCCTTGGTTTATTTGCTGAATTGGAAATACACTTGAATAAAGAGCATCAACATGGCATACATCTTAAAGAAACAACTTAAAAAAACATCTTAAAGAAACATGAAGGCCCTTCTGTAGATGTATTTCAGGGTACAAACTTTTCATCAAAATTGAATTTATCACCAGATTACTCCAGTGGGATGACCTCTTTCTAAATTTTTGTGTAGTTTTCTTTTCTACGTTTAGTTCAGCCAGGTATGTTTTGGGTTGTCAGTGTTACAGAGATTGAGTGTCTTTGACACAGTGATGTTTCCAAAGGGCGTGATTTATCGGGAACATCTAGAGATCCCAGCTATTGCTTCCTCTTCTTACCTAACAAAATGTTTGAATAACAAACAAGCAAAGCCATTTTCCCCACAATTGCTGAAGCACGTGGTTCACCTTGAAACGTGTTTGTGTTCCTAATGTGATTCTGGTGTTGTGTTGCTTCTGGGCAGGATATTTTCAGAAATGAGACAACAGGAAACAATTTAACAAGGTTTCTCCCAAGAGCTCTAAGCAAAACAGCTTTTTAATGGCTTTAAAAAGAGAATTTCTACGTATCAATCATGCTGACATTTTTTTCTAGCAGTAAGTTTTAATAGTTCATAAGTTTCCAATTTGTTAGGTTTTCTGTTTTTGGTTTTTTTTTATCCTTCTTCAGAACAAAACCCAGTAAATTTGGAAATAGTTGTGGGCAGTACTAACCAACATTTCAAAGAGAACATCTTACCTAAGACAATCAACTGAGAATGGGAACAAAGAAGTTACTTCAGTCTTCAGTCCCTTAGTTGCACTTTTTTGGAAAGCAGAAAAGCGTAGGCACCAACTGCTGCCACTAGTAAATGGGATATGAAACAGCTAGACAGCATATTTTGGGACAGATTTTTCTGAACACTTTTGCAGCCATGGGCCAAGATGTGAGCAGACCAAAGCCTCCGCTCATTTAAATCAGCCTGGTTCCAGTGAAATCACCAGAGCGGTCCCATGACACCGAAGAAGAGATTGGGTACCTCACAAATTCATATTTTAAGAGCAAGATTATTGGGTTTGCTGAGTTCTGAAGGACCAAGAAGGGGCTTGACAGGGGCAGGAGAAGTTATTGTAGAATAGACTTGAAACGTCTTCCAAATTCACAGTTTTAGGAGTCCTTTCTTCAGGCTGGACTTCCACATCTTGCTTGCAACTGCAGTGGAAGCTCTTTTGTTGGTGTTCCTTCCTTAGAAACCTTTTGGGGCCACTTTGCTGCCTCTGAATGATGCATTATGAGAAAGGGGCTAGATGTTCCCTGCAGCACTGTTCTGTAGCTACAGCAACAAAGCTCCGCTGACTTTCAAAGAGCTATATCAGGTTTACACAGGCCTAAGGTGGCAGGGAGGAAAAGATTCAAAGAATGGTATATTTTGGTACCAAGGGACTGCTCCAGGGCAAAGTATCTACCAAGATTATTGAGCCTGTCTTTACAAAGAGGCATGTAGCATGTGCAGTTTGAGAGCAGGAGGGAAGTGATGTAGATCCTCAGACACATGCAGGCAGACCTGAACCTGAGGACGATGTTTCCTTCCTATACATTACAGCCAGGAGCTTAAGGAGCACAGTGGCCTGACAGATTTATTACCAAGAATTTAGAAATCGAGGTGAAACTAGCAAACGTCTTTCTTGGTCTAAATGATAAGTGCCTTTCTATTGTTCTACTTTAGCAAAGTCATTTTTTAAGCCACTTTTACTTTCCATTTAGATACTGATCTATCATATGTTCAAGCCCTTGGAAAGACTTTTGTTGGCTTGGGTAAGGGTTGAATCATGCCTGTGACAATGCATCAATGAGAAAAAAAAAATTGATGGAAAAAAAACAGGGATGGGAAACAATTTCAAGTTTTGTTGGGATTTCCCTTGAATCTTTGAATTAAAAAAAAATTCTCTTCAAGAAGAGATCATTTTCCCCTTTTCAAAGCTAGGGTTTGGCACAGGCTCAGAGCAGGGAGCACTGGGTGATAATGATAGCATTACTGATGCCAGTCGTCCCACGCACATGGTGCTGCACTTCAAAATCCTTCTTGAGTTTACAGAACACCAAGAGATGCTCTTGTAGTTCTTCTTTGGATGACCACTGGTGAAAACTGGATGTTTGTAACTGGGCAGCGAGACACAGAGTTTTAGATTCTTAGAATCATTTACTTTGGGAAGAAAACCTTAAGATCATTGAGTCCAACCATTAATCTAGCAGTGTCAAACCATGTACCTAAGCACCACATCTACACATTCTTTAAGTAGCTTCAGAGATGATGACTCCAGCATTTCCCTGGGCAGCCTGTTCCAGTGCTTGATAACCCTTTCAATGAAGAAATTTTTCCTAATTAATGTAGTGAAAATTTGAGACATATCAACAGGCATTGTATTTGTTAGTTAAGAAAAATTAAGGCTAGTTAGGCTAGTTAAGAAAAGTTGGATTGAGACCAAATGTGGAATACACAAAGTGTTCCAGGTGTTCTCTAGAAGCCGATAATTTTGAAAGCATTTCCTTGTGTTTATTTGCTTTTTCTAATAAACCAAGACAAAAAGTTTCTGAAGGGAGGACACAAGGCTTCTATGAAGTTAAACTGTCCATGGCAATTACTTCCATGATTTTAAATTGACATGTATGATAGTTAACAGTTGAGTCACAGACATTCTTTCAATCAAATCTTGCTGGTTAGTTGTAAAACAAAGTGAGCACTGCAAATATGGAACTCCACACAATAATTCCACTGGAAAAATCTGTGAATTAGTGATAATTCATTTTTGTTGCAAGCAACACAAGCAACATAGTAAGCACTAGTTATTAAAAGTAAGATTGTACTATGTTTAATTCCACTGAGCTTCTGAAGTAAATGAAGCTGTTTGTCAAATAAGAAGCCAGTCAACTTGAGGAAAGGAGACAGAATCAGGCTTCCTAGAAGCAAGAAAATGTCAGTGCTATGCCAGGAACTTGGAGAAAATATCAAGAAATACAAAAGATATGTTGCACAAGCAAGCAACAAAATACTTCTAGATTTCCTTTTGAAAGAAAATTTATTTGAAGATTTTGATAGGTATCAAAGTGCCATCTTAATACATGGGTGGAAACTGCCCCCTCCAAAATTTAAGCCCTTTGGAAAGGTATATATGCTGATTTTGTGGTGGGAAATTTTTCTATGCCTGATTATACAAAACTGAGAAGTGGTTTGGCAGTATCCATAGCAGTTTTTGCTTTCTCTCCTTTTCTCTTGCTGTTTTTTAAGGTCAACTGATCTTCTTGTTAAATAATAGCAATTCAGCATAACTGAGTGCAATCATTACAAATTGATCTGATTGTAAAACACAATATGCCCCTTCTGGGTTTTTGTAATCACTTGTCGAATGGCTCTTTTTTCATTTGTTGTAATCACATTGAGAAATACTGCAGCATAAATATAAAATAAATTTTGGTGATGAATCAGAATAGATGGAATTTTGTATTTCCACTCTGTCACAGTGACGTAAATCGGACTCCCTTATATTTTATGCTTCTGTTCCCAAGGACTTTTAAACTATTACTTTCCTATGAACAAAAAAGGATTTTTTACACTCTGCGACTTTCTCAGCTACTGTCCCTGATAGCAGACCTCAAATGGGAATTTGTAATTCTCATTCCCACCAGTGACCTCCACCTCATAAGAGCGTCAGGACACCCCTGCAAAAACTCTGTATCTGTGCCTGTGTTGTACCTGGGAAGGTGCAGCATAACCAGGTGTGTGCCTGCTGAGTGCCCAGCAGAGAAGCAGCCCTCCGTATGTGTATGAAGACAAGCCAGACATTGGAGTGAACCTCCATGAGGTGTTAGATTGTCCTCCACATCTTGTTGTCCAAGCAGCCTCTGCCTGAAAGGCATTCTTTCAATGAAAGAAAGATGATAGAAGCAAATGCAGGGAGTGAAGGGTCTCAATATCCCCCAAAGCTCAACTGCTGTCTGCTTGGGGGCACCAGGGAAAGGGATGATGTTAAAAGAAACAAAGGTGTTTTGGGGGCATTTTCCACAAGTTCTTTTTGATCAGGAGAGCAACAGCATGACAGAAACCAAAAAGGTATTTATTTGTCACTTGGGGGAGTAGTAAAAACTCAGTCATCTGGGAGATTTTCATCTAGTTGAATGTGTGGTTGGACTAAATCTTGGGGAAGCAGGTTAGTTGTAACATTAGTTATGCTGCGTGCTTTCTTTAGTATTTTTATTATGAGGAACAATAGTAGGCATGAATAATGAAAGTTGCACACTGTGGACATTTGCTATAATTCACAGGAGAACTATGCTGCATTAAAAGATTTTTAGAGGGACTTTATTATGTCATATAAAAGCAAAACACAGGCATCTG
The DNA here is from genome assembly GCF_036169615.1 of Heliangelus exortis. Lineage (NCBI taxonomy): Eukaryota > Metazoa > Chordata > Aves > Apodiformes > Trochilidae > Heliangelus > Heliangelus exortis. The sequence continues at coordinate 33,497,725 of NC_092454.1, forward strand.
GAAGAAAAAGAAGAAAAAAAATCAAAACACACACACAAAAAACCAACCTAAAACCCTAAATCCAGTAGTCACAGGGTAATCAATAATTATCTCACATAGAACTGACCTCTGCTGCATCAAACTGAGGGCACAGAGAAGAACTAGAGTTGTAGTAAGTTATATCTCATTTGTGAGAATAACTCCTGCTCTGTACTGAACTAAAAGTACATACAAACTATTGTCAGATAAAATAAGGAAACTATACTCAGCATTTGTTAGTCATGCGGAGCTCTTGCCTTATAAACAGACATGAGCTGTCTTTCCATGTACTCAGAAACCATCTGCTCTATTCTTTGCTTAAATTTTTGCCTCAGAAAAAACATCTTGCATTTTCTCAGTTAAATATTCTTGAACATAGCAAGACATGTGGGAGAATGTATTGTTATCTATAAATATGAGATTAATAAATAAACATGACTATAAAGATAATATCCCATTATAATCCTATTACTAAAATCTTGATTATAAATTTTCTAGCTTACTGTCATTGCTTGCTATGATGACAGAAATTTTTAAAGAAATTAGCAGCAGAGAAAGATAGAGGTAAGGTTTATTTAAAAACTTTTTCAATTTCAGTAATCCGCAGTGGTAGTAGTACAACAGTTTCAGATGTTTCTAAGAATATTCAGGAAGAAATTCTGCTCTGATACCTATCCTTGCAATGCCAGAATTTGTCTCATAATTTTTATTCTGATAGTGTCTCTACAGAGGCTAAGGTTTCAGCATCATCAAGTGACTATTCCTATATATGACTCTTGAAAAATAGGTACTTCTTGATGTTAATTTCCATTGTCTTATTGTGGGACAGTGAAGCAAACATTCATAACTGGAATTAGCCTTTTCAAAGATTTCTATGTGCATTGCTTTATTACAGGTGCTCTTCATCACAGAGAGATCTTTGCAAGTAAAATAAAGGTGTATCAAGGGGCCCTGTGAGGGTGTCCTGGAGCCCTCCAGGTTCTCTTGCACTCCACAGCAGGAGTCTAACCCACTATGTGCTTGTTTTCACAGCCCTAAAGCTGCAACTGATGCCTTTGCTGCTCTTCCACCGGCTGGGCACCACAGCCCTCCTATCTCCTCCATTCACCACCCATCCACAGCAAGCGCCCCTTGAAGCATCAGGCCCCATGACTTCTTCTCAGACCTTGCAAAAATGCCAGTTTTGGATGGTTTCAACTCCAAACCAGGAATCTGACCAGATTTGCTTGAAAATGGGCCCAGTTTCATTCAAACTGTATTACAGACTTCAACAGAGTCTGGGTTTTGACTTTCTTGTGAAACCTGAAACCGCATATGTTCCACATGGTTTAGGTTTTTGTTGTCAATATCTTACACAGCTCTGTGGTAATAGCCTTTTCTTGTGGGCTTTCAGCATTTCCTATCTCAGCCAGAACCATAAAAAGCAAAGGCTGGAAAATATGAAAACTACAATTATGTGGGAAAAAAAAGGGGACTAATGTTTTCAACCTCAGACAACATTTGTGTGAATTTAAAGCACAGAGTGAAGTTTTGCATTTGTGTTTTATTTTAACTCTTAGCTTTAATTAGGTGCACTCAGAAGAAATCACTTCTCCTCTAATATAAAATCATGGAGCTTGTGACACATGGAAATTATAAACACTTTGGAGTGACTTGTGAGATGGGTGTTGGCTTTGCTGCAGCAGAAGAGCAAATATTTACAGTACATTAGGCTTCACTTCACTTCTAAATTATTATCTTACCCATTGGAATAATCTGTTTTCCAAAGACAGGTTGCTGCTAACTCTAGTGCCTTCCTCGCTCATTTTGTTTCAGGCAGCTACTCTTCCTTCATTTATATATTGAAATTTCTTGCTCTAGCTCTCTACAGAGCCAAATAAAAACTGAGGAAATCTTTAATTTGACATCTCTTTTGTCCTTCAATCACACTGTAGCCTCTGGCAAATTAGTACACTTCTCTGAGCTTCAGTCTTCTTTTTCTTTTTTCAAAACAAAAATCCCAATACTTCCTAACAGAACTGTTAATCAATTCATATCCATAAGAGAACTTTAAAACAAAAAGTGATAGATAACATTAATTAGTGGTATTATAATTGCTTATTCCAAAACCCCAAAGAAGCTGTGAGTTTGCAGATCACTTAAATTAATGTTAAAATATTCACATCTTCGGTCTCATGGGGCTCATTTATGGGAAGTTAAATACAATGAAAGCAACACTGTGACATAAGGGAGAAGAAGTAGTTTTTATTCCCCTGATATAACTGCTGCAGTGCATGCTCTGCTATTAGGTTTTGCAGTAAAAGTACAGCAACCTGGCTTTGTGCTCACAAAACCTAAAACCATCTGTGTACGTGTAAAACCTTTGTTGGCAGGTTTCCATGTGCGGTTCATGCATTCCTTTGCCTGTGCAATTTGAAGCTGTCAAAAACTAATTAAATAATTATGTGGTTGTTACTGCAGCTGTGTGTATTCTTCATTACGTTATAAGGCTGCGGTTTGAGGCACTCTCCTGCTGTAGGTTTCAAAATATTAGTAATGGAAGGTGTATTGTCAGTGCATGTTCAGCTGCTGCCAGAAAAAGCAGGGAGGGACCTGTCTGTAATGTCAGTCTGCCGTTGCACTTTATACTGTATATTCCCTGTACACAGCACAGAGGTGGAAATATGAATTGCTTTCTCACAACCCTCTCTCGTTGGGCAGAATTCAGTGTGGCATGTCCAGAGTACAAGACAGGGAAAAGTCCCTGCACTGTCTTCATGGTGGATGCATAACTTAAGCATGTATGTGGCATTGTAGCATCTCTCAGCCTGGAGAGATGGCATGGAGGGTGACAGAAGGAGAGAGCAAGGTTGTGGAGAAAACTACCTCCTCTCCTCCTCAGCCAAGAAAGGGACTGCTCTTGGTCCTGCTCTTGACTCACTCCCTGACCCCAGGGAAATCACTCTGTAGGCTCACCTGCCCTATCATGGATATCACTGTGTTACTTCCTTCAAGTACACACCATGTGGGTTTACACTTACACCAACTGAGCTACACCAAGTAGCAGCTCAGCTTGATCTCAGTCTGAGAGTGCTACCCAGATGAACCACAGTGTCATAGAATGAATCATAGAATGGTTTGGATCGTAGACACCCTAAAAATCATCTAGTTTCAACCTCTCCGCATGGGCAGGGACACCTTGTCAATGATGCCAGACTACTGCAGCACCATTTTCTAGCATCAGATTTTTAGTTGAGGAATAAGGAGCTGACACTGAAACAAAATAATCCCCTAGCCATCCTCCTCACCCTCATGGTGGATGTTACTCATGTGAACAGGAAAAACAAGTTATTATTTACCTTGACTAAAATAGTATGTATGGGCACCAGACATCATCCCCCTGGACATAACTCTGCTTCATGACTCCTGACCACAACAAAAGACAGAAAAGCTGCAGTCCCACAGCAGAAGGCATCTGAGATCTCTTTGCTGAGAAAGAGATTTCTCATAACTACCTAATGAGGCCACTGATGCAGTCCAAATGAAGTTAGTGCTGCTCTTTCCAGACCAAACCAGCCCACATTAAAGATGTTTTTCTCCGCTGCAGAAAAGGTACCCTGCACATGCACATGCACATGCAGTGTGCACTTCAGAGATCTCACACCTGTTGGAGGAACAGGGAGCTCCTGCAGCAGCAAAGCTCCATAATACAGAGTTCTCAAATTTACTGTATTTATGGAACAACTTTACTTTTAATAGGGTATTCTTCTCATTTATGGAACTGTATCACAAAGTTGTTTAAAATCTTCTGTTATCTAAAGTAGTCCTTTTTGTAATAGCCTTTCTCAGACTTTCCCTCAGAAAGTTTGTAGATGAGTCATAGTAAAAATCCTGAAAACTAAAACTGTAAGAAAGTAAGCTACTTTCTGAAAACCCAAGCTGGAAGCAAAAGATCCTTTGAGTTCCTTTGGGCTAGTAGAAAGCAATGCGTGTCTTTGGGTCCCTCGTGTGGTCTGCAGTTACAATCTGCCACCATCAACATAGCCTTGCATACCCACAGCAACACACGGGGAAACACTCACGTTCCCAGAGTCACAGCCAGATATGGCACAGACAAAGGAAGGACAAAAATGCTGGTAATCTGCATGAGAGCTTGGCCAAGATCACTTCTCATTATTACTACAACTGTTGAAATTCCAGGAAAATACACAGCGCCAAATAACGCTATTCTTTTCCTGTTGAAACCTACTTCATTCCACAGTATCACATAAACATAATGAAATGACTGCAGATTACAATCCAATGTGCATACTGGGTATCAAGGCACAACTGTGCTTCACATAACTTCCAGATATAATCCAAGATTGCACATTCAATATTTTGAATAAATGTATACTAAAGATTTTGTACATTAAAAATTTATATATCACAGAATCACACAATGTCAGGGATTGGAAGGGACCTTGAAAGATCATCGAGTCCAACCCCCCTATCTAGGGCAGGATTACCTAAAAGTAGGTCACACAGGAACACCTGCACCTCCAGGCAAGTTCTGAATGTTACCTGTGAACAAGACTCCATAACTTCCCTGGGCAGCCTGTTCCAGTGCTTTGTCATCCTCACAGTGAAAAAACTTCTCTTTATATTTACACAGAGCCTCTTATGCTCCAGCTTGCACCCATTACCCCTTGTTCTGTCACTGGACATCACTGAGAAGAGCCTGGCTCCATCCCACTGACACTTGGCCTTTACATTATATCTTTGTATATTCAAGATTTTATGGCAGTCTTTTTCTTAAGCATAGATTACTGAGGCTACATAGATTCTTCTTAAGATTTGGGATTACTACAAAGCAAAGTTTGTTTGGTACAGTATAAATTTGGTTGAGGGGAGTTAATGATATTATAAATGCTAATGTTAATGAAATAAGATAAATAACCTTATACACTCTCTCTGAGCTCCAGCTTGTTTACAAGCTAACAACCTCAGGAAAAAATTTAGACAAGCAGGCAGCGCTTGACATTGCAATTTTTTAGAAGAGGAAGGTGAAGGAGTGAGAAAATATCTTTAAAAATAGGTTGTCCTTGCCAAAACAACAAGCTCCTTTTGGTACCTGTCTCCATCCAGGCACCAAGAGGTGAAACAGAAAGCAATGTACACTCAGGTTGTGCAGGTAAGGTGTTTCAGAGGAGCTTAAGCAGCACCGTCTCTTCTCTCCAGCTTCCCCTACTACCACTGCAGATAGTCAGTGGGTATGAAAGGACCAAAGAGACATGAAGCAACAGCTGGACAAACAGACCAGGACATCTAAAACCTCAAAGAACAGCAACATGTGCATGTGCTAATGAGGGAGAGTCACTCCAGATGAAAAGGCTGTTTGCTGCAGCTCTGCCTTCACCATCACCTAGCTGCCTGCGCTGGCCATGAGCATGCTTACTTTTGCCAACTAAAAGGGAGTGCAACAACTTAAAGTCCTTCCTACCGCCCAAGTGCTCATCACATCAAAGGATCTCAGCAGCCTCTTATGTCTCACAGATATGTCTGTGAAGCTTTGGTCACGTTCCTCAAAAAATGTTCCTGAAATGCCATTTGTACTCCTTCTCCCTACAGCAGCTTCCTGAACTGCCAGGGACTCCTCTGAGCAACTTTCTCCTAACTCCAAACAACCCCTCCTAACTTTTTTCCCCTACCTGCATCCTTCTCCCCAGCACCAGCTCTACCATTACCACTTTTGTGTCCCCAAAGAGCTACCTTGGGCCCACCAGTAGGAAGCAAAATTCAATTTCACCTATGCAACAGAGAAGCCTTAAAACATCTGGAGTTTGCTTGTAATGCTGGCTCACTGTTGCTTGTCACGAAGGAACTGTTAAAGACAGAAATTATATGCTACAGTCTAAGGGCAAATGTACTAGTACATACATCAAACAAACTGACAGCATTATGTGTAATGACTTGCATCTCTGATTTTGGTAACTGAACTGCCTACATGATTTCTTGGAAACTGTAAACAACAAAATATATCAATATGTCCAGGCAAAATCTCAATTTTTCTTTCCAAATAATCCTCTAATCCACCTATTTAATGACTCAACATTAGAAATCCAGTGTTAAGGCTTTCGGTTTAAGACTGTCCCATTTCCTAGTTTCCCAATCCCAGCAATATTTATGCTTTCCTAAATTTCTCGTATACTCAAGGGTCTTTTTAAACTTCTGTAAATACAAAAAGCTTCATGCATGTGAAAAATAATACAACATATTTCTAACGCTGGATGTTCTGTGATCTATATTTTGGTAGGAATACCAAAACCACAGCAGAATTTATTTGGTTTTTCTATATAATTGTTGTTCTGCTCCCTTTTGGAGGAAGGCAGACCTTTCCCACACAGAGAATGTGTGTCCACATTTGGAAAAGCACCGCACAATGATGTTAACGATTCCCTAAATGTCAGCACTGTGTAGCTAAAGATGACTGGAGATCAACCCACATTTCTTCATGTCAGCTACCTTCTTAAGAATACATAGACTTGCCAGGGAAAATTCATTTAAAAAGTAACCTTATTCAGTAGTTCTCTTTATTTCTTTTTGTTACCACCAAACAAATTAATTTTCTTTCTCCTGAATTTTCTCAGCTATGTCCTCTTTTCCAGCCTGAACTCTTTTCTGGGGAGATTATGGGGATTTTCCAGCATCTGACAGCCTCAGCAAAGAGGCACTGCTTGTTCCAGTTGGACACCTGAAAACCCTCTATGAGCCCCTCAGGTACAGGTAGGGTATCTGGCGTCTGTCCTCCAACACACTTGCAGCAGAAAGCCCATCCTTCATCCTTTCCCATTTTTTCTGAGCAACCAGAGATAGAAACTGCAGCTGTGGGGGCACAGAGGACATGCTGTCCCACAGCAGAGGCTGCTGGCACAGGATGAAGGGCAGGACAAAGCACAGGTCCTCACGTGAGCCCATAGGGACCACTTCCAACACAGTTCTATTCAGCTACACCTGCACTGTGCCACTACATGACACAAAAGATACTGTTCAGAGCTGAATAGTTTTCTGGGTCTTGTCCTGCTGCTTAGGTCCTGCGGGCCTGACTGTTAGTGCTCCGTAAGTGGGTTTTTTGGAAGGAAAACATGGGAAAACACCAAAAATTAACAATATTACAAAGTCTTTTTCCTCTTCATCTGCCTGTAGATTCTAACTTACAACAATGCATAGTACAAAAGCACAGCCATTCCAAGAATTTATTTTAAAATATAAACAAGCATTTTCAGTTCAAATGCCTGAAGATTACATGTGGCTCTTACATAGCCAGCCTGAATTTTAGAGGTACTAAGCACCACCACTGATTGCAGGAAAAAATTAACTGAAGAAAGTCAGTACTTCTGACTACATGCAGTGCACAACGCTCAGTTCCATAGTCTACTTGTTAAAGAAAATTATTTTAAGAAAATCTCGGTGTAAGAGGATCACTGGTCCATATAGTTTTATGAATAGTGTTTATATGTTTTCAGTCAACAGGAATACATCAGTTCAAATGAACTGAGTATATGACCCTTCATGTTTACATATTCACATATGCACACATATATAAATGTACATCTACCTGCATGCATATAGGCTGCATTTGATGTATTTAAATTAATTCTTTTTTCTAAGTAATACTTCATACACAAATTACATAAGTCAATACTATCAGTGTATTTTTTACAATAAGAAATTCTTACAATGAACAAGTTGTCATGTTCTGTCCTTCTAATTTATTATAATATTTGAAAAATATCTTAACCTGGAAAGTAAAAAACGTGGGGATTGTAAAACCATTCACTATAATCAAAAACTTACAACATTTTTAGATCGCTGAGCAACTGAGTATTAGGTTGATGGAAAGGATTATTGCTTAATGTTTTCTGTAACATCAGCAAACTTCTCAAAATCCCCTGGTTGCTCTGAGAGTAGGAGACATCTGTTTTACAGGGTGAGGACATGTTCTGGAATGTCTGCTGTGAAACAGTGTCACAACCAGGCTTCATTACCCCTTCACACTGTAAGCCAGGTTTTCCAGCACTTCATAGTACCATGGAAAAAAGCACACTTTCTGCTTATGCCAGCAAAAACCTTATTGTATACATGGTCTTACAGGTTAGAAAGTCCCTCCCTTGCCCCTAGGGATGAATAATCCCAGGCACAAGTGTATGCTTCTCCATCCTTTGAGATACTCAAAACCCCACTGGACATGGTCCTAGAAGACTTGATCCAGGTGACGCTGCATGAGAAAGGTGGAAAGACTAAAAGATGTCAAAAGGTTCGTTCCAAACTCAGCTATTCTGCGATTCTGTGACAATGCTCTTTACAAACCTTTGGGAAATTTCTTCCCAAGGAGGAATTCCTTCCCAACTTCCAAACCTTTCCCAATTCCATTTGAGAAATGGAATTCAGTTTACAGATCCATGTCCCTGGGCAGAGTTCTCTTCTAAGTCCATTTACACCAGCAGAAATTGCTATCCTTTCAGTTTGTGTGATTGTTCCTCGGACTCTTAATTTCTGAAGTTATTAGTTTTATAACAGGTACAAGTATGTTGTATGTCTGAGGTAACCGAATCCCTCTCAATAAAAGATCAGATAAGGTGGTCATCCACAGGTTTTTTAGTTAATCATTATAGTTACAAAATATATTTCACTTGCCTCTTTTTACAGCCTCTGTGCTTCAGGACAAATAAAGTATTTGTGTGAAAGTCTTTTAGAAAATTAAAGCCTTTCACAGAGTGAAATGTCAATTCTAAAATATCCTATTAAATGCCATTGACAAGGAGAACTAGCTCTTACATATTATGAGGTATGGCAGAAACCCCAGCTTGGGAGAGCATGAAGAGCACGATTTGTATGGAAACTGTGGCAGAAGACTACTTGATAGACCAGGCTGAAAGCCTACACTGCCATCTCCCTTTGCTGCCTTTTCCTTACCTGGACTATCTTAACTTTTTATCATATTTTAGTATTGCAGCTTTATTTCACTGCGTAAGCATGTCTTTAAACCCCGTTTTCATTGGCAGTTTGAGCCATCTTTTTTCAGCAATCCTTTTGAATCTGCTGCCATCTAGTGAACAGAAATCAAGCTGAAATGCATGGGCTTTGGTGCCAGCGGTGTCCTGGGGTTTTCCAGAACATGCAGGATTTTGTTCTGCTCTCTGTTCATGCCAAAGTGCAGCATGACATTTGCACACACATCCTAAACAGGTTTATAGATGTAAAGGTATAATTGATATAAGGCCTGCCTTATACATTATGCCTTCTCTGTATTCTAAGTCACTGCATTTTAACACCTTCGTTATCTTGCTCTCCACCAATAAATCCATATTCTAACATCTCAATCAAGAGTTTGACAGTGTATACTGGTTTTGGCTGGGGCAGAAAAATTTCTTCAGAGTTGCTGGCATGGGACTATGTTTTGGACTTGTGCTGTAAAAGATGCTGATCATACAGGGATGTTTTAGTTATTGCTGAGCAGTGCTCACACAGAGTCAAAACCACTTTTGCTTCTCACACTTCCCCACCAGCAAGTGGATAAGGTGCACAAGAAGCTAGGAAGGGAAACAGCAGGAATGGCTGTATCATATGATGTCATGTCCAGTAATACCAATCGTGTTCGTGTTACTGGAGGGACACTGTTTGGGGATTGTATGGGCATCAGCTGTTTTCATTTGCATCCATTATAAAACTACTTCTGTCTCTACTCAGAGTTCTTATCACCTTTACCCTTCTGATTTCCTCCCCAGGTCCACCAGCCAGGAGTGAGCAAGCAGCTGTGTAGTGGTGAGTTGCCATCCAGGATGAAACCACAGCAGGTTTTTTTGCCATCAAAAATGGAGTAAGAAGGGTTTGATATAATAGATTTGAACAGAGCATATCTGAAGGTATAAATATATGTTTACAGTCATAGGTCATGATTTTGATTCATCTGTTCTCAATATTAGCTTATCTGATCTATGCTTGTTAAAGATTTCTGTACGTGTTGAAGACTGGTACTGGCTTTTGCAGTTTATTGTGCTTTGTAGCACTCAGTGATGTTCTGCATGGGAGATAAAGAAAGCATTGCTCCTTGAGCTTAATCGCGTATTTGGGCTCTGTACTTACTGTACCTTGGGTAACATCTCATGGAGACAATCATATTTCTTCCTGTAACAGGTTTTTTGTGGAGGAAATACAGAATGACACCTTCACCAACTTCTCTGATATTTTCTCCCTTGTTTCAATAGCTTTTCAATATCTTGAACATTCTTCCATAATTAAAATACTTTTGTCGGTATTTCTTAGGTTTTTCACAAACATCATGTGGGTACTGTGGCACTGTGACCATAGGTGGCAAAGCATGTGAAAGAATATGGCCAGGAATCTAGAAAACTTCTCACCTCAAATGGTCTGCAAACACAAGTCTCAATGAAGTAGTAGAATGTTAAGGAAAAAAGTGAGGCAAAACACAGAGGCACAATTTGCCACTGTGCTGGGCCATGGCCAGCATCTAGTGAATATTGCTCAGTATTATACAGCAACTTCAGGGAGAAGAGGTGGTCTGTGGACCTGAAAATACATCAACAGACACTATCATTAAACCAGACACGATAAAAGTCATGCTATAACCATAAGAAAGCAATGAAAGCAGAGGTCAACTTGTTTAACATTGGGTGAAGAAGTTTCTCCTATGAGGAAGCAGAAGAAAAAAACAGAAGAAGCATCCTCTTCTGCAGCAGAGCAGTGACATGAAGAGGAGGAAGAAGAGACTGAGATCATAAATGAAAGAGAAAACACGCAATCTCTACTTCTAAGTGAGCTATAAGGTATGTGAAAAAAATGTAACTGTCAACAAAGCAAGCAAATTACACAAAGGTTGGGATAGTGGAGCCAATAGTCAGGAATTAGAGGGTAAGGAAGCCCGCTAACTGAGATGCCTTGCTAAAGATAAGGCCATTGACAAACCGATCAGAAAAAGGGCAGGAGTCCCCAGTCACTCCCCAGATGATTCTGTCAAAGTGTGAAGCACTGGTTCTTCAACAAAGAACTTGCAAAGTTCCAAACCAAATGGATCACCATTGGGGGAGCTATCCAGTATCTGTGGGAATTCGCTATGGTGGTGATCTATAAAAAGCTGGATGATGATCAGGTATCCAAAGTCCTGGATGAAACCCATTGCATGTGCTCTCAGTGACAGAAGTTCATATGAAGTACACTGACATCAGACACCAATGCAAATGCACAAGCTGCTGCCTGAGAATTCACACACCATGCAACACTTTAACCGCTTGGACTGCAGTCCACTCACAGCAGATGTCTTCCAGGGAGCCAAAGATGCCCTTTTTGAGTCTTCACTCATGAATACACTCTCTTCCTGCAGGCTTGACCCCAGGTTTCCCAGAACAGAGTGTCAGGCTTGTGTCATATTTTGAAAATTATTTAGATGGTACAGCTGGAAAAAACAGCTCAATCTGGGTGCCTCCAGAGAGGGACCCCTGACAGAAATCCCTGGGCTATTATACCTTATGATGGGTATGAGGATACTTGGCTCTCTTGTGCTCTTCACATACCCCTATTGTTGAAATGGTGATTTCTGGTCTGTGCTCTCTTAACACCTTATTGGATTCTTTCTCTGGCTCCTGGCAGGCTGTTCTTTTCTTGTCCAGCTGCAGCTTCTGCTGATGGTTGTATTCTCCTTATCTTCTGGTTTGTGCTTCTGGTGTACGTGCTCTCTGGCAGACCATGGGAAACTGAAAAGTCCTAGGCTTAGAACAAACAGTACTTGACAACAAGCAAAACATCAGTGTGTTGTCAGCATTATTCTCATCCTCAATCCAAAACACAGCACTGTACCAGCTACTGGGAAGAAATTTAACCATCCAAGCTGAAAGTGTATCTCAGTGGAAATCCACATCTTGTGGCCTAAGGCTTCAGCAAATCCAGCTACTCATGCTAAGTAAGTAATAAGCATATTGTACACCAAATTTCACAGTATTATGCTGTAACCCCCCGTCCTAATGCTAAATGATTAACTCTGAGTAATTAATTCTATTTTAAGCTAGACTAGTACTTCTTAACACTAACACCCTGGTGATAGTGAACTGAACAGACCTGAAGGCACACACTATGGATGGGTTGGCCAGACAACTCAAAAAAACACAAAGATAATCCCACTTCCTCCATACAGTTTTGTGTCTCCAATACAAAGGAACCTGAAAATTGTCCAGGCAGTCTGAGAATATGTCTTCTTCACCCACACCAATCAATGTCTCAGCTACTAAGAGTCAGTCTTTTTCTGCTCAAAAGAAAAGGCACTGAACAGTGTACTGGTGGCACACACCATGTGCAGTTCTGTGGTTCTTCCTGCATGACTATGAGGACATGAAAAAGTGGGAGAGTCAACCCATCTGAAGGATACAAGTTTGGGTACAGGAAATCCAATGAAAACAACAGTTAAAAAGCATCCATCCAGGAAAATTACCATTCTATGTCTGGCAGACTAGAGGGACTGATTGTACTTTTCAGAGTGACTTCTGGTTTGCAGTTACAAAAATCAAATAATGGCAACTACAACCCAGAATACAGGGGCTCTGCCTTTGCCATGTGGAGGAAAGGGAAAACCAGGTTTACTGGATTATGCAGGTTCAATGGCCTTGCACATCAGTACCACAGGACTGTAAAGCTCTAGTAAACACCTGAGCACAGTGTACTCTAATACCATCAAATTATCATAGAATCATAGAACGATTTGAGTTGGAAGGAACCTCTAAAGGTCATTTAGTTGAAATGCCCTGCAATAAGCAAGGACACCCTCAACTCAATCAGGCTGCTCAGAGCCTTGTCAAGCCTCACCTTGAATATCTCCAGGGATGAGGCCCTAACTACCTCCCTGGGCAACCTGTTACATTTTTCCACTACCCTTATGGTAAAGAGCTTTTTCCTAATATCCAATCTAAATCTATTCTTCTCTAATTTAAAGCCACTGCCCCCCATCCTATCACTTCAGGCCCTTGCAAACAGTCTCTCTACAGCCTTCATATAAGTCTTCTTCAGATACTAGAAGCTTGTCACTATTAGGCCTCACCAGAGGCTTCTCCTCTCCAAGCTGAACAACCCCAGTTCCCTCAGCATCTCTTTGTAGGAGATGTGTTGCAGCCCCCTGATCATTCTCTTGGCCTTTCTCTGGACCTGCTCCATCAGGTTCATGTCCTTCCTGTATTGAGGGCTCCAGACCTGGATAAAGTACCCCAGGTGAGATCTTACCAGAGCAAAGTGACAGAAGCACCTCCATTAATCTGCTGGCCACACTCCTTTTGATGCAGCCCAGGATGTGATGGGCCTTCTGGGCTGCAAGTGTAAACTGTTGGCTCATGTCCAGCTTTTCATTCACCAGCATCTCTTAAGTCCTTTTCTGCAGGGCTGCTTTCTAACACCTCATCCCCCAGACTCTACTGATAGTGCAGATTGTTCCGACCCAGGTGAAGGGCCCTGCACTTGGTCTTGTTGAAACTCATGAAGTTTACATGGGCCCACTTGTCCAGTTTGTCCAGGTCCTTCTGGATGACATCCCATCCCTCTAGCTTATTGGCTGAACCACTCAGCTTGGTGTCATCTGTAAATTTGCTGATGGTGCACTTGATCCCACTGTCTATGCTGTTGATAAAAATATTAAACAGTACAGGTCCCAGTATGGGGACCTTAGTACCTGAGGGATACTTCTTGTCACTAGTGTCCATCTAGATTTGGAGTCATTGACCACAACCCTCTGTATGCAACCATCTAGACCCATTATAAAAGGCCAGAATCCATCTGTCTTTCTGGAATGATGGGAGGATCCCAAGAACTATTTGTTTTGGAGGCTGAGGTAAGCCTAACAGAGAACAAGGCAAAAGCATCCTATTCTGAGTGTTCCCACACACTACCTGAGGAGAGGTTACTTCAAGGAAGGGTAGTGGCAAGCTTTTGGTATAGCTTCCTCGGATACAGAGAAAATTAAACAGCTGAACAGCTTGCCTGGTCCCTCAGAGGATTCTTCTTCGGTGGGGTTGCTGCAGGTCGAAGAACAGCAGGTGCCAATTGCTAGCATGACAGTGTGCCAACAAAAATATTGCACCAGTCAAGACTCTCTGATTCCCATCCATAAGCTGATTCAGTGACTGGAGAGTCAAGGAGTGATAAGTAAGACTCAATGACCCTTCACCAGTCCCATATAGTCAGTACAAAAATGTTACAGGGCATGAAAGCTATCAGTGGACTACCATGGTCTGAACAACTCACTCTACTGCTGAGTCCTGCCATAATAGACATGCTAGAATTCCATATTAACAGCAGTCAAAGGCCACTAAATAGTATGTGATAATTAATATCCCCAATGCACTTTTCTCACTCTCTCTGGCATCACAGTCCAGGCCACAGTTTGCTTTCCAACTGAGAGGTATCCAGTACACCTTGAACTGACTGCTCAGGGGGTGGAAACACAGCCCTACCATTTTTCATGTCTTGATACAGGCTGCACTGGACCAAGGTGAAGTTCCTGAACATTTGCAGTATATCAATGGCATCATTGTGTAGGACAAAAGAGCAGAGGAAGTGTTTGAAAAGGGAAGAATAATAATCCAGACTCTTTTGAAAGTTGACTTTGCTATAAAGCAAAGGTCAAAGACCTGCACTGAAGATTTGTTTTTTAGGATTCTGGTAAGATGGGAGTTTTTATTTCCCAGTGGATGTGATCAATAGAATAAGAGTTGCCTTCACCAATGGATTAAGAAAAAAACAAAACACAAGGTTTTTTTAGGTGTAATGGGTATTTAGAGAATGTATATTCCAAGTTATAATCTGATCGTAAACACTTTTAATTGAGTGACCTGGAAGAAGAATAAATTTGAATGGCACACTCAGCAGCAGGAAATCTTTCAACAAATTGTATGGGAGATAGTCCATGCACTAACACTTGGCCAGTACGGACAGGACAAATTGTGAAAAATGTTTTTTACACTTCAGTCAGGGATAATGGCCCAACCTAGAGCCTTGGGCAGAAAATGCCAAGAGAGACTGGAGGTCAACCTCTAGGGTTTCAGAGCCGGAGATATAGGGGATCTGAAGCCTATTACACTCCACCTGAAAAAGAAATATAAATGACATGTGAAGAAATTAGAGCCACTTCAGAAGCAGCTGGTACAGAAGCACAGATCCTTTTGTCATTTCAGTTGCCTGTGCTTGGCAGGCAAGCCAAGCCTGTTCAAAATGTTCAAAAGGAGCGTCCTCTCTGCGCACCATGCAGCTGATGCTACCTGAAGCAAGTGGGTTGCACTTACAACACAATGGGCTTGAATGGGGAACCCTGACCACCTGGGAATCCTGGAAGTGATCATGGGTGGCCAGAGGGCCAAAACATTGGAGTGCTGCCAGAGGAGGTGATTTGTGCTGAAGAGTTCCCTCTGAGTAACAAATTATCAGAAAACTAAAAGTAGTATGCTGTGTTTGCACATGTCATGGATCCTGTCGTATTTTGGGAAAATGTTGAAGGTGGAAAGCTGCTGTGTGGCATCCTACATAACAAGTCACAGAAATCACTGAAGGACAAAGAGAATTGAATAATTTTGTAGAAGTGAAAGTCATCCAGGTGGCTTTAGATGTTGCTTAATGAGAAAAATGGCCACTACTTTATACTGATTCATGGATGGTGGCAAGTGCTCTGTGGGTATGGGTACAGCAATGGGAGCAGACCAACTGGCAGAAAAGAGTTAATCCTATGAGGGCTGATGAATTATGGCAAAATATTGCCACTTGGGTGGAGAATCTCTCTGTAAAAGTACACCATGCACATGGTCACATACCCAAGAGTTGCTCCACCTAAGAAGATCAGAAAAATGAGCAGGTAGACCAGACTGGTAGAATTGAGATGGCTCAGGTAGATCTAAGCTAGGAACACTGGGGTGAAATATTTCTAGCTGGATATTTGGAAGCATATCCTGTGACCCATATCATTTGCCCTGAACACTAGGACCTTGAAAAGCAAGTTTTATGGTGACAGGACACCCCCGAATCAATTGAATCAGTCAGCGGGACTTATTTCTGCAACAACCTCATAAACACCTGGGCCAAGGAGAATGACATTGACTGGGTGTATCACATACCCCACCATGCACCACCCTCTAAGAAAGCTGAATAATACAACTGACTGCCAAAAACTACACTGGGAGCAATGGGTGCTGGGACATTCTATGATTGGGATACACATTTAGTAGAAGTCATTTGGCTAGTTAACACAAGAGGATCTGCCAGCTGATCTGGCCCTGCCCAGTCAAAACCTTTGTGCACTGTGGAAGGAAATGAAGACCTCACAGTAGATATGAGGAACTTGGCTGGGAAAAACAGTCTGTGTTATTGCATTCTCAGGAAAGGGAAGGCCTGTTCATGGGACTGGTTTTGCTCAGGGACCTGAGTGCCTTCCATGGGTAATGTGGAAGGGCTGGGAAGTCCAATATGTACATCAAGGTGATTTAACTCTTGTTGAAAATGGTCCATGGTGTGAGTTGTATGACAGAAGTGTTAAATGTATGTGGCCATTACTGTGGCTGCCATATAGTGAAGGTGTTATAGCAAGAACCTTGTGGGAAGCTGTGAAGATAGTGTGGGTGATAAGAAAGGAATGTGTTAATGAAGCACCTTGTTTACCAGAAGGGATGGTGGAAAACTACTGAAAAACAGTGGAAGAGCCCTGAAACCTTTGAAGCCCAAAAAGGCCGAATAAACTGTTTAGAGACAAAGTTTTGAGTCTTTAAACAGCAAAGGTATTTATTCACGGATCCGGGGAACTCCCAGCTCACGCTGGACAGAGAGTTCACCCTCGGGGGGAGTAGGGTTAGGGTATTTATATAGCCTTTCATGCATATTCATAAGATTACGACAGGTGATTATAATATTCATAACAGGCGGAGTCTGGGCGAAACCAGGTGGAGTCTGGGCGGAACCAGGTGGAGTCTGGGCGGAGTTGTTCTCTCGGGGATATGTCCCTCTTAGGGTTAAACTTCTATCTCCCTTGATTCCAGGTGGCTTCATGTTGTTCTATGGATATCGGGCCCCAGCCATAACTTTTCTCTTTTCTGCTGGTTGTGGCATCTTTATGTTCTCCTTGTGCAGATGTTCACATGCTTTTGGGGCCAAGCTGGCACCTCCCTGGCCTTGGCGGTGCCTTGATCTAAAGCGAGATTTACACTCCTAATTATTTCTCAGGCAGAAAGCTAGCTTCGTTAGGCCTTGTTTTGCTTTTCGCTGTGACAGTGGAAAGCTGTTTTGCTCCTAACTGAAACAGTGGAAAATTACGAGTTTGGACTGCTTTGCCTGGTCTTTTCTCGGTTTAGTCTTGAATTGTACCGGTTATGATCACTAGTTCTAATTCTACATTAGATAAATTCACACAAACAACTTGGCCTGCTCTCCTTTTCCCACAGGAATTGATCTGTTGAGATCCTTTCCTGTTTCACCTTGGAGGGACATTCTTTGGAGAGGGCCCCAGCGAAGGTGCTAAGAGTATATAAATGGACCCTCAGATCAATAAACTTTGTCTCAGTTTGGAAAGCTTCTGAGTCAGTGAAATCAATATGCCAAAGAACCTCTTGCTGTTAGCCAAGCTAGATGCAAGAGGAGGAATTCACTGTAATGTTAAAACTTATGGCCTAGTCCAAAGGGACCAGGGGTGGAAAATGCAATATGTATACCTTTAACTTCTTGAGTTGCATGTTACAGGAAGTACTACAGAAGAAACCACCTGAACCAATGAGGAAAAAACCTCACTGGAAGCCATGCAAGTGCAGCAGTGACCCATGCCAGTCTGGTTCTGGTGTCCAGTAACTCCATGCAACAAACCAACTCTTCTATCCTGAGTGAACACCACAACAGAAAAAGCCCAAAATCATAGACCAAATGAACTCAGTGAACATTTGTGGATATTTATGGACACTCTCCAGAAATACATGAAGGGTAAAGGGGTGGTTAATGAGGATGAATTGCAGTAAGGTGGGACTTGAACAGGGCACAAGTTGTATGGAATAGGGGGTAGGAAATGTCCTGGTCTTGACTGTTACAAGGTTAGGTTTTGGATTTGTGCTGAAAATAGTGACTACCACACAGGGATGTAGTTTTTACTGCTAAGCAGTGCCTACACAAGAGTAGTAATGCCTACACCCTTTTTTGCTTCCCACACCATCCCACTAGTGAGCGGGCAGCATTTGCTAGTGAGTAGGTAGCTGGACTCACTGAAATTAACAGCAAGTTTCTCAGTCAGTGTCTGAGCCACTGTTTGGTTCTGAGGAACATCTTATGCTTCAGAAAGAGAAAGGGAGGAAAGGGGTCACACTTGTAACCCTCCTTTAGGGAGGAGTGGAGCAGGTAGTTGATCAAAATTGACCAATTTCATCCCATCAATACAAATCTGATGTATCACGAGGGTCAGGTTTTTTTTCACCATGGTTGGCATCCTGGGAGTATTCTCTCTGTTCATCTGCCAGTGATGCCAACTCGTGCTCTTCTAAATCCATGTGTTCCTGCCTCCAGCTCCCACCTGCCACTGAGTCCAGAAGCCCAGCCTAGGACTTTTCCAGGTTCCACCCTGAAGCCTTAATGATGATGTGAGCTCTTTTTTGGGGGAGGAGGAGGAATGTGGTATTGCTTTTGTGTATATTTGTATTCATCTACTAATTTTCCTTTTCATCTGCCTGTGTAGTCTATTAAAGCTGTGTAGTTTAGTTTCCAACCCATCAGTCTCTCTCCCTTATTCTCTGTCAGAGAGGGGAGGCATAATAATAGAGAACATCTCCCATTTATTAAATTGCCAGCCCAGCATTGAACCATGACATGGAACAAGATCTTTACAGGTGTAAATGGGTCAGCTCCAGTGTCTTTGGGAAAATCTCACTGTAAAATATTTGGCTGACAGATTTGCTGACATACCTACAAGTGGTGCAATCTTCTGAAGTACACAAGCAACAACACTTCCAGCATTACTTAGTAGCTTTTCAAGTTGGAGAGTCTTGAAACAGTGAAATGCTGAGGTGACAAAGACAGCAGATTTCAGGTAAGGCTTTAGGAGATGGCTGAGCCACAGGCAAAATAGGCACTCAACTCTGCTTCCTGCCACTCCTGTATCTAGGCAATCCCATACCCATTAGCACCAGTGTGGCAGGTTTCTCATCCCTAACTGGACTGGTTGATTGCACAAAACCACAGGAAGCCATCTTTTTTTTTTTTTTTTTTTTTTTTTCTCTTCTCATGGGAAAGCTTTCTTAAAGAAAAAAGTATTTGTTGCACCACAAACAAAAAAGCTATTTAACAAATGTACCAAATACTTATTTGAGCTAAGTAAATTGAGTTTCAAAAACTGAAAATGTAATACATTGCTTAAGGAGGAGCTAAAATTCTGTGACAGATTCAAGGTGTGCTCCAGAAATGACAGAATTTAAGTCTTTCAAAAAATAAAATACTTTTCTGTGGTGCTGAATAGCGTGATTGTTTCTTAAGTTCAATCTTATCATTTATATCTATCTGACTCATCTAACTTGATTTAGGGTGTTGTTGTAGAATCCCAAAAAGAATATTTGTCTCAAAACAGCCACCCTGACAAAGTGGACACTGTGTTTGGGTGGAGGCCTCATTTGATAGCCATCTCAAGGCTAGTTCTCTCAAGGAGAGACCCTCATTTGGGTAGCTACCCTGATAAACAGAGCCCTATTCTTACAGGACCAGCCCCTCCTTTAGAGGCCATCCCAATAAGCTGAAGAACACTGTCCTTGCAAGGGGTGCTGTGTTTGATGGCCACCCTGACAGGCAGGACACTGTCCTTATTTGATAAGGGACAGGGGCAGGAAACCTGTACCCTGCGGAGGCAGAGTGACATCTTGTGTGTCTTGGGTAAGGCCACTGGAGAGGGTGCATGTGCAGAAATAAGGGTTATTGCTTTATCATCCTCTCTGGAGGGGTCCAGGTGAACACCTGGCTGTGCAAGATATGCCAAAGCCCTGCCCAAAATGCTGGGATGAGCAGCATAGAAGAAGCACACTCAAAACTCTGGATGTGCACCCACCATCCAAGGACTGAACTTCCTACTAAGATCATCTCTGGATCCAAGTGGGATGATATCTTCTCTATCTTTATTTCTCTCCCTCTCTCTCTCTCTCTCTGTGTCTCTGTTTCTAAACTTATCTGGGCACATGAGGGTAACAGTTTCTAAATTTGTAAAGTTTTACTCCCTGTTGCTTTGTTAAGTTTTGTCAGTTGTAACCTGTTCTTTTGACAACTTTCTTAAATTTTGCTAAATTGTAATCCATTGCTTTGAAAGTACCATAATTTCTAATTCTGCTACTCGTACTCTCACATGCTTTATAATCCTACTCACTTTTAAGTAAAGTTGTGTTTTATACAAACCTCCTGAGTAATAATCTTACTCCTGAGTACAACACAGAGAATTCCCAGAGTTAATCTCACCAAATGGGTTGTTAAAAGAGATTAATTAGAGGAGAAGGATTGGGCCCAGCTGCACCTGGGGTCCTCTCTAAAGGAGTTTAGAAAGCAAGGGGGTCCAGTTCAAATCTCCCTGGCTCAACCCCCACTCTGGGGAACCCTACCTGTGTCCACTCTCTGGGACGTGATAGTTTATTTGGCCCCCACATCTGGAGAGCCGTGCTCACTTTGAGACGTGACTACGCCGTACCCCACCTTGTCAGGTGTGACAGTTTTTCTAATATTTTCCAATTTTTCTCTCTTGTTTTCTGTTATGCCAGGTGAATTTAGTAAAAACTGATAGTTGTCTTTCCCATTTTCCCTAGTTTTGGCTAGGTAGGAAGGAGTTAAGTTTCTTCCCAGTAGCTTGTACTGTGCTGTATTTTGGATTTAGTGTGAGAATAATGTTGATAATATGCCAATGTTTTACTTGTTGCTAAGTACTTTTTACACTAGTCAAGAACTTTTCATTTTCTCATGCAAGGCCAGCAAGAAGCTGGGAGAGGGCACTGCCAGGACAGCTGACCCAAATGAACAAAAGGGACAGTCCATGCCAGATGATGTCATGCTCAGTATATAAACTGGGAGGAGTTGGCCCGGGGGTACTGCAGCTCGGGAACTATGATCAGTCAGCACGTGGTAAGCATCACTGTGCTGTGCCTCACTTGGTTTCTATATTCTATTATTATCATCATCATCATCTTCTTCTTCTGTCATAATTCAGTCCTATCCATTTTTCTTATCTTTTTTCATCTGTGCTCCTCCCTATACCAGTGTGGGTGAAGGGGAGGAGTGGGCAAGTGGCTGTGTGGTGTTTACCTGCCAGCAGGGGTTAAACAACATTTCCAATTCAGTATACTTGTATTCAGTATGCTAAAGTTTATTTTTTCTCACAAAAGTTGTTTGATTGTGCCTTCATGCTACCTGTTTAGGAAAAAAAAAAAATTGGGTCTTCTTCCAAATACCATGCATTTTTAGACAAGCCTTTTTGCTCACTTCCTCGTATATTAGTCTAATCATAGAAAATTGTAGTATTTAAGTGTACAATTATCTGTCTAGCTCAAATCTAAAGCAGAATCTGCGAGCTTCATAAAAACACCAGGAATTACCGTTCCATTTAAATGATAGAACTTTATAGATAGTCTTGCATAGATGCATTTGTGAAGAGCTTCTGTAAGACCAAACATTGTTTGACCCACCACAGTAAACATGACATGAGAAGTCCTGATCCTGTAGCCATAGGATGTAAAAAGGTGTCAAAACAAGACTTTCTGCTTTTGGCACCCCAGCCACATCCACTCATATCAATGGTTTAAGTTATCGTCCCATGCCAGTTCTTCTTTAGAACGTATCTTGCTAGGAAACTTTTCTTCTTTTGAAGGAGTCATGAAAGGGAAGACAAGAGTAACTTCCAAGTGCTGACGCAAAGCACCAGGCTTTAAAACTATAATGGTCTGTTTTTGAAACATAAAGTGCTTTTCAGAAGTCCCTGGGGTTTACTTCCTTTCAAAATCTGTAACCTCGTACACCTTTTGCTAAGGAAGTCTGGATTAGAATGGGAACATGAATTCTCATGAGGACCACCTTAAAATGCGGGTTGAGGGAAATTCTTTTCCATAAACAGACATGCAAGAGCAGTAGGAAGAGACTCTCCTAAACTAGGTCATAACCTGGTAATGTAGAGGACACGAAGAAACAAGAGGAAGCTTTAAGAGGCAATGGCTCTACAAGTGCAAGCCGTATTTTCAAAATACACAGGTGACTTAATTTACTGAGATAGCTAATTTAATAATAAGGGAAATAAAAGTCTCGGTTATACAGGAAAGCTGGTACTTGTCCTCACCCCCACCTGTTCCGGCTTTTCCCACTTCCTGCAATTTGTGTTTCTGTTTCTCCTGAGTAATTTGCTCTAGCCATTTGCTGCTTTGGCTGGAGTGGTTCGTCTGATGAGAAACGATGCGGCCGAGTTTAGTATCCAGCAGCGTGAAAGCTTCTCCTGCTCTCGAAAGTTACATTCAGGGACTGTCAGGCCGCACCTGCTTATCTTGTGATAGCGCTCGCCAAACCCCTTCCTTCCCCACTGCATTTCCTGGAAGATGGCCGCTGTGCACACCCTGCCCCTCTATTAACGCACCCGGGTTCAGCAGAACAACAATTGCCCCTTTCTCCCGGCTGCGGGGAAGAACTCTTCACTGACACTCGTGGGTCGCGGATGGCAGGGCTGGCCGTGACGTGACGCCTTCGCTACCAGCTGCCTGCCTGGCCACACGCACCGGACACCGCTGCCGCGGAACCGTGCCGGACCGGCGGGGAGTTTCGGCTACAGTTGCGAGGCCAGCACCTCGGCACCACCCCGCCCCCTGCCCCCCTCTCAGGCCGTACCGCCCCGCCCCGCCCCGCCCCCCCCCCCGCCTCCGACTTTAACGCCCCCGCCCCACCGGCCGTGGCCGCGCCCCGGCGGGAGGTATGGGGCGGGGCCGGGGCCGGGCTGCCGGAAGACCGGTGTGGATAGTCCGCCGAGGGACCGGTGCTGTTTCCGCCGCCGCACAATGGCGGGGCGGCGGTAGGAGGTGGGCCGTCGGTGGACGGTGAGTGCCCTTCTCTAGCGGGTGGTGGCTGCTGGCAGAGCAAGGTCTCCTCCGACAGCGGGAGGTGTTCCCGGTGCTCGTCTCCTTCTCGCCAGCCCCTTCACCTCCTTCCCGGGTCCGGGCCTGGGCCGCGGCCCTGCCGCCTCTCCGCCCGCGGGCTATCCGGCTGAGGTGGCGGGGCAGGGGGGCTTCTGCGCCGCGATCCCCGCCGGTACTCTACACCCACCGCCTGGCTCTCCCCTCTCCTCGACCAGGCCGTTCCCCGGGCTCTGGGTTGTTCGAGATGAGGCAAGATGGAGCTGGGGCCCTTATCCTGCCGGTGGGACGGCTGGAAGGAGAGGTCCGGGAGCTCTTGCGAGGGAGCAAGGGAGCTCCGGCCCACGTAGCCTGTTACCTGCCTGGTGGCGACGGGGGCCAGTGTGGTAACACCACCACCTGGGTCCCATTGGCAACCTGGCTGGTGCTGCCTGCCTCTTCTGGCCCCGCAGGGAACCGCGTCGTCCCCCAGCTGCGTTGCTGCTAACCCCCAAGGCACCCCCCTGCCAGGCCGGCACCCTGTGGGGGCCAGAGGCGAGTGTAAACTCGCACACCGCGCTGCTTTCCAGTGCGGGGAGTGTGTGAGCACACACCCTGGCCCCTGGGTGTGGGCGTTGCTTCTGGGGATGACTCCAAACCAGCTGGTTTTAGGTCACTCTGAAGTTCAGATTTGACGGTAGTTGCCTTTTCTAAAACAGAAAGCAAGTTCACTTTGTGCGCTTGAAACTTTTCTTTGAGCTCTTATCTAGAATAGCTCCACCTCCACGGTTGTACATTAGCTGTGAATTCAGTTCTTAAGGAAAGGAATCCAGCTTGTTTTGTCACTCATGGAAGAGCAAAAGACCACTTAAGCTTAAGAGGAGGATAAAAATTAAAAGCATCGCATCTATAGAAAGCAGACATTGAGATGCCTAGGGGTGCCTTTGGGACTTGCGGAACTTAAGGAAAAAAAAGAATTAAGAAAACCAGGTAACTTATTCCCATATTAAAGGTAACGGAAGGGCATTTCCTGCTGTTTAGGTTCTTGTAAATGGCCTGCAGCCTTCTGTGTATCCTTTAGCACATGCATATCTTTTGAAAGACAAAACTTCATTCGTTTGGTTGTATGTGGTCGTGTTTAAATCCTAGAGTATTCAGTGACAATGTCATGGCTGCTGCCTACGAATGTTTAGCCAGTTTCTTCCAGGTAACTCCTCCTTTCACAATCCACACAGGTTTATGCTGATATTTGAGTTGCAGCTCTCTGGAAATGTTTTACAATAAGAACATGGATGTCACCAGGTGGGGAGGGGGGAGAGCAAATTAGTAGCCCAGATGTTTTAGAGAACACTAGAATAATACGAGATACAAGTGCTTAATACCCAGTGTGAGACCTCAAAATGCTGGTTTAGATAAAGTGTGCACTCGGCAGTGCAACATTGTTTTGCAATCATTGTATCAAATTTGCTCACATATTGATTGCTACTCAAATTGTATATCTGTCTCTCCTTTGATCAGTTTTCTTCTTTACTAATATGAACAGCATCTGCTATTGAAAAGGGGGAATATTCAGATGATAGAGAGTGGCTTTGGGGCCATCCTTGTTATTGCCTCCTAAGTGTTCTACATGCTACAAAGTTTCTTCAGTCTTTCTGTCAAAACTTTTCTGTACTGAGCTGAGGCTTTGTTGTGGGCTCTTAAAAGCCCACAAAGGTGTCTAGACCTACAATAGGCTTACTGTGCATTTGGTGAACTACCCACAGGTGTTAGACTTTTTAAGAGGAGAAAATTAGCTGAATTTTGGAATGCATTTGTTTGGAGCAAATTTTGCCTTCCACCAAGACTTGTTTGTCTTGATGGTATTATAGAGCCAGGGTTGTTGAGATTTCCGTAACAAATAATAACCAGTGCTCATTGCTCGATTAATTTAAAATACAGATTTTGATTTTTTTAATTTCTAGGTGGGGATTGGTAAATTGAACAGCAAAAGCCATGGGAGATGCTGCAAAACCTTGCTTTGCCAAACAAAACGAAGAACAGGACATTTTACATCATGAAGAAATAAAAGGAAGCTCCTTACAGAATGACTACAGGGTAATGGATGACTACGGAAATGGCCATAGCAATATAATTGATACCAACCTGCAAAAGAAAAAGGGAACAGAGAGTCATTATGGAAGTAGTCCCAGACGAGGGCCACGTAGTGTTTTGACTAGCCCGAATTCACTTAAAATCACAATTTACAGTCAAGGATCAAAGTTAAATGATACCCAGAGAGACCAAATGAAGAAGTGGGTATCTGATGACCACCGTGGTGCTTCTGACAGCTGGAGGGAGTATAGGTCTGTTGCCTGGAATCCTGTTCATAGCAGGACAAGAAAGGACTCTTTTCAAGAGGTTGAAGGTGCTGGAAACAGAAATGTAAGACGACAACTGCACGAAGACTTAATGAGTGAAGATGTGCCAGACATGCATAAAGGAAGCTCTGGTAATCAACATGTTTGTTTTTACATAGCTATTCAGTAAACCAACTTTCTGCTTGTGTTACTGAAGAGTAAAATTTCCAGATTCACTGCTAAAGCAAAAAATCACTTTGCAAACTATACTGCTAAAAGCTATACTGCTGAACTGTGAACAAATTGTTACAGTGAATGGTACAAAACTTGTTTTATAGATTGTGTTGTCTTTGTGAGTTAGTTTATAAGTGGTAGGACTAAGTAGATTCTAGTATCTGTGTCATGTCCCTGTTTGCAGTTTTTCATGTACCATTTGATTGAGTCTGCCAAGGCTCATAAGGGATGTTTCAGTTAAGGTAATACAGGGTAAGATTCTGGATGAGGTCTGTAACAACATGTCTTAATGAAAGTTGAAAACAATGCCTCATAGGTATTGCAAGAGCTTAATACCAGTAACAGTAATACAGCAGTAACAGAACTAGTTCTCCATGTACACTGAACTTCTCTAGGGGCAATTGGAACTAGTGATGAGACTACAAATGCTAATTATTGAAATGCAAGAAGGAACAGGCTAGGGGAGAGTACAATGATCAGAATCATAAGATCTTTGTTGATTGTGAGTACTATGAGGAAGTGTAAGTAGATCAAAGCACAAAGAATAAGCTTTAAAGAAAATATAATAGATGAAGGCAAAGATAAGGTGCTGCTAACAGAGAACAACAGCCTGTTAGCAAGAAATCAGTCTTGTTTCACTTACGTCTGAATGCCATAGCCAGTATTGATCTGCCTCTCTGATGAGAAGGAAAGCTATAGTGGGTTGATGGCATTTAATCCCTGGACTTTCTGCTCTTTGCCTTGTTAGCATCTGTCACTAAAAAGATAAACTGTGAGCAAGTGCCCAGTCTCTTTCACTGTTAGAAGCAGGCTGAAAAGTTAAGGTCAGTCTCAGATGAGGAGAGAGCAGAGAAGCATGCTTTCACAAGTTTGTTCTTGAATTTGCTGAGTCTAGTGAACTTAGTTCTGTGAAACTTTGGAATCTCACTGAAGCAGATTTTTGGAACCACCAGCAATCATACATGATAACTTGTTAAGAAAAAATGAGCTACTGGAGCTACTGGCATACAGGAAATGGCAAACCTATCTTAGAAGTGGAATTTTCAGTATTGGAAACCTATTCTGGAACAAGTAATGTAACCTACTGCAAGTATTTGAAAGGCAAAAAAAGAGGTCAGTTGATGTAAATATGGATTTGTCTAGAATTATGCCAAAAATTACCTATCTAGAAGTATGTCAAGTCCTTCTGATTTTTACTTTAAAATGGTGATAAGTCCCAGTGGAAGAAGCAGTTGATAGATATTGGTAGTGCTAGTACTGTAGTACTTCAGGCATTCATTTACATGACAGTCCTGTAAGTAAACCAGAAGAAAATTGTCAAGGTTAAATTAATGCAAGAGACTTACAGAGCTAATTACATAATTTTACTCAGAAAATACTTACCATAAATTCTGCCAGAATGACAGCATTTAGCAAGCATCTGCAAGGATTCTATTCTGTTGAATGTTTGTCACACACTGATGATGTGTGAAGATGGAAAGCTCATTAAATGTGTGCTTTTAAATTTCAGTCTGCTGTGGAGCTGGTAGGAACTCAATGTGGAAAAGCCAGGTGAATTAGAATAACTTTGCGCAATTGAAGAAATGACCTACATACAGGATGAAATATAAAAGAAGCATGTGCAAATGCAATTAAGTAGGGATGTCAGCTTTAGAAATAAAGGAGGTGTCCTGGTTTGGGCCAGGATAGAGGTGATTTTCTGTCTTGTACTTTTGCTTTTAGCTAAGTCTCTTGTAAGTAGTTGCACTTGCTGAAATTAACAGCAAGTTTCTCAGACAGTCTGTGTTTCTAGGACTGATAACACTCTGTATATAGTTATTGCTAGAGACTGGTGTGCAGAGCCAAGGACACTGCTCAGCTCTGAGGAAAACATAAAGAGGTTCCACCTGCATCCCTCCTTTGGGGAGGAACGGACAAGATAGATGCCAGAACTGACCAAACAGAGCATTCCATCCCATATACATCATCCTCAGCATAAATTTGAGGGATCACGAGGGCCAAGCCAGATTTCCTGATTTCCTGCTTCCGGCTGCCTGCCCTTCCTGCCTTTCCTGCTTCCCTTTCCTTCACCCCGGCACCCTGGAAGGATCCCGTCCGTTCATCTGCCTGTGGTCCTGATCCGTGCCAGCCCTTATCTGTGTGTTCCTGCCTCCAGTTCCCAACTGCTGCTGACTCCAGGAGTCCAGCCTGGACTTTCCCAGAGCTGCCCTGCAGCCTCGGTGGTGACGTGAGAGCTATTGGGGGAAAGGGGGGAGGAATGTGGTATCCCTTTTCTTGTATATTTGTATATATTTAGTAATTTTTCCTATTTATCATTACTGTTTCATTAAAGTTGTGTAGTTTAGTTTCCAACCCGTAAGTCTCTCTCCCTTATTCTCTCTCCTTTCTTATCCAGGAGGAGAGAGAGATTAATAGAGAGCGTCTGTTACTCGGTTTAATTGCCGGGCCAGTGTTAAACCGTGACAGGAGGGAAAGCTGTTAGAATCTGAAATCATAGCAAATCGGGAGGTTATAATGAATAGTCAATGTCATGGTGTTATGGGGTGTAAACACACACTTGCAGCCTGAACTTCTCCTTTTTGTTTAAGTCTCAGTTGTCATACTCTGTCCAGCTTAGGCACTCTGTCCAAATGAATAAAATTTAAACAGTCTAAAGAAGAGCAAGAGGAATGGTGCAACAGGTAGAAAACAAACTACACAAACAATCCCAAATACTTTCTGAAGGGCAGGAAGGCATACTAACGGTTGTCTAGAATTGTATTAAAAAGTTAATGCAGTAATCTGGCTTGCATTTTTCCAGTAGGTAGGACACAAAGCATTGCACCTAAAATTGAGCAAAAAAGGTTCAGATGAGGAGAGAAGGTAAAATTTCTAATGGTAAAGCTAGTGAACTACTACAGAAGTTGTCAGGGCAGTTCGTGGAGAAGGTACCTGAAGGCCTTTTAAGAACAAGTTAGTTGAGCATTACTAAGGACTGACGAAGTTTGGTTCATCCTGCTGCTAAGCATGGGCATGCCACAGCACGCCTCTTGGGCCCACGCAAAAGCTTCAGTTCTGTGTCAAGTAGCAAAAAATTACTAAAATTGTTTCTTTTTCAAGTTACTTAGTCTGTTGCAGAAATAGTTGATAAACAGGTTGTTGCTCATTGAATACTGTCAGGATTTAACGCTGGGCTGGCAATTAAACCGAATGACAAATGCATTCTATTAATCCCTCTCCCCTCCCTGATAAAGAAAGGAGAATAAGGGAGAAAGACTTATGGGCTGGAAACTAAACTGTACAGCTTTAAGGAAACAGTAATGAACAGGAAAGTAAGAATTATTAAATATATACGAATACACATCAAAACGATATCGCATACTTTCCTCCTTCCACCCAGTAACACTCGCATCGCCACCCAGGCTGCAGAGCAGCCCTGGGAAAGTCCAGGCTGGATGCCTGGAGTCAGCAGCAGCCAGGAGCTGAAGGCAGGAACACACAGATTCAGGCTGGTATGGATCAGGACCACAGGCAGATGGGCAGATGGAATCTTCCCAGGATGCTGAAGCAACCAGGGACAGGTGAAGAAGGACCAAAGGGAAGGGCAAAGGGAAAGGGGATTTGATCCTCGTGATCCCGCAAATTTATACTGAGTATAATGCGCATGGGATGGAATACTCTGGTCAATTTTGGTCGTTTGTCTTGTCCACTCCTTCCCTTTTGCTTTCCAGAGAATAAGATGTTCCTCAGAACCCAGCAGTGGCCTTCATTCTGCATACAATTCTCTAACCGTAACAATAAACACCAAGCATTATCCATCCTAGAAGCAGACACTAACTGAGAAACTTGCTTTTAATTTCAGCACGTGCAGCTACTTAAAACAGACCTAGATGAAAGCAGTTACCAGATGGAAAATTCTCTCTATTCTGGCCCAAATCAGGACAAATACATTTTTCTTGAAGCACTGTCCGCACTGATAGTAAAAATGTAGTCAGGTAACTGATGAGAATCAGTGTATAAAAAAGATGGAATGGATGAAGTTCAGAGTCTGAGACTTACATTTCTGCTTACTAGAGCTTCCTTTGGCATACTGTCCTGGCAACCTTCGAAACATAAGCTTGTATTGCTGATGAAACAAATTGTATTGCCATCTTTATCCTGCTCTGTTTACAGCATTAAAGCATGCACGCTTCTTAGTGCAAACAACTGGTTAAAAATACACAACCAAGTTGTTTCCCTTTTACCAATTACTAGAGGCAAACACAGTGATCAAAGGAAAGAAACTTCATCAATGTATTTGATAGAACAGTTATGTTTTATCTCTGATTTTGTTTTTATTTTGTTTGGTTGGTTTTTAATTATTATAAATTATCATTCTCAGTCAAAGGAAGTTGCATAAATTTTCTCAGAATCGGTGAACTTTAGAAATTCTGTGCATCTGGACATCCTGTATAGTTACTCAACTATAATGACAATTCATTCATCTACAGATGTGATCTTAAACCACATGTGAAAATCTGGCCTATGTATATTAATTTCTGAGATTATTTTACAGGTATTTGGACCAGTAACAATTCCTGCTTCAAAATGATGACAAAGTTTGCCTAAAAGTAGAAGTGGTATTTACATTCCAGAACTTTTGCAGTGAACAAAGCAAGCTGTTTCAGCATAATTCTACTGGTTGCATAGCTATGTTTAGCAAAGTGTGCAAATACCTAGGAAGTTCATTACTTATGTAGCCAATAGGATTGGTTGAGGGGGGTGGTTTCCGCCTTACTTAATAATGTGAAGGCAGTATTGATTCATATGCTGTTTTAATTGAAAGGCAAGTGACATTAACAAGCATTTATTACTGGTGATAATAGTTGTATGTCAGGCCATAGCAGTGCTGTATCAGTGCTGTTAGCTCTTATAAAATACTCATGTTGGCCTGCACTCATTAATTCTGTTATATTTGTAGCCATGTATGGGTCAGTTCACTTTCTAGCTTGTTCATCTACCTAAGCCTGACAAGGCATCCTAAAATATATGGATATATTCTGTCTTTTTATAATGATATATACATATGTTTCAACTAACCAGTGAAATTGACTACATTTAGTTTTCTATTCTTGCCAGTTTTAAGAAGCTATCTAAATAAGGTTTGTGACCTCAGTGGGACAAATTAGTGTTTTTTAGTATTCTGGAACAAAAGTGCTATAGGTTATGGTACAAATATATATGCTTGCTATTAGCAGGCTTACACAGAGCAGATGATAAAACTGTGCAGGATAGTTATTATCTCCTTTGGGTCACTCATAAGTAGAATGGTAATTAAAGAAAAAAAAACCAACTGTTTGGTACTCTGAAGTTATTTGACATATTTGCTCTCATAACTCTTCATAAGAAACGAAGAAGCTTAGGAAACCAAGAAGATCAAGAAGAATTAGAAAAGATGAGCATGATCAAGATGAAGTGAATGGTCCAGTCATAGATGAATCTGTGCTGTCGGAAAAGGAACTTCTAGGGTTGCGGCAAGCTGAAGAACGATTGAAGCGAGACCACATTTATAGACTGAAGAAGGTGCCTCTATCTTTGCTTGTGTAGTCCTCTCCTTTTTTTGTCTGTAAATTCAATATAAAGGGTACTGTTTTAGCCATATCTCTGACTGTAGCTAGGAAGTATAGTTACAGCATTTATAAAACATAAAAATGGATGCCGTTAATGAATTATCAAGAGAAAGCAGGTTATTCTTTTTTAATATTTTGGTGGGCTTTTTATTATCTTGCTATAATAGATCTTGGTTTGGCATCAACTTGAGCACAAAAAATGGCTGCTCCTGTAATTAATTAGTTAACATCAGATCACTAGATGCCAAGGCAGTGGACCAGATAAAGTTTCTTGTATATTTTCTTCAGTTAATATATTCTTCCATGGGCGTTGGGTATTGTCCACTGTAAAATACAAGGTGGTGGACTTGATTGACCCAGTACTAGACTTTTCTGGCATTATATTTGACATGCAAACTTTTTCCTGTAAAAATCAAGTTAGGAAAGCTAGAGTGAGTTTTTTGGAACTTCAGATTTGAAGCCATTCAACTTAGCAAGGGTCTTGAATGAAAAGAAGGCAATATCTTCCCACATTTTAGAGTTTTTTACTATCTTTATTTCAGCAACCTAGAAGCTATCCATCAGCAAAATATACCTGCAAATTGTGCGATGTTTTGATTGAGTCGGTGGCTTTTGCTCATAAGCACATTAAAGAGAAAAGACACAAGAGAAGCCTGAAGGTAAGTAAAGGACAATGAAAAGTTTAAAATGCAGATTTGTGTATCACCCTACTAGTGACAGTGAATCTGCACTGCCTCTAAAATCATTCCACATTTATGTTTATTGGTTTGAATCTTCTTAAAAACTCAACTTTAGTGATACTGGTAAAAAGAGTCCACTTGGGACCTGGTATTTTCTCATCTTGGTAATTTGATTTGTGCACTTCATGCCTATTATTATTAGAAGTCATCCTTATTTAAAGTATAACTCAGTAGTATTTTGTTTCTGGTGACTGAAACATAATTTCAAGGCCATAACAGCTGAGTCTTCTGTTCTATAGTTCTTGTAGACTAGTTAAGTGTATTCTTACTGATATTTCTGTATATACTGTATATCTCTTTGGCATCTTTTAAAAATGAAGAGCTGGGACCAGGTCCAGAGCAATAAAGAATAGCAATAAGCAAATATAGTTGGTATGGCAGAATTAGAGACATCTGGAAAACCTATAGTGGTATTACTTGGGATGAGTTGCAGGCATTCATTCAATTCTAGCATGTGGAGCAGCTCAAGGGAATCATTAAAGTGTCAGTCTTATTATCTCTAAAGGAAAAACAAGAAGAACAGCTGCTGACCGCTCTGCCTCCTCCAACACCTGCCCAGATAAAAGCTATTGATGTTGCTATAGAAAATGTAGTGCAGCAGTTTGGCTTAAATAATGAAGATCTAGAAGAAAGGCTCAACATTAAAACCAGGATGGAAAACTTACTACGTCAAAAATTGCCAGGTATTATTCAAAATTTGTTTTAAATTCTAGA
The DNA here is from genome assembly GCF_036169615.1 of Heliangelus exortis. Taxonomy (NCBI): domain Eukaryota; kingdom Metazoa; phylum Chordata; class Aves; order Apodiformes; family Trochilidae; genus Heliangelus; species Heliangelus exortis. Next base: position 33,530,433 of record NC_092454.1, read on the forward strand.
AATGGCAATTTAAAAAGAAAATGAAAACCAGCTCATAAAGTGAAAACTTACTTCAAAAACTTGGCTAGCTAAATTCTAAAACAGTGTATTTAGTTACTAGTCTGAGTGACATGATGTGGTAATATAACAATTACACAATCATAATTAAATTACGGAGCTCATGGGAGGCATTTGACCTCCATGTTAAGCCTCTACTAGCAACAGTATAGCGGATACTTATCCGTGCTGTTGGCAAGCCCTTTATTTCCTGTGGTCATCAAACCTAGCTGTAGATTTCAAGATCTACTTACAGTGTTGTAAAATTGCTATAGACTGAGAATTGGGTTTAGAGTAAATGCAGTATAATTCTTCTTGTTGCAGAGTGCTCATTAAGATTGTATGGCTCCTCCTATAGCAGATTTGGTTTCAAAACTTCAGACATAAACATAGATATCCAGTTTCCTGCCAGTGTAAGTAAGACCTTTTTATTAAGTACATCTAGGTGGTTTAGAACATTTATGCCTTTATGTAGATTGTAGTTTAAATACAATTTACAGTGTGGTAGTAGCACATTTTATGAAAATGTGTTGGGTATAACAGAGCTACCACATTAAGATGATCGTAAGACAATATTCCTTGCTTAGTACACCAGTGATGATCAGGTAATATAATACAACTTTTTGTTTTATCATACCTAATTTCTGAAAAACTGAAATCATGTAAAGTATGTACTCTTAACAGTCCTATGAGACAAATCACTTTATCTTCTCTTGCAGATGGATTAAGTGGCACTTCTGTGATCATTTATTTTTACTGTGCTAATATATAGACATGAGAGTTTGTGATAGCTATGAACCCATCTTACATCATATTTGTATGTGAAGTAATTTGAATTCTTGATTTGCCATGCTAGTTGTTCCTATACATCTTTGTGCTTGTACATCAGAGAGAAATTTAGGACTGTTAAAAGGTTTTGATTCCATGTTTGAACTTATGTCTGTAGTAGTTGATTTGGCAGTCTCATAGTTAAAAGTTAACATTTCCTTTGGGAAAGAAAGGTGGAAAAGTAGGGGAAATTAATGATCCAAGTTAATGAAGTTCCTATAATTTAAAAAAGCTGTGATTATTATATTTGATATGAGGTAGATACACTGTTTGAGAAGCCAGTCATTTAAGCACTCTGAAATAATATCTCGGTGTTGTTTTGGTTTTTTTTTTCCACTACCAGGTATTTCATAGAGTTAAAAAAAGCTTTATTTAAAATTACTCCATGGTGATTTTTTCCTCAAAATTAACCATAGTTCCTTTTGATACAGTTAATGGTAACTAAGGACTAAGAGCAGCTTTTTTCTCAGTTGCTGTTATTTTATTTCCTTCTTGCTTCCCACTCTGGAAGAAATAAGGAAGTGCCTTAGGGTGATGTTTTAAGGTGTTTTTTGAGTTGTGGGAAATCACCTTTTTGACAGCTATGAAAACTGCTTCATTACTCTTATTGACAGATGACTCAGCCAGATGTTCTCTTACTTGTGCAAGAAATTCTTCAAAAAAGTGGTAAGAAAAAATTGCTGCCTTCTCAATGCTGTTAAACTATTACTGGCTTAGTATTGTTGAATTCCACCTTTGTTGAACAGGTAAACTACATGCTGTTCTGTTTTTTTTTAGAATTATGTGAGACTTAAAAATACTGCAGGAAAGAATACATTTGCAGAACTAACTTTGGTTTGGTATTCAGTGTTATGACTATTGAAGTCCTATTATTTGAGAAATTACTAGTGGGAGGTTTTCTTCTACATTATAAGTGAAGATGTCATTAAACCTAAGGTAGGCTGTGCTGCCTTTCTTTCTCCAGATTGCTTCATTAACCATGTACAACAGAGAAAATAGCCTAAGCTTTTCCAGCACATGATCAGACACTTGGTAACATACTTTCAGATTGTAATTGTGTGCACTTGCCTGTTACTGCAGTGAGGCGATGTACAAAGGGCTGCATACAGACACAAGATTTTTTTCAGGTAAAAAATAGAAGTATATGCTCGAATACAGGCAAATATAGTTTAAGATTTTTTAAAAATGCACTTAAAACAATTTGAGCATATGTAGGCAAAAAATTCAAGGATGACAAAGATACTGTCCTTTTAAATGCAGGTTGCAAAATGCAGCTTTACTACTTTCTTGTCTTGCTAATATGCCCACAGTTGGGAAATCAGACCATATGATTCCTGGCATGTGTATTAAACATGCATACTTTTATGCACTGAAATTTTTCTCATTGGCTCACCCTCCCCATACACACACTGGATGTGTATCATCCTGTTTTGTCAAGTGGCCATTTATAGTCTTTGAACACTTGATTATTTTTCAATCAGACTGGAGGAATGAAGGCCCAGATCCTGGAAGAAGTTAGGATCTCTAATGTGTTTTGAAAGGAAGCAATATTTGTATTAACACTGTCTGCAAAGCCTTTTTCTGTGAGCCAGAAGATACAGGAGCAGAACATCAGGTGTTTGAGCTACCTCAGTGGCAAAATCAAGATGTTCTTCGAGGAAGTCAGGTGTCTAAATGGTTAGTTAACACCAAGAAAACCTTGTTTCAGAATTTCTGAGCTGAGTATCTAAAATTATTTTGTAGTTTCCCCTCTACCTGGCCCAGTGAAACAGTCAGACATTAAAAATTAAGTCCAGTTTGGATCAGTAAACTCCACTTGGAGAAGGGACTTCAGTGACATTATTATTTTTTAGTTTTAAGCCAAAAATGTAGCAGAATGGTAATTGCAAACCTATGTAAGAAATGAGAGGAAAAAATGAAAACTTAAGAATAGCAAGAATGCATTACATTGTATCAGTAAGCCTTTTGTATACTTGCCTAGAGTATTTCTGGATTACCAGGGAGTATAAACTTGGTTATTTTCTTTCTGTCTAGTGCTGACATAATGTTCTGTTTTTTTCTTCTTTCAAACTAACGTTGTTTTATAGGTGTTTACTTTTGTTTACAGTTTGTCTGTATGCATTAGTTACTCAAGTCAGCACTTAAATAAAACATATCTATTTAATTATACCTACAGTGTATATGAATTTTGAACATTTCCTTTTTCTCCTGAGTATTTTCTTAATATAGGGTGCTTATCATATAGACCATACTCTTCCCATCAAGTGTGAAAACCTTGATTTAAAAGAGTGTCAAGATTAATTTAACAGATGTACTAAGTTATTTACCATATCAAGATTAGTAATTTTATTAAGAAGTTGAGGTCCTAGCTGTGCTGCTTTAATTGTACCCTGTTAAACATATTTTTTGCCAACACCATGCTTAACGTTGCTTCCTCTTCCTCTTTCTTCTCCCTAGAATCTTTTACGGAAGTTGATGCAGATTTCCATGCTAGAATACCCATGGTGGTGTGCAGAGAGAAACAAAGGTCTCAGTTGTCACTTTGTGTGTTCTAATAGTATATAGCAATGTAAATTATATGTACCAACATCTGAAAAATGACGTTTCTGTACTAAATTATTACAGTTCCATGGATCTTGAAACACAAACTAACAATCATGGGCAAGTCATTCCTAGCCTAGAATAAGAGGGTAAGGGTTGTTCTGTCCTCAGCTGTGTATTTCCCAATCCCTTCAACCATTATGGCTTCCAGCATGTACCCTTACCCTTCCATTTGGGATAACTGCTTAAGCAGAAACTTTCCTTCTGTATAGTTAATGTAGATACCGTATTAACTTACAGATTTTTGTAAGGGCAAGGTCAGATTACTTAGCATCACCAGTATTTTTTAAACAAGTGAAAAGCATTTTATTTTGCCCATTTAATGTATATCATGTAAGATTCATGAAACATCCTATAAACAGCTATTGATACAGCAATATTACCCGTTATTTACTGCTAGCTTGATCTTTCACTGTTGGAAAGTGTTTCTTGCGCTGTGGATACAGCACAGAAACTGTTCTCTGATGGATGGGCTGTGGGAAAATGTTTCTAATTCATGAAGGAAAGTAGTACCATAATTTTTATGTAGTTCAGTGGATTAATGTAATTTGAAACCAATACTTAGATTTTAATTGTATTTTGAAGCACATTTACAAAAAAAAATACAATGAATGTATTTTCAACCTAACCATAAATCAAATTGGTTTTCCATGCTTCTTTTAATGGCTCTCTGTACAGCCTTCTGCTATACTGTATTGTGAGATGTCATCTGACCTATGGCTGTTCTTACAAAAGCCCTAAGATCTTGTACTTTGTTTCTTTTTGGGTTTTAGTGGCCTTATTTGTAAAGTGAGTGCAGGGAATGAGAATGCTTTTCTGACAACAAATCATTTGGCTACACTTGGAAAATTGGAACCTACTCTAGTACCTTTAGTGATTGCCTTCAGGTACTGGGCAAAGGTAAGAGCAATTTGTATTGCCCCATCTGAGAATAAATATTGAATGAACATTGATACTGTGCTGTATGATTGTAGATATGGTTTAGAAAACAGTTGGAAATTTCTTTAGAAAAAAAGAGTTGGGAAAAGGGTATTTTGTTATAATTTATAAAATTTGTGTAATTGTGTGCTATATAATTGTGTATCAGTAAATTTCAAGAGTGGAATTTTAAGCTTCAGCTAGTGGAAGTCTGCAAGTATACTGCTCTGTTACCAGCAAGTCAGAGCGATGTGTATGAAATTAAATTACCAGTTTCTCATAAACTTAATTCATGATGAAGAAGATGGAGGAAAAAGGTGCTTGTTTCCATGTGTAGATGAAAACTTTCTTGTGAATTAAAGTAACTTGCTCCAAAACTTTGTCTGCCTGCAATTAAAATATTATTTAAGAAAAACATTGAAAAACTTATACTGTATCTACATGTGCCAGTGTTTTTGCAAATGTATTGTATGTTGTCTGTTTTGCCAGGCTGCATGCTGTAGCTGTTACACTGAAAATATGATAGTAATGTGACTACAGTAAATATGCAGGCCTTGAGAACGAGGTCCATCTCACAAGAGGTCAAAGAGTTTATGCCAGTATTTAATGCAACAGACTTCTGAACAGTAATTTAAAGAATATTTTTCACGATATCACTTTAAACTTTAATGATTGTACAATTTATCTTTACAGTTGTGCTGTGTTGATCGTCCTGAAGAGGGAGGCTTGTCACCTTATGTGTTCGCTTTAATGGTTATTTTCTTTCTACAACAGAGGAAAGAGCCTTTTCTACCTGTATATTTGGGATCATGGGTATGTACATTAATATACCAAGTGCTGTCAGTGAGAGGAGTAAGTACTTGTGGTGGTGTGTAACCTGTTAGATTCTTGCTATTCTGAGCAAGCCACAAGCCAGGAATTCTGCAGGAATCCAGAATGAATGTGGATTCATCCCTACTACACCTGACCTTTGTCTGCTTGTCTGCAGACATCCTTACAAAAGGATGCAATTCACAATGCTAACCATTTAATAAGATGTTGCTCCTTTTGTGAATAAGGAGGGCTGGGCATTGCCTAACACCCTTCATAACAGCCTAGCTCTACGTTTCTTCAGCCTTTCTTCCAGACTGTTGAGAACTGTGCATTCACAAAGCTGCATTCCAAAACAACATCTTAGATTTTGACATCTAATTCTTCAAACTGTAGATCATGGTTGAAGAGCACACTGGTGTGGTATCTGCTTAATGGATCAGACTAGGTGTTTGGAGAATGTATTTCTTTGGTTTAGAAGCTGAAATGCGTCTTGATATTGGAAGTTGTACTATAGACACAAACACAGAACACAATTTTCCAGAACACAGTTCGTGGCACATAGCCACCTGCTATATTTGGTGTGTATTTTCCAGGTTCCATAACCAGTTACATGGGTCTTGCAGTTGAAAGTTTCCTTCAGCACATCACTGATGTATTCCCAAAGCCTCTCCACTCTCTGCACTGAATGAGAGAAAAGTCCTACGGTATATGGCCACAGAATAAAAAAAAACAAACATATCAACGCTTGGGTAATATGCAAAGAACAAGGTTTTATGACGTGGATACCTTTCCAAAAGCACTGAATTCTTGATAGCTTTTTGCAGAGAAGTATCAGGAGAGGAGAGAAGCAGACTGAGGCAAATTCTTGGCTTGGAACAGCTATTTTTAAACTCTTGTTTGATTTTGGCTTACTACTGTGGAGGGGAAAGACTTAAAGTTCACATTATTGTTTAGCTGTATTTTTTTTCTTCTGTTTCCTTTAGATTGGAGGATTCTCATTAAACAAATTAATTAATTTTCACCTGAAAGAAGTTGAGAATGATGCTGTGGTTTGGGAACATAACCCCACTGATGATTCTGATTTTCCACAAGAAGCTTCCCCTAGAAGGGGCAAGGTTTGAACCATTTAATTGACTTCTGTAGTAGTCGAGCAGGCAGTGCTGTTCTCACCAAAAAAAAAAAACAAAAAAAAAAAAACAAAACAAAAAAACCCCATCTTCTAGATCTTCAATTTTTATTTTGAGCTTATGTTGCAAGACTGTGAGCTGAACTAAGAGACTGCATGACTGCTTGATACCATGCTTACTGTGCTTGCCTCTTGGCACTAAGAAGCTGCCAGAAAAATAGATGTTATTTCAAACTCTTTGGTAAGACCGAAGTATTTAAATCTGTCAGAGGACAATATAGTGTATAGAGTTGAAGCAGTTTTATTTCAGAATTAGGTAAAGCATATGAAAATACATTTCCTTCTAACTTTGAACTATTCTTACCAATTATGTATTTTGTAATACCTTTGCAAGACACAGTATTGCTATATGATTGCATGTTATCATAGTTAACAGTACAGTTTAGGCTTTGCTAAAAATATAATCCATTTTGTCCAATCAGATTAGATGGACTGTTTTCTTGGAAATTTACAAATTATGGCATAAACACTCAAATAAGCAGTCTGTATTAGTAATGTATAGTATTCTTTATCACTGATGCTGTCTTTCATTTTGAAATTTTGTAATCTGAGTTTATACTGTCTCAGCTTTTTTGCAGCTTTTATTACAACTATGGGGCTATAGAAGCAAGTATATGTTTTTTTAATATTGCATTACAGATTAAAGTAAGGAAGTGTAAGAGGTCAACACCAGTGCTTTAAGTATTATTTAAGCTTTCCTTCTGTGACAGGTTCCCTTAGTATTTGGTTCAGAACAGCAGTGTTCAGCACCTGCTGGTCAGCTCTGGGTGGAACTGCTTCGTTTCTATGCCTTGGAGTTCAATATGTCTGATTTGGTTATCAGCATACGACTCAAAGAAACCGTGTCTCGTGAATCAAAGGACTGGCCAAAAAAGCGCATTGCTGTGGAAGGTACATATATCAACAAACGTCAAAGAGGTGTTGCTTTAATTTACTGTTTTGGCTATTGGCAATGTGGGTAATAACCTGGAATTCTTAAGTATTGGATTGTGTTTCCCGGTAGCATGGTAGAATATGTTTTGGAAAAAAGTCAATTTAATTAATATATGAGTACTTGTTTCAACATTATCCAAAGTAAGTAAGTGGACTTATAAATTCTCCTCAGCACAATTGATAGCGCTAATGTTCAGAGACAGTGTTTTAGAGTAACAGCATATTCAAGATTTGTAAGGATGTAAGTGTATTCTCCTTTTTGAAAAGTTAACTTCTGCACTGCTGGCTCTTTTCCTTTCTACTAGACCCATATTCAGTCAAAAGAAATGTGGCGAGAACCCTGAACAGCCAGTTAGTGTATGAATATATTCTTCACTGCCTGAGGGCAACTTACAAGTATTTTGCCTTGCCTCACAAGAAAAATATAAAATTGAGCAAAAAATCATCTCCAAATGTTAATGAGAAGAAATTCCAAACACTGGACCATGAAAAACATGCTATAAAGCATGAAAATTCTGAGTTGCAAAACATGGATGGTAGAACAAATGCAGCAGTAGTGGAAGATTGCGTAACTGAGACTATAGGTATGGCCCAAGCACATAGAATTGATCCTTCAAAACTTTATGATGGCTCAGAAAGCCTCACAGAAGAAGAACTGCCTGATGATGTAAGTCATTTGGGAATTGCCCATGATGATTCAGACTGTATAATTGAGGAAGTTATTTCTGGAGATAATGAGGATTTTAAACCTAGCTGTGAAGAGACGGAGAGCGGAAATGAAGAGGAAGAAGAAGAGGAAGAGCTTGAACAACAAAAAAGAAGATGGAATAATAACTTGATCACTGAGCAGGGAATAGATGAAGACAGTGACAGTGGAGATCTCCCTGTTACAGCTAATGAGCATGATGTAGAGACATGCAGTACTTCAGACTTGGAAGGTTTTCAAAACACTGCCCTTACGGAGAGTGATGAGTTTGGCTTAGAGTGCAGTGGCATAATGGATAACAAGATTGACATTGATGAGGAAAGCACTGAAGGAACTGATGAACTGGATGAATCCCCCAGAAAATACATACATTCAACACAGAGCCAAATGTTGCAAATTATTAACTCAGATGATCAGGAAGAAGAGGAGGAAGAACCAAGTCTTCTAAAACAGAGAGAGTGTGGTGTTGTTAGAGTTGGAGATGAACTAGATAATGCATACATTGGATCTGGAGATGATGATGATGCACTATCAGAAGATGATGATTTTTCCATCCCCAGTAAATACGAAGGCAAACATTTTGAAGAAGGAGCAGATGGAATGCTGAGGATCAATTTGAGTCAGGAGGATGTTACTGAGAAGAGAAACCTTTTTGAAGAGAATTCAGCAATAGAACAGTATTCAGAATCTGAACTCTTTTATGAATTCAGTAAAACAGCCTTTACAAAGGGCAAGGTAAGCAAGCATGAACATACTGCTTATGTTCAGTTATCATTTACTTATAAGAGAGTTGCTCAAATTCATTAAAGCGTAATAGCTTTTAAAACTAATCTTGCTTTCCATTGATGCAGTCTCCTACAGTGGTATGTAGCTTGTGCAAAAGGGAAGGTCATTTAAAGAGAGATTGTCCAGAAGACTTCAAGAAAATTGAGCTTGACCCACTGCCAATGCTGACTCCCAAGTTCTCAGATATTCTGGATCAAGTTTGTGTCCAGTGTTACTGTAAGTTTTTTTCTTTCCTTTGAATATTGTTGTATAGTAGAAAAAGAACAAACATTTAACAAATAACCACAAGCTACCAGTGTTAAAAGTTTATTTGCTGCGCTACATCCAAATCTCTTGCATACAATTGCAGGACTTTGGAGTAGTTTGCATCTAGAGAAATGGAAACTGCTTAGGTTTATCTTCCACATGCTGGCTGTCTGATTACCCATTAAGGCATCTTAGTATAATTTCAAGTGTTTTAAATTCTGGAGGGTTTTTTGAGTGGTGCTTTTACATTTCTTTGCATTTCACAGAATCATCTGGGTTGCAAAGGACCTCTGAGACCAAGTCCAACCCCTGATCCACTACTACCATGGTTCCTTGACTATGGCACTGAGTGTCACATTCAGTCTCTTCTTAAAAATCCCCAGGGACAGAGAATCCACCACATCCCCGGGCAGCCCATTCCAATGCCTGATCACCCTCTCTGTAAAGAATACTGTTGCTTAACTTCTGGTTTTTAGTAAAGAGCTCTGTGTGCTATGAAAAAAGAAGTCAAAGTACTGTTTCATAACACTTCTCCACTTTTGTTCTTCTCAGAGTGACCCAACTTTCCTCCTTGGCTCTCTCGCTATTTCTGACAAGAAAAAATGCATTATTTCGCTAATTAATGGTTTTTTCGCTAAATAATGTTTTCCTTTGAACAGGTGTTTCTCTTCTACTCATCTTTGCTTCTTTCTTCATATGTGAATCTTCTCTTGCTCTTTCTCTTCCACCCCTTTGAATGATTTAATTTGAATGTTTTATGTTGTGTCTGTACATATCAGTTTGCCTGAATTATTGTAATTTGTTTTGTTTTGTTTTTAAGATGACTTTGCTCCAAATATTGTGGAGGATCAGGCTCGGGAACACATAAGACAAAACCTGGAAAACTTCATTAGGCAGGATTTCCCAGGTAATTAAGCAGTTCTATCCTTATATTTATACTTTGGTATGTATGTATTTTGAGCTTTTTCCAATAAAGCATAACATGTCAGCATAATAAACACTTTAGTTTTGAACATTTCACCTATATTGTTCCTCAGCATTTCTATACTACTTTATACTAATTTCTGGTTTAAGTCTTTTAAGGCTTTGGTTTGTCTTTTGCAACTTAGTCGTATATACAATACATTAATAGGAAGTAACAATGGCAAGTTAAGGAAAAACCAATCAGAGCAGTAGTGGAACAGTCGTATTATTATTGCTTTGGCCTTACTCATTAGACAGATTTCTTCTGTCTGCTTTTAAAACATCAAGCATTTACTGACACTTCCTAGTTTTGGAATATTTTAAAATACAGACACAATATTTGACCTACTTGCAGAATTTCACTGTTTGGATTTTTTTGTTTGTTTCTGGAGTTCTTAGCTGTAACACCTGGACTTCAGTTCATAGTCTTTTAAAATCTTCAAAAGATTTTTTTACCTGGAACCTGGTATGTGGGCATACAATTCCCATATCCTAAAGATCTCTCTGTAGAGAGCAGTCCTACATATTTTACCAGATTTCGTCTTGGACCTGCATGCTGATGATTACTTCACTTGAAAACGTAACTTGTTTCTGGATATCTCAGGCTGCTCATTTGAATTAATAAAAGCAGAGATTCCGTCATCATGATCAAAGTTGATAAGAAAATAAGATTGGATGTACCATAGAAAACCAGTAATGTTTTTATGCCTGTAGTAAAAGACACGCATCTCTATAATTTGAGATTATGAATTACATATATATACACATACATGGTTATAACCTATCGCATCTTTTACAGGAACCAAGCTGAATTTATTTGGATCCTCAAAAAATGGCTTTGGCTTTAAACAAAGTGACCTTGATATTTGTATGACAATGGATGGGCTGGAAACTGCTGAGGTAGTTTAAAAAATTTTAATTAATAGAGGCAAAATTGTATGGTTATGCGCTTCATGTAGTGCAACAGAATTTATTATCTTGTTAAATCTTTTCAGATTAGAAGAAAATATGAGTGGGTCCTTCAAAGACAGATTATTTTAAGGTGTTTTGCTGTTGGTCTAGGCATGAATTTAAGAACTACTCTCAGTAGTCAGTTTTCTTCTTAATTCTGCACTACCGTTACTTCTAACCATAGCTGTGCAGATAAGTAATTCACTTCCTAGCATAAAAGTCTAGAATGGGAGACAGTGAAAAAGGTCATTGATCTCTTTTCATGCATACTATAACCTTTTTATTAGTATATGTTAAGACACTATCTAGTGTCCATTTTGAAATAATTTCTGGCTTCCACTTAATTGTGTATAATATGAAACTCTCAATTACACAGCTTTAAGCTAAATGGCGAGTAATAAAAGTTTTGCCTAAATATGTGCAGCAGATACACTCAACTTTTTTTTCTTAATATCCTAGGGGCTCGACTGCATCAGAATCATTGAAGACTTAGCAAAAGTTCTCAACAAACAGTCAGGTAACTGTCATGAGAATTAATGGTTCAGTTTGTGACTTCAGTTGCTCTAGTGAGAATGTTCTGAGGTGCTATACATTAAAATTATTAAGATAAAACCACTGAAGAGCTTAGTGTTACTAAGAGGTTCTATGTTGAGAACATTTGGATTACTTTTTTCTGCGAAGTTGTAGGTCTGTGAGGTTATAATATTACAGGATGGCACCTGAATTGGACATACAGTATATTTATAACCGATGTACATAAGAACAAACCTTAAGTTAATATTCAGAGTTCGTGTCACTAGTTAAGCTGTATTTCTATATTCAGTGCCTAGTAAGTTAATAGAAAAAGGTAGGCTGATAAAAATTTGCAATGGGAATTCTCTTTTTGCTACAAGAAACTATCATTTCATAGTGCTTGTTTCAGTGTGTCTTGCATGACTTTAATTTAATTGCAGTGAACTATCAGTGGTCTATCAGGTATCAAAAGCTTAATATTTTACTCCAGTTCTAAGCCTTTATTTGTATATATCTAGCAGATTAATCAAGCTGGGCAAATGCCTAAGATCAATATTAAAATATAACTGAAATACAATTTTGCTGTCAACTAAGATTTTCTTCTGTAGCTTTTTTACTACAGTTTGGAGCTATTTGTAGAGTCGTTTGATACATTTACAACTGTATTGCAGTCATTCACTTATTAAACATTTCATCCTAGGCTTAAGAAATGTTTTGCCTATAACAACTGCTAAAGTCCCCATTGTCAAATTTTTCCATGTCAGAAGTGGTCTTGAAGTAGACATCAGTTTATATAATACTCTGGTAAGGTGATCTCCTTTCGGGCTTTTTTTTGTTTGTTTTTGTGTTTTCATGTTTTGCTTTGGGTTGTTTTGGGGTTTTTTTTGTAGAAGACTGTGGGTCTCCTGTGGGTCTGCTTATTGAGCCTGCTTCCAGTTATTTATTGCAGTTTCAGATTTGTGGACAGCCTTTTTTAATTTTACTAAGAACATAGCTGTACAATTGTGACTTTAGAATTGTCTTTTGGCTAATAAAATATTAGTTCTTCAGTAATAGTAAGAAATAGTGGGCTTAGGGTTTTTCTGTACATGAGAGACAAAATAATAAAACTTCAGCTTTCCTACACCCCACTTCCCATCATGGTTCTTGCTTATAGTCTTGAGACCTAGAATTTTAGACTCAGATTGCCTGAACTGGAACAAGTGTTGTAATTTACAATAAAACATGAGTTCTTGGCTAAATATTTTAAATACAAGTTTTGAAGGTTTTTTTGCAGTGTCTCTGAATTTTAAACAGCAGTTCTTTGATACATTATGGGAAAGTAAGTTTTAGAGCCATGTATTAATCTTTCTGTAGTTTTTTATGAGCTCTTTTTTTTTTTATGAGCTCAAGGAGAGCTTGAGGAAGATACCTCAGACACTAAGCAAGCCTGGAAATTATCTTGAAGTTACACACATAGGTCAGTTAATAGCTCTCAAATTTCTGGGCTTGAATCTCTTGGTTTAAGAACTTACCTTCTACCAAATACTTTAAAAATTCAGTAGAATATTGTTACATCCAGCCCCACAGGTGGAGGGGCAAGGTTACTGATTTGTGAATCCGCTTGGTTGGATTAAGGTGCAGCAACACTCTAGATCCATATTTAAATATTAGCTTTAATTATAACTATAGAAGTAATAATTCATAAAGGCTGTCATTATATGTACTTATGAAGACTGATACTTGGGTTATAAAAGTCATGATACAAATCATGGTAGGCCTTGTCTTACTTAATGATGTTAGGAAGGAAAAAGGCGAGAGAGAGTAGGAGGGGAAAAGTTAGGGGGAGAGAGGCAGATCCATCAGTCTCAGTCAAGTCTTGGGCCAGCTAACAGGTGTCCAGGATGGAGAGAGGGAACTCCCCAAACTTTGTTGCTTTCCCCTGTTGGCTCTGGCACTTCTGGAACCTTCAGTCTTAATTGCAACAATGTTTACTGTTGACCTGGTTGTCCCCTCTTGCTTTCTACATCAGCACATGTGCTCATTGCTGGAGGGTTAAGTCTTTCTGGTTCTGAATTGGATCAGTGGTCATGGTCTCCCACTGCCATCTTAACCTTTTTCTCAGTTACAGCAGGTTTTGCTGACTTCATGCCTTGTGGCACAATGTTTTCTCTGCTACCTCTCAAAGTTCCTCTTCAGCTCAATTCTTGTAACTCTTCCCGGTTACATAGGCTCCTGATATTCCTCAACAATCTTCCCTTTGTTTCAATACTCCCTCCTTCCTGAGAGGTTTTGTTTCAGGGAGGAGTTTCTGTGAGTGTTTGAGACATTCCCTCATCACCAGCCGCGCCCTTCTCAGCCAACAGTTCTTTGTGTTGGGGACCACAAATCAATAGCAGTGTCAGCATCACTGCCTTGGTTGACCTGTCCCTTCACTTGGTTTTCTGCATAGGTTACTGAATTACAGAATGTTAGGGCTTGGAAAGGACCTCTGGAGATGATCTAGTGCCTCTCCCTTGCCAGAGCAGGTTCATCTGGAGTAGGTTGCACAGAGTGGGGTCCAGGCAGCCTGTGCTGCCAGTGCTCTGCTTCCCTTACAGTACAGAAGTTCTTCCTTATGTTTTGGTTGCACCTCTTGTGTTCTAGAGTGTGACCATTGCCCCTTGTCACTGGACACTACGTAAGAGTCTGGTCCCATCCTTCTGACACATGCCCCGTGGGTATTTATAAACGTTGAAAAAATCCCTCCTCAGTCTTTTTCAGGTTGAACAGAACCAGCTCTCTCAGCCTTTCTTCATATAGTAGATGGTCCAGTCCCCTAATCATCTGAGAGGCTCTGCACTGTATTCTCTCCACTAGTTGTTTGTCCATCATGAACTGGAGAGCCCAGAGAATTGAATGCAGTATTCCCGATGGGGCCTCACCAGGGCAGAGCAGAAAAGGAGGAGAACCTTACCTGCTTGCAATGCTCTTTGTGGTGCACCCCAGGATGCCATTGGTCTTGGCCACAAGAGCACATTGCTTGCTCATGGTCATCCTACTGTCCACTGGTACTCAGAGTTTTTCCACAGAGCTGTTTTCCAGCAGGTCACCCCTAACCAGTACTGGTACATGGAGTTATTCCTCTCTGGGTGCAGTACCCTACCTTTGCTCTTTGAACCTCGTGTGTTTCTCTCTACCCAGTTCTTCAGCTTGTCCAGTTCATGCTATATGGCAGCACAGCCTTTTGGTGTGTCAGCCATCCCTCCCAGTTTTGTGCCATCAGCAAAAGCGCTGAGGGTACACTCTATCCCTTTGTCCCAGTCATTGATGAATGTATTGAACAGGATGGGACCCAATATTGACCCCTGGGGAACACCACTTGCTACTGATCTCCAGCTAGACTGTGCCACTAATGACAACCCTCCAAACTCTATCTTTGAGACAGTCTTCAGTCCAACCCACTGTCCATTCATCTAACCCACACCTGCCAAGCTTGTGTAGTAGGATGCTGTGGGAGACAGTGTTGAAAACCTTGCTGAAGTCAAGGTAGACAATATCCACTGCCCTCCCTCCCTCTGTCTCTCCAGTCATGCCGTTGTAGAAGGCTATCAGATGAGTCAGACGTGACTACCCTGTCATGCATCTGTGTTGACTATTCCTGATAACTTCATTTTCCTCCACATGTTTTGAGATGATGCCCAGAATTAGCATCATCTTTCCAGGGATGGAGGTGAGGCTGACTAACTGTAGTTTCCTGGGTCTTACAGCTTGCTCTTTTTTGAAGACTGGAATTACATTGACTTTCCTCCAGCCCTCACGCACCTCACCTGTTCTCCAGGACCTTTCAAGGATGATGGAGAGTGGCCCAGCAATGATTTCTGCCAGATCCCTTAGCACTTGTGGTTGTATCCCATCAGGACCCATGGACTTATTGATACCAAATTTACTTAACTGATCTCTAAAGTGATCCTTCTTAAGCAAGAGGAAGTCTTCCTTCATCCAAATTTTCTTTGTTTCCTCCAAAGTCTGAGACTCCTGGAGGCTGGCCTGAATAGGAAAGACTGAAGCAAAAAAAGCATTCAGTAACTATGCCTTCTCTGCATCCACTGTCATTAATGGTTCCCAAGGTTCTCTTTCTGAAGTACTGTTCTGTGAATGCTGCTTCACACCACTTCTGTGCAGATTAAGGGTAATGATCAGCATTTTAACAGAGGAGGGATAACCTCATTCTTAAATGCTTCCTTTCTGAAATAGATTCTGCACAAGGCTTCATATATGCATTTCTTGAGCACACAAAGTTTTTTTGTTTTCATGTTTTCAGCTTATTTCTTCATTCCTTCAAAGCTCCTGTATTTTCGCTAAAACTTTTTTTATTTTTATAGGCTTTGCATAACACAAGACTCCTGTCATCATATGCAGCCATTGATCCTAGAGTAAAATATCTGTGTTACACAATGAAAGTCTTTACAAAGGTATGCATGTATCATATATTCTAGAAGCAGCAGTACCTGCTGCCAGAAACAATAAATGTAAGAGATACCAATCATGTTTCTTTTTCTAGATATGTGACATTGGAGATGCATCACGAGGCAGCCTTTCTTCTTATGCATATACTCTTATGGTGCTCTATTTTCTTCAACAGAGAAATCCACCTGTCATCCCTGTTCTTCAAGAGGTACTATATATAAAGAAAGAAACAAGTATCTGTACACGGTATTGACCAGAAAGATGTCAGTGCTGAGTCTGAAAGGCTCCTTTAATTAATTTAATAATTTGCTTTCAGATATACAAAGAACCGAAAAAGCCTGAAATTTTAGTTGATGGCTGGAACGTTTATTTCTTTGATAAGATAGAGGAGTTGGTGAGTAAATCGGAAAAGTTAACTTGAAATGCTGTTACCTGTAACCTTGCAAATAGAAAATAATTCCTTTTAAAAAACCTTGTCCTCAGATTTGGTGCTTGACTATAGAAATGGAAGCAGAGTAGCTATTACTTTAAAAATTCCATTCTCGTGCTGTAAAACTTTAAGAGTACTACTCACTGGAATTCTTCTGTGAAAAAAAAATCTGCAAAATCTGGAAAAATAAATTTTAAAAATTATTTTAAGGTGGTAATGGTGATTGGTTTGTGTGTGGCATTACTGGGTGGAGATAACTCCTACAAATACCACCAGCATATCTATTCATAGCTGGTTAATCCTGTTCAATGATTTTGTATTAAATAAGCACATAAGGTGAATGAATACATTTTTATACACCAGGCACATCCTACTGTTACAATTTTTATGAATTCTCCATTTTGTTGCTAATATCTTAAAATATATTTAAAAGTCAGTAGAGGATTATTAATACCATTTAAGAAACACATAAGTATTCTGGTGTAAATCAATTAGATTTCTTTATAAAATAAGATGTATGTTGTTTGGCTTTCCAAGTTATGAAAATTATTCTGCTTAATATCAGTAATGAAAGTAAAGATATTTCTGTAATCTTCCAGTCAGATGTTTGGCCAGACTGTGGCAAAAATACTGAATCTGTTGGGCAGCTGTGGCTGGGACTTCTTCGTTTCTACACAGAAGAATTTGACTTCAAAGAGCATGTCATCTGCATTAGGAGAAAAAAACTGCTTACAACTTTCAAGAAGCAGTGGACCTCTAAATACATTGTAATTGAAGGTAAAATACATGAAGTACATAACTATGTGGAATTTCTTTAATGCCATGTGAAAAATTTGCTCTTTCCACAAGGCTTACTTATTTTTATGTTGCTAGATATAAGTTGTTTGCTTATGCAAATTTCCCATTGAGTTTCAGTAGTGCTGAAAATTATTCTTAGCTTTGTGATTTTGCTTATCTGTACTGAAAAGGAGCTGCAAAGATTTCATGCTTGTAATGATGATAGTAACTGAGAAAAATAAATTTAACCAGTCCTTTAGAAAAAAAAAATAGTAATATAGTTGAGGTTTTCTGACAAATACTAAGTTTAGCTGAGTCTGTATTTACATGACCTATTTAATCCTGTGTATGTAGCTTAAGTACAGTTAAGTAACACTATGTTCTCTCAGTGATGAAATGTTAGAGAAATGTTCTCTAAACCACTTTCTGGCCCATATGACTTTTGTGGAAAAAATTCCTTCTTTCTTGCCTGCACATTCACCTTACTCTTCTACAATACTCCAGTCAGTTCAGATGATGGCTGTGATCCTTTGTCCCCTGAGTTAATTTTCTTTCAATACATTTGCAAATGGTTTAATTTCAGTATATTAATTCTGCACTGTGAAAAGCTGCCACAGTGGTTAAACTGTATGCATACGTTGCTGATCTGACCCTGGACTTCAGTAATGCCTGTAATAATTTTTGTACAGATCCCTTTGATTTAAACCACAATCTTGGAGCTGGATTGTCAAGAAAAAGTAAGTATCCTTTTAAGAAATTTGGGTGCAAAATTAAGATCTTGGCTTAGATCTTATTTTACTAGCTTGTTTGTTTGGATGGTGATCTTTTTTTTCTTTCGTAGTGACAAATTTTATAATGAAGGCCTTTATCAATGGCAGGAGGGTATTTGGTACCCCTATAAAAATATTTCCTAAAGAATATCCATCAAAAATGGTAAGTCTACTGCTTCTAAAAGCAGTATATGCATGCTCTTGGGTGTATAAGTTACTACTTACAGGAGTATGGTTACTTTCTCTTTAAGCTCTTCATTTTCAAATTTCAACAGTACTCTAGAAAATTTTTGTAGGAGGTACAAAAACACCAAGTAATATTTTTGTGTTATTTGCATGTAGAATATGCTGGCTTGCAGAACACTAAATTAGAGCTTTGTTGTACTGGCTTAAATATTCTAGTTCCTATCAAAACCAGCTTTTACCATTTCTTAAAACTGCAGTTTCAAAAAAGAGTTTGCAACCTGATGGTCAGCAGGTGGCCTGTAAAGAGGCCAGTGTCTAGTTAATTTCATCAAGTCTTTTGGGCATTCAACTGCACGTAAGGTTTATTCTTCTCTGTGACTCTTAACTGGTGTTTTAACACTTCCTTGATAGCCAAGTTTATTTTCATCTTGAATGCACGATTTCTTCTTCAGGAGTACTTTTTTGATCCAGAGGTGCTAACAGAAGGAGAATTGGCACCAAATGATAGATGCTGCAGAATTTGTGGTAAAATTGGCCATTTCATGAAAGATTGCCCTATGAGAAGGAAGTGAGTACAGCTTTGGCATTTGTGGAACATTTTGGGGGGGTTGTTTATAAGAAATATTAGGATAGTAATACTAAAGTAAAACTTGTACATGCTGTGGACTGTTTCCTTTACTGTTGAAATGAAAACTTATAGATGTCAGTTTTGCTACTGTTCAATAATGCTGGGTTTTTTAATTTTTTAAGTAGTGTTGTTTCACTACTTAACCTTTGACAGCATCATCTGTCATGCTTTAAATGGTGAAACTACTTAACTTATGGTAGGAATACTGACTCTGCAGTTCATTGTGTAGGAAAGCAGTAGCCAATGAGAATCTAAATGCAGAGCTGAATAACTGTGTGCTGTGAAAAGCAGTTATAAAAGCATTTTAGAGTCTATGTTAAAAACTGTAATTAGAAATCACCCACACTTTTATAAAATCATAGAATCATAGAGTACCAGGATGACAGAGACATCAAGCGTCATCTGGTCGTACCTTTCTTGGCAAAAGCCTGGTCTAGACAAGATGGCCCAGAACCTTGTCCAGCTCAATCATAAGCACCCACTGTTGTGGAATCCCCTATTTTCCTCAGATTATTATAATGGCTGATTGTTCTTATGGTGAAAAATTTTCCTCTTACGTTCAGTCAGAATCTCCCCAGGAGCAATTTGCACCCATTACCTCTCATCTTTTCCATGTGACTCCTTGTGCACAGGGAGTGTCCCATCTTCTTTGTAGCTGCCCTGGAGCATGATGGTGAACCTCCCTTAAGCTTTCCTTTCTCTGGGCTGAACAAACCTAACTCTCAGGCTTTCCTTGGACAGCAGGATTTCCAGTCTTTTGGTGAGCTTTGTCTCAGGACCGTCTCAAGCCTGTCTGTATATTTTTGTGTAGTGAAGCCCCAGAACAGAACACGGCATTCCAGGTGTGGACTGACAAGTGCTGAGTAGAGTGGGATAATGATTTCTTTATGTCCACTTGCAGTACCTTTGTTGATGCAACCCAGCATCCTGTTGGCTTTCTTTGCACCCTTCACTCATATTGAACTTGTCCACTTAGGACCCTCAGGTCCCTTTCCTCAAAGCTGCACTCCACCCAGGTAGATCCCAGTTTGTGCTGCACTCGTGGTTTGCATTTTTCAGTTGTGACAGGTTACCAGTTTGAAAAAGAGCTATTTACCACCATCCTTTGAGCATGGCCTGTCAGCCAGTTCACCACACAGACCACTTGACTGCATCATTTTCTCTGAAGAGGTGGCTGTGGGGAGCAATATTGAAAGCTTTGGAGAAATTCAGGTAGCGAATGTCCACTCCTTGCCCTGCATCAACTGAGCAGGTTACTTTGGCATAGAAGGTAAACACGTTTGTCAAGTATGATTTGCCTCCGGTGAATCTGTGCTGGCTTTTTCCAGAAACATGCTTCATTTGACTTGTGACAGTCCCCAGGAGGATTTGTTCCATAACTGTGCCAGAGATTGAAGTAAGAATGATGGGCCTATGATTTCCTGGATCCTCCTCAAAGACTTTATTATGGAGAGTGACCT
Organism: Heliangelus exortis; assembly: GCF_036169615.1. NCBI lineage: Eukaryota > Metazoa > Chordata > Aves > Apodiformes > Trochilidae > Heliangelus > Heliangelus exortis. The sequence continues at coordinate 33,550,592 of NC_092454.1, forward strand.
CACAATTACATTATCCAGCACTCAACACCCTTGAGTGGTTGGCATCTGGGCCCATTCATTTGTAAAGGTCAAGCTCCTGTAACAATTGCCACTTCCTTCACTGATGATGGGTTAGTGTTTGCGTCAGACTGGATTTTTGTTTGCAAGCCTGGAGCCCAACAGTGGTAAAGACAGAGGAGTGGGAAGTGTTGAGAACCTCTGTCTTTTCAGTGTTGGTGAGTATCTCGCCTTTCTTGTTTAACAGTGGGCAAATATTTTCCTTCTGGTTCTCCTTGTTGTTCATGTAGCTGAAGAAGCCTTCCATGTAGTTAATGACATATCTGACCAATTTCAATGTGAGCTGAGCTTTTGCTTTTCTAATTGCATCTCTACATGCCTTGGCAATGCCCTTGTAGTTCTCAGTGGATATTTGTCCTCTTTTCCATCTATGGTATGCTCCTCTTTTCCATCTCTAGTGTGCTTTCCTTTTGGTTTTTGGCAGACTCAAAAGGTTAAGGTTAAACCACATGGGTCTTCTGCTCCACCTACTTCACTCATCTTCAAAGTGGATGAACAGGTTTTGTACTTCCAGGAAAATGTTCTTGAAAAACTTAGAGCATTCACTGGTTCCTTTGTCTTCTGAGGCATGCCCAGTCAGTGCCTTGGTAGTACTTAATGGGTTTTCATCTGCTTTTCCATGTCTGGTGCTGGAAGAAAAGAAGCAGCAATAGTTTCCACCTGCATACACAGGTACTGGTAGTCTTCGTTGATTCTGCCCAAGTTCCATCTTGTAATATTTGTGCCCACATGAAAGAGTGTCAATGGATAGTGTACTGTGCACTTGAGAAGTTGTGGCACCACCTCAGCAACATCTTGGACCTTAGCTCCCAGAAGGCAGTTACCACAAAGACCTCTTGAGCTGGTAGAGTGACTATGCCCTCCCTTCCTGTGCAAATGGCCACACCACATCCTGACTGACACACCACGTTCTATTTCCCTGCTCTGCTAGCGACATTCCTGATTGCTTGTACTCACTCAAGTGCTTTCCATAAGCCTGAAGGTGCTCATGGTTGCTCTGGCACTCCCAGGTGTCATCAGCATCTCCTGTAAGATCTGCTGGTTCACAGCAAGTCTCCCTGCTGCCCTGACATTTCTCTACCTCAGGAAAATTCACTGTGTGCTGAGATCTGCTCTGCTGTGGGTCAGGCTGGCATCATAGCTGCTCCCATCAGTGACTCACTGCTGGGTTCTGTTACAGTGTGTTTAGATCTGTATAGGTGATTAGGTAAGTTGCTCAGGATCAGAAGAAGCAGCCTTTCTGCTACACAATAGAGAATTGTGAACTTACCTTGTTGAGAGTGTTGGAATTTATTTAACTTCAGCAAATTAAAGTATAGTAGCTGATGCTAGTTTGAAAATAAAGCTGAAGGTAGTTTGAAAACCTTCTCGGTATCTGTCTAAGATGGAATGAATTTTTAATCTTTCATTCTGAAGTGTTCATTGCCCATGTGCAGCTATGTTCTGTACAGCATTAGAGCAAAAGTTAATGGGTTTTTGTATCCAAGACCACAAATGCCTTATGGAGTAACACAACTGATAGACCTGAGTCCTCTGTCCAGCCATTGCAATGTGAAATGCCATCTGTGGAGGGCACGCTAGTTGGCTGCTTTCTGTCATCACTTACTGTTCCCCCAGCACCTCCAGTTGCTCTGTAAGAGATATTGGAGCACATACCTGCCCTTGTCTGGTAGTACTTAGCTGTGGACTGGAGTTGTTTCTGATCTTGTTCTTTTGGTTGGTTGGTTTTTTTCTGAACCTGATGCCCCGTTTTCCTTAACAAAGTTCTGTAGCAGCGAGCTCCGTAAGTATGCTCACTGATCTGTAAAGTAGTACTTCTTTTTGCTCTGTTTAAATGGAATCTCGTTTTAGTTTTCTAAGTATTACATAGTTGCAGCCTTTTGGGCTTAGTTGCTAACACTACTGCCTTGATGATTAGGTAAGCCTTCATTGTGTTCACCTTCTAGCTTCTCTCCAGGTATGTGAGTTACAGCCTTTTTGGTCTCTCTTCCTTAAACACTTGATCTCCTCCATTTTAGCTGCCTTTCTATGTATTCTTTGACTCAACTTCTTCCTTAAAATACAGAGACCAGTCCAACATGTAGTACTGAGATGTTAAGCACACATGGTTTTATGTATGCAACAAAATTATGTCTTCTATCTGTTCTTAGTGTATTCAACCTATCACTACACTCCTTGATCCAAATTTTTCTCCAGCTTTCCTGTAGGCCACATTCAGGTACTGGAAAGCCACTAGGAGGCCTCCCCAGAGCCTTCTCTTCTCCAGGCTATAAACCACCTGCTCTCTCAGCCTGCTGTCATGGAAGACATGCTCCAACCCCGTGTTTGTTTTTGTGACCCTCTTCTAAACTAGCCCCAGCAGCTCCATGTCCTTCTTGTGTTGGGAACCTCAGAACACAGCAGAGTAGAGGGACAGAATGACTTCCCTCACTCAGCCTGCTGGCCATGCTTCTTTTGAGGCAGCCCAGGGGTGACCTTCACTGAGTAGTGAGCATATATTGCTGGTTTATATTCAGTTTTTCATCCACCAGTACCTCCCAGGTCCTCCTCACAGTTCAGCAGGAAGCAAAATTTGTGATCAAATGGTACAAGAGGAAAAAAGCAAAACCAAAACAACCTTAGGCCTATTTTTAAACATCATTGGCATTAGCACTGTTTGGTAGGAGAGTCAAAGGGACAAGTACATTAATTCACTTTATTTAATCTGCTGAAGAAATATCTGAAATACATATATTGTCTGCAGACAATATTTGGTTTCCATTTGTTTTTTATATATGTATCCATGGAAGGCCTATGAACTCTGCAGCTTTTTTTTTCTCTTGCAGACTAAGACGACGTCGAGATTATGAAGATACCAAAAATCAGAGGTATGCAGAAATTAAGGAGAAAAGAAGCACAGAGGACAAGGAAACTCAGAATAAAACAACAGAAAAGGAGAGCTCAGTCAAGGATGGAAAGTTGCACCTCTGTACACCTCAGAAGAGGAAACAAGCACGGGTAATAGTGGAAACTGGAAGAGAAAAGACTCCCAGGCAATCAGCAGAGAAGTGGAAGCGCCTGGAAGACAGGGACTTGAGAGAAAAACGTTGTTTCATCTGTGGAAGAGAAGGTCATATTAAAAAGGAATGCCCACAGTATAAAGGAACTGCAGGTATGAAACTGTTGCTGGTATTTTAACAGGGTTGAGGTTGATAACAGGAAAGGTTTTTGCTTTGACTAGCATCTCATAAATGCTATCTTTTTTCTTTCTGGAATGTAGTCAACACTTAGTTTTCACTTTATCCTTTCAGAACCTTACTGAATCCTAAAATATCTGACGTGATTTCTCTTAGCAGGTATTGTGCTTGTAATAGAAAGGGTATGAGTGCATCATGATTGAAACAAAAGGTAGCCCGATAGCTCTTCACACCGCCTGAATCTGGATTTCTCCATGAAGACCCTAAAGTTACTAAGGAAGTGTACAGATTGCTCAGATGGAATACTGGTAGAATGAAATAAATAAAGGAATATTCCCACTGACCCAGATGTGAGGGATAGAGCAAGATGTTTCAATTTACATGGAGTCAGTTTGCCACTTAGTTTTACAGACAAACTACAAAAATGCCCCTAAATCCAAATCCTGTCTGACAGACCTGAACAAAATAATGAAAACCTTAGCAGTATCTAAGTCATGCTTCAGAGAAGACAAAACTCTCATCATCGCTGTTGTAGAGGAAAATCATTCCAAGATAAAACAGACTTCTTAAGACAGTGAATGGTACTTAGAGTTACCTTTCAAAGGAGCACAGTATTATTTTTTCCCTACAGATAAACAAACCTAGGAACACCTAAGTTCATTCTGGAAACATTTGCTCTACGCATAATTTTGACCTCTTCAAGTAAGAAATAGGAATCCCTTGTATAAATATAATTTCAAACCAGCTCTTGTATAGTAGCAAAACATTCCATCTGACTTAGATCAGGAGACTCTTCTTAATCAGATGCAATTGGTGGAAGAGGGTATGAGACTGTGCTAACAAAGTACTGGAAGTGGAAGGAAAAATGGTGCAAATCTGTTCAGAACTTTCAAGGTATTCAGAAGTTTTACTAGTTAGACCACTAGAAGTGTTGAGTGAGCAGAAAAGATGTTTAAAAATTGCAGCCACATTTTATTCAGCTTCTGACAGTGTATTCCAAGTCAAATTTAACTGTTGAGTTTCTTTTATTTTTGACTTTGTCTTGATTAGCATTTCCTTCTGTCATGCCATTAGCTGTGGTACTGAGATTGCCAAGGTAAAGGGCAGTATGCCCAACTAGTCAATATCATTGGTGGTATTTATAACTTTGATCATATGAGAGCTATGCTGAGGCTGTAAAGTGCAGATATCTAAAATAATGAATTCTGGACTAGGCATTTTTGTCCATTATCTGTATTTTGTGAATTCCAGTATTTGATTCTGAAGAGAACTGCTGTATGTTGGGCTTTTTTTTTTTTTTTTTGCTTGCTTAGTGCCTGAAGTGTTCTGTAGTTGAATACAAGACTATGAACAACTGGACCCAAGAGTTAAAACTTCATTCTTCTCTCATTTTGTGAGATTCACTTAGCACCATATCTTCATTCATTCTCTGATGTTCCCTGTCTATCAGTGATACTGGAGAAACATGCAGAGTTTAATTTACTGTAGGTTCTTAACTTAGATATTTATCTATAGATGCATCTCACCTCATTGAGCCAGCTCTCCATGTTATAAAACTGAGGGAGATTATGTAGTCGTAAGTACTATGAAGGTAGATTGCAAATATTTTGATATTTTTATACCTGAAATGGAAACTAGTATCAAATTAGCAAATCTTTGTTATGATCTTTTCAGGTAGTTCAAAACCAGAAATGTTGTGTGGATCCCCTTCTTTACCAAGCACTGTCAAACATGCTGGTAGATTAAATCAGGTAATCACCAAGTGTCCTTTTTCTTAGATATTTTTCTCTTTAAATATATTTATGTCTGGATAAAGTAACTAAAAAAAGCTTTACTTAACCTTTTAAAGAGAACTTTTTTTTTTTTTTTTTTTTTTTTGGTATTGTGGAATTTTGTTAGTTCATCAATGTGCATTTTTTTACAGGGAGTGCTTATACATGAAGAAAAAAAGAAACAAAAAGGAAAAATATTTTTGAGTCCCCAGTCAGGTTAGTACATCTTCATTTAAATTCAGAAATCCTGCATAGAAACATACATTCTTAACTTGCTTTCCCTATCAGTCCTTGTGGGAAACACAACTTGCTTGGACAGGTTGCTTGGTAGTTGTGAAGTGAAGCCACATACTTTTTTTACTGAAAAGGGGTGCCTTTTGTCAGTTCTGTTTTGGAAGCAAAACTTAGGCATGTCTGCACTGTACATTTTTTCTCTAACTCACAGATTTACCTTGAAGAAGGGTATGTTGGATTTTTACCAATCTCCTCTCTTCTGTTCTGGCATACATAGGGTGCTCTTTTCCTTCTGAGATGTTGTGGAACAGTTTCTCATGAGGCTTCCTCAGAGGAATTGTCTAGAATTTCACATGATCAGCTAACTTAGGAAAGACTATCAAAGCACATCAAATGCAAAGAAGTTAAAATTACAAACAGCAGTCAGACAATCATATAAAGGCCTTTATGTACTCTCTGGATCAGAAATGTTTTATGTTAGATGCAGCTAGGTTTTATGTTTGTGCAGCTTATTAACAGTAATTTCACACACTGGTAAGTAAAATGAAGATTTTTAAAGCATGTAATTTTTTAGACTTAGTGTAAAGTAATTAGAGTAATTAGAGTTTCTACTGCAACTTTGCAAATTTTTAGCAGGTGGTTCTTTCAATAAAATACGGAAATCTCTTTTGGGGCACCCAAAGCCTTTAAGTAGCTACCTAAGTAGCCTTTACAAGCTTTGGAAAACTAAACTGAATTAATCAAATTAAATTCTTGGAAGAACACAGTATTTCCTGTTCTCATTGCAAGGCTTTTTCAAATCTAAGTTTGGAGATTTTAAACATGAAGTGATTTGTCAGTAAGTGTTTAGTTGAAAACAATGCTAGTTTTCAATTTTGTATTCCACTGTGTCCTACTGTCTCCCAGCAGGAAATGATGTAAAGTTGATTTAGGTGTGCTTTCATTATAGTTTGACATAACAGTAATTTTCCCCTGATTGCTTCAGTTGTTTTATATTTTTTTTCCAAAACCTTTCAAGTGTAATGCTTTCTTCCTATCAATCTTAGGCAGCCTTTCCAATAAATATATGACTCAGGGAAAAGCCTCCCAGAAGAGGACCCAACAAGAATCGTGAAGGATATAAAGCACTGTTAAATTGCAATACAGGCCCTTCATTCATCTAAGAAATGTTCTTCGGCTATGGCACCTGGATTCACAGGACAGCAGCACAGACAACCTTCAACTTAAGTTTAATGATTTAGGAGTTTTTTATTTTAGGATGCTAGTACAAGAAACAGTGGATTTTAATATGGACCTCTGCCCTTGGATTGTTTGAGCATTTTAATATAAAGTCATTATGTTTTGTATTTGTTTACTAGGTAAATCAAAAAGGGCAGGTACAAAAAACTGGATCCTTCTCAAGGTTTTGTCATTCCACCTGGCCATTTTAAAATGCACTAAAATTGTGTGCAAGCCAAATACATTTTCTTCAAAAATTGATTTTTTTGAAGGAGCAAATAATATTTATTAATGTTGATTGTTTACGAATCTTTGTGTTTAAAATGTTTGTAGATTGCTACTTTATTTTTTTCCCTACAGAGAAGTGAAAACATAGACTCTAGTAAACATATGTAAAACTCCATCAACAAGCAATGCCATTGAGATTCCTTGAGATTTTTCTGTTCTGTGATTTTTGTGGGAGTTCATTTGCTGCTGTTCTTGCGGACAAGAAAAAAGACTAAGGAACAGGTCAGTCCTGTTTGATGCTGCTAAGAATCTTTTTCAAGGCCTCGGGGATACAGACAAAAATGCTTTATGGAATAGAGGTATTATATTTGGCAACTGAGGAAAATACATGTCCATTTTCATAAAATGTGAAGAAGATACTTGTACCAGCCAAGAATTTAAATAGTAGTATGAACTCAGGCTTTACTTGAAGTCCTTCCACAGCTGGTAATGTACTGTCTTCCCTTGTTCAGGAAATAATTAGTTACACAGTAAAGTTGAAACCACTGTTATTTATGACTTTGAAATAAATTTTAAAAAGTAAAAAACAGGCTTAAGTTTCTGTATTTCTTTTTAAATTGTACCTTTTGTTGTTCCTGACTTCAATGTGGAATGACTGGAAACTTATTAGAATGACCTGGTTATTAGAAATGTCATGTTTGGTTTTTTTTCCTTATCCATTTATTTTTATTAAACTTGAAAGCTAGACTAAACAAAGTGGTCTTAACAGAACTGGAATCCTAACTTCAGTTTTGGTTTTCATCCATCTGTAGCTAGAAATCTGTAAAGTTCTAGGTATGCAACTTCTGCAAAAAAAATTCCTTTGTCTTCTTTCCTCAGCATGTTTTCAAGCAAAATACTAGCCAGCAACAAACAGAAAATAATTCCATCCTTGTCTGCTATAGCATATTTCATCAAATGAAATTAAGTCACTTTTTGCCTCAAAAAAGTTAATTGTTTTTCATTCATATCTAAAAAAAAAAAAGGCTGGCATGCCTTTAGCCCTCTGTATTGAGAGTTACTTTCAGTTTTGCTGACTGGAATGAAATGTGTAAATCTGTAAATCTCTAAGGTACTATGGCATAATCTCAAAGACCAAGTTGTTTTATTTAAAAAACTTTTGATTTATGCATACTCACCTTCTTCCATTTGTGATACCTTGCAGTCTAGTGGTGAAGCTTTTTCAAATGTGAAGTTTCTAAACTCACATCTGAATGAAAATCATTATGCAGATATACCAGTTTTCTCACTTTGAAGCTTATGCTTCCTTATGCAACTAAAATGCTATATAATTACTAATTCCACAGCCCTAAAATGAATCCCCCCAAACTTGACTTATGTATTACAAGAATTAAACCAGTAACTAATAATTCCTTTTGTTTGTTTAAAGTCATTGAAGAGCATGGTTGTAATTTACAGCATAGTATGTCACACAGAATAAACACAGTGGAGGAGGCATACATATCTGTTGGATTAATTTGTTGTAAAATTTAGTAAATTGACTGAAAATTTAAATTGAAGAAAATTAGGTTCTTCATAATAATTCTTGATATCCAAGGTCCTGCTTGCCTTATGGAAGTATGTTCTCAGGGGAAGCAAATTTACACAGGCAAGTACTGTGAAAGGACAGACTGCACTGATAAATTTATAGATAAAGAACAACGTATCAAAATTAATAGTAGTAAACTGAAATAAGGGTTTATAGCTAAATTTATGTCAAATTTAGTATTTATTTCTTGTATTTATGTTGTAAATTTATTAGTACATCTAATAAAATTTAGAAATAACTGTCCAAAAAAAACAGTTCTTGTGGAACCACCTATATACTCAGCTATGACAATATAGAGGGACACTGAGTTTTTAGAACTGTTGATTTGTGCTACTTTTTTGTTTGGGGGAAAAAAAAATAAATTAAGTGCTGTTGTCATATTTCAAAGGAATTTCACTTGCTTTTGATGTCCCTGTGTCCAAAGGTGGAAATGTCTTGTGCTACAAGTACTTAGTTACGAGTGCTGAAAAAACCAGAAAGGTAAAATTTTCTTTCTGGTATGCAGCAGTTAACTGTCTTGAGCATGGAATTTAATCTTAGTTTGCTCTGATTAACACATGTTCAATTCCCCTAGCTTGCTTTTTCTTGTGAGATTGTCCCAGCTGCATTTCAGACAAGTTTCTCATCCGTTAAAAATTTTATTCAAGAACTGCAGAAGCTACTTTGGAAATTATGTTTGCTAGTAACTTTTGGGGGCCTGAAATAACTCTGTTAGCAAGTTGCCATTCTAAAAAGAATTATTTTTCCTATACTAAGGAAATTATCAGTAATACTTTTAATTCACTCGAACTATTTAGATTATAATGCTGACTTTTGCTTTTATTGTACTGAATCACTGAAAATGTTTTGGGTTGGAAGGGGCCATAAGGATCATCTGGTTTCAGCCGCCTGCATTGGCCAGGACACCTTCCACCAGACCAAGTTGCTCAAAGCCCCATCCAACCTGCCTGTCACAGTTTAACACTGGGCTGGCAATTGAATGACAGATGCTCTCTATTAATCCCCCTCCCTGACAGGGAAAGGAGAGAGAATAAAAGGAAGAGAACTGCTGGGTTAGAAACTAAACTACACAACTTTAATAAAACAGTAATGACAAAAAAGGAAAAATAATTAAATATTTATAAATATACAGAAAGATGATACCACATTCCTCCCCCATTTCCCTGAGTAACACTGACATTACCACCCAGGCTGCAGGGCAGCCCTGGGAAAGTCCAGGCTGGACTCCTGGAGTCAGCAGCAGTCGGGAGCTGGAGGCAGGAACACAGATTCAAGAGGGCATGGAGTGGGACCACAGGCAGTTGGAATCCTCCCAAGATGCTGAAGCAAACAGGAACAGGTGAAGAACAACCAAAGGGGTTTGACCCTCATGATCCCTCAAATTTATACTGGTTATGATGCATATGGGATGAAATATTCTGGTTAATTTTGGCCACTTGTCTTGTCTGCTACTCCCTAAAGGAGGTGTGAGTTAAGGTGACCCCTTAACTCCCTTTCTCTTTCTGGAACATAAGATGTCCTTCAGAACCCAGCAGTGGCCTTGGTTCTGCAGAACATTCTCTAGCTGCTTAAACATCAAGTGTTACCAGTTCTAGAAGCAGACACTGACTGAGAAACTTGCTGTTAATTTCAGCAAGTGCAGCCACTTACAAGAGACTTAGATGAAGGTCAAATTACAAGACAGAAAATTAATTCTATCCTAGCACAAACCAGGACACTGGCCTTCAACACTTCCAGGGATGAGGCATCCACAGCTTCTCTGGGCAACATGTTCCACTGTCTCACCCCCCTTATGGTCAAGAATATCTTCCTAATGTCTATCTTAAATATACCTGCTTCCAGTTTAAAGTCATTACCCTTTGTGCTATCACTACACGTTCTTCCCAAGCTTTTCTGAAGGCTCCCTGGAGCCTTCTTTTCTCAAAGCTGAACAACCCCAATTCTCTCAGCCTGTCTTCATAGAAGTTCCCCAGCCCGTGGCCTTCATCTGGACTTGCTCCAAGATCTCTATGTCATTCTTACATTGGAATCTCCAGAGATAGACACAGTGCTCCAAGTAGGATCTCACTAAAGCAGAATAGAGGGGGAGAATCACCACCCTTGACCTGCTGGAAACCTCTTTTGATACAGCCCAGGACCTGGTTGCCATTCTGGGCTGAGTGAAAATTTCTGGCTCATACTGAGCTTCTCTTCAACCAATACCACCAAATCCTTCTCCTCAGGGCTGTTCTCAATCCTTTCTCTGTTCAGCCTTTATTTGTGATTGGGACTGTGTGAGGTTCCAATCAGTGGAATGTTCTTTACCTCAAAAGACAATTTTAAAGTGAATAAAATTGGCTGAATGGAACATACAGCCAACATACAGCCAAAATTGGAGCTAGCTAACACTGATAAGGACTAGCACCTCCAAGGTGATGAGGACTGATAAGCTGGGTGGAGATCCCCTTCAGGTGGCCCTGTCTCCAATGGCCCACCCTTCCTCCCCCCTCTCTTCCTTCCTTCCTCTCTTCTTCCCTTCTTCCCTCTCTCCCCTTCTCACTTTTTTCCTCTTTTCTCTCCCATCTCTTTGTCTCTCTCTTTTTCTTGTATCTTCTTCTTTTTCTCTTCTTTGCTTTGCAACCTATTTGCCATGCCTTCACAGGGTTATATCACTTTGCTTATGTTAATTGTCAAAAAAATCTTGGTCTTATTGAACTTCATGCGGTTGGCATGAGGCCACCTTTCAAGCCTGTCACAATACCTCTGGATGGACTCTTTTCCTTCCAATGTGTCAGCCACACCACACAGCTTGGTGTCTTAAGCAAACTTGCTGAAGGAGCATTCAATCCCACTGTCCACATTGCCAGCAAATATATGAAACAGCAGTAGTCCCTATACCAACATCTGAGGAGTGCCAATAGTCACTGGTCTCCATTTGGACATTGAGCTGTGGACCACTACTCTACTGGCATGGCCAATAGTTTATCTGATGAGTGGTACATCCACCAAATCCGTATCTTTCCAGTTTCGAGACCAGAATGTCATTTGCCTAAGTCCAGGTAGATCCTGTCAGTTGCTTTTCTCTTGTCCATTAATACTGTGACCCCATTGTAAAAACTCATGAAATTTGTCAGGCGTGATTTGCCCCTGGTGAAACCATGCTGGTTGCCATCAACCACCTCCTTGTTTTCTATGTGTCTTTGCAAGGCCTCAGTAGGATATGCTCCATGATCTTGACAGGCACAGAAGTGACACTGACTGGCCTGTAGTTTCATGTAGTTTCCTTTTTCCCCTTTTTGAAATGGGGTTCTGTTTCTGTTTTTCCAGTCATCAGGAACTTCACCAGACTACCTTGATCTTTCAGATATGATTGAAAGTGTCTTTGCAACTTCATCCACCAGTTCCCTCATCAGGTCCCATGGACTTGTGCCGTTTCAGGTTCTTTAGATGCCCTTGAACCCTCTCTTCTCCTACAGTGGACAAGTCTTCCTTCTCCCAGTCCCTCTTTGCCTTCTGCAACTTGGGTGGCATGAAAAGCATCTTAGAAAAGGGCTGTTTTTCTAGTTTACGCTCAGTCTTTTGTGCCGAGATTCATCCAGCAGACAAGTGACCTAAGACTGATGATTAAGAAGTACAAGAAGGTAAAGGTCTTGATGCTTTAACGATAGATGGTGAATCATGAGTAAGGTATTTATTGCATTCATACACAAGCTTCCCTGCTCCAAGCATAGTATTTTGCTGCCTTCAACTTCAGGCTAATAATAGTGCGTTGAAGCCCTCTGCCCCCAAGTGCATGTGTTTGCATTGAAGACGTGTGCCCTACCAGCATGGGTGGTGCTTGAAAGAAACTTTGTGTAGTTAAAGAAATACTCTCTTTATGCAACTATGCATAAAAAATTATGCTCTCTAAAGCAACTCTCTTTATGCGTGTGCTGCCTTTATATCTGAGATGGAAGTACTGCACCTCATTAGTGAGTAGTAGTGTAAGAATGTATTAAAAAAAAAAAAAAAAAAAATATCTGCATGTTTACTGTCAAACTTTTCAAATCAGCGAAGCCCACAGATACCTGGAGCAGCTGTTGCGATGAGGGAATCAGTAAGTGCAGAGACGGTATTACCAAGCTTATCTAAGGACACTGTCGGGAAATTAAAAGCGTCCACTTGCTTTCCTTCTGCATAGCCAGCATTCGGTCGGATCAATCGGATTAGCCTTTCTGCGCCCAGGCTGTCCCGCAGGTCACCCCGCCGACCTGCCGGCGCTGCAGGCGCGGTTGGGAGCAGCAGTGCGGTTCCTCCCCGCAGCCTCTGAGCTGCCCTCCTCACAGGGCCGTGTCCCGGGGCAGGCGCCCGGAGGTGCCGCGGGGCTCCCGCCGCCGCACGGCGCTCAGCCCACGCCGGGGGCAGGGTGGGGGTCGCACCGCCGCCCGCCGCGACAAGGGGTTTGCCCCCGCCCGATCGGTCCACAGAGGGGTTTTGCCTGCGGTTCCGACGCTTCCAATTGAATAGCCTTGCGCTGCCTTAAAATGCTTGTGCGTGTGACCGGCACCAAGCAGGCGCGTTGCCTGCCTGTCTGCCTGCCTGTCTGTCTGTGTGTCTGCCTGCCTGCCTTCCTGTCTGTCTGTCTGTCCGTCTGCCTGCCTGCCTCTCTGTCTGTCTTCCTCGCAGATGGGGACTGCACGCGTGGCTTCCCGTTCACAGCTGTTTTCCCTGCCTCCTCCCGGGCAGGCAGCCAGCGGAGCCTGAAGGAAACCCCCCTCCCCCGCTGCGGCTTCCCTGCCTCAGTCCTCCGCTTATCTCTGCCACCAGCCCTCCCGCCTGTCAGGCCCCGCCCGCCTGCACCGCCGCCCGGGGACGACCCCCTTCCCCCTCCGCTCCTTCCCTCCCTCCCGCCATCACCGGGCGAGTGCCGGGGCTGCTCCGACCCCGCAGACGGAGAAGGGGGCGGGCCTACTGCTGCCTGCCAATCACGGGCCGCTGCCCAATAGCGGCAGGCGCCGGAAGGGCGTCGTGGCGTCACGGCGTGACGTCGCCGGTGCCCATGGCACAGGGTAGAGGACGGGGCCGAGGGGGGCGATGGCCTCGTCGGTGGTGCGGGCCACGGTGCGGGCCGTCAGCAAGCGGAAGATCCAGGCTACGCGCGCCGCCCTCACCCTGGTCAGTGCCGCGCCGCCGGGGTCGGGCCGCTGGGTCCGCTGCACGCAGGCCGCTGCAGCCCGTCCCCCGCCTCCTCACGGCTGTGGGAACTGCGCCACGGGCCGGGCCTTCCCGGGCTCCCCGCCCGTACCGCGGCAGGTGGTGCGCAGCCGCCTGTGGGCCGCCCGTGGCTGTGGGGCGGGAGGAGAACGGGCGACCCGGCCTGCCTGCGCCCGAACAGCGGGCGAGGCACCGCTGCGTCGGGCCGCGGCGGGGGTGGGAAGAACTCGCCCCGGGCAGTGTCGCGGCCGGGGGCCTGCGCCGTTAGCCACTGGGAATTGCCGGTTGCGGCTGGGGTTTGCCGCTGGGGAAGAGCCGCGGGGAGGCTGCGGGGCTCTCTTCCCTTTGCGAGTTCAGTGCGCGGGCGAGCCGCTGCTCCTCGCTAATCCTGCTGGAGAGAGAGACCGCCGCGCCCGCCTCTCTCTGCGCCGGCAGCAAGGCCGCGGCGGTGCGTAGTCACCCCTTGGAAGCGTATTTATTGAAAAAAAAATCCAACCAATAAGAAAGAGGCAGTGTTTACGGAAGTCAGTTGACGACTTGGTTGTTTCCAAGGAGACTTTCCATCTTTTACGGGGGAGAACCAGTCAGCTCCTTGCGGGAACAATGGCAGATTGAGAGCCTATAGTTCAGTCACTTGTCAGAGCAGGTAATTTGTGCTCAGTAGGTATTCTGAAACAAATGAAGATCAGTAGTGGTAATTAGAAAAGTTTGTTCCGTGAGTTTAAGGCTGCTTGTGGTTAGAACTTCACATTACCAGTGCTCTTAATTTTCTCTATGTTTTAGAAGTTTGTAATAATGGAAATGTTCATGTTCGTGCATTTCTGTAACAACTGGATCTGTCGAGTAGATCTGCATGAACAATTAATTTAGCTGTTGTAAAGTCACAGTTCCCCTCTCGGTTAGTGGGAAGAGAGAAGTAGGCCATAAACTTTTCTGTGCCTAATCGATTTTTATCTGCAATGTGTGTGTGCCAAAAGTTTCACACGACCAAAACTACTTAATTGAATGGTGGTAATAATTTTGCAGGGAAGAAAACCCAACATCCCATTGTATTAAGGGCTTCAGTTCTTGAGCTGTCTGTTTGCTGGCAGTGTGGGTGATGAGGGGAGTGAAGAGGTATTTTGTTCTGCTTGGATTAGATTAGCAATCATTTGTTTTACAGACGAGTGTGACTCTTGGGATCAGACATCAGTTTCAAGTAAAACACAGACTATTCAGAACACAGGTTGCTGATGCTGAAAGTGGACTTCCCAGATAAGAGGCAAATGTAAACTGAGAAAATCTGAGTGCATGGACCATTGACAAATAATTTTTTTTTAGTGAAACAAGTACATTTCACACTAATACCTGTGAGCACTTAGTGCAAACAAACAAGCAGATCAAATTGATGTATATGTTTTTGTTTTTCAGACACCATCAGCTGTTCAGAAGATCAAACAGCTTCTTAAAGATAAACCTGAGCATGTAAGTAAACAGGGCTGAAAGTTTGAATTAAACACAGAGGTTAATTATTAGAGATGCTGGCATTTTTTTTTTTCTGGAGGGGAGCGTATAGGCTTGTTTCTATATTAAGCTTCATTTCTTTATAAAGTGAAATGCAGGACAAACCTGACTGTAATGACATTTCACTGTACAGTTACTTTTGAGATAGTTAAAATTGAAAAAATTTAAGCTTCAAAATACTGTTGAGCTATATTAGAATGAAGTGCTCTAGTGTGTCATCATGGTGACTTCTGATAGGAAAAAAGATGTTCGGCTGTTGTTATCAGCATGTTATTAAGTTCTTGTAGGAATTCTCATTGTGAAGTGAGTAGTAATTAAGTTAGATTCATTGGATCATAGATCCATTGGTAAACATCTGATTCTTGGGAAACTTGCTAGACAGCAGTACATTTTAAGTAATCATCATTTATCTAAATAACTGACTAAGCTTGTCATAATTTCTTCTTGGGGAAAAACACAGTCTTGCTTTCTAAGCAGTATGAAAACAAGGGTTATATTTTATTCTTCACAGTAAATATTATTTCAAGAATAATATTTTTCTTTATAAGCTTTTACACAAGGCTCATTGTTCCTTTTGTTTGCACATTGGCAGCTAACTATACTCTGTTTTAATGTTTTAAACCATCCGAAGCAAGCCTTAAGCCTACAGCTTAAGGCCCTTTGCTGTAAACGGTGTCTGCGTTTTCCAGCCAACTACTTGTAGCATGTCCCATAAAGAAAGGTGTTTAGCCTGGAAAAATGAAAATCTCATTGAGATCCCACTGGACAACAAGTAGTGTGTTTTGATGTTTTTGTCAGTGTTATGACATGACTAATCACTATGATTAGTGATACACAATACAATTTTACTCTTCAATTATTAAGCATTGGTGTGTGTAAAGTGGTACAGATGCTTTTCAAAGATTGTTATGCACAAATAGCTTTCTGTTTCTTTAAAACCTTTTCCTCAGTTCTTTACTTATACAGATTCTTTTTGTGCCAGACTTGTTGGATACTGCAGGTGTTACAAAAACATTGACTGGCTTGTCTTTTTAGGTCGATTCAAACAGTAAGCAAATAAATACACCTGTTTAAAGGATTTGCTTTAAAAGTCAGATGGCAAAAAAGGGTAATGAAGAAATCAAAGTACATTCTTCAAGACCTCAAAGTACATTTTCTGATGGTGTCATTTCAAGAGTTCTGTGAAAATCCAGTAACTGCCCTTGTCTTGGCCTCACATCTTCATAATTGCATTGCTGTCCATAATCTTAACATAGTGCTTGAATTAACTTGGAAGTAAACTTTTAATTTGTAGTCACAAAAAGCCTCTGAAGTCTTTGAAATTTGACTGTCTTTAAGAGAAAAGGCACCTACAAGAGGAACAGCAATTTTATGACTTAAAAACTTCTAACACAGTTCAGGGTTTGATCCAGAGTAGCATATATCTGATGTTTGACAGTCAATTCTGTAAAAGACAAAAAATGTTAGCTCTTAATTGTTGAAGACTTCTGTTTTGCGGTAGTGGAGACTGATAAATGTCAATGTTTTTATGCTCTGCATACTTTTTATCTACTTTTTATCTAAGTGTTCCAAAAGAAGTTTTTAAATGTCCTTAATGTATTGTTGTGGAGTTTTTTGGTTTTGTTTTTTTCAGGTAGGTGTGAAAGTAGGTGTTCGTACAAGAGGATGCAATGGACTCTCTTACACACTAGAATATACAAAATCAAAAGGAGACTCTGATGAAGAAGTAGTTCAAGATGGTGAGTTTCTAATGCAGCAGAGCAAAGTACTTTGGTTATGAGGAAGAGTAATGCATTACAGGTTTGCCAGGAGTTATATCAAGACCTCCAGCTGTTCTGTTATGGGAGTTACCACCTTAGTTTCTTTTTTGAACTAACTAGTTGATAAAAATTTAGCTTTGCAGACTCTGCAACAGATATTGCTTCAACAGAATAGTGTAGTGCATTGTTCACATCTTTGGAGTTGGATAATAGCAGATAGAGAAAAATACAGAAGAGTACATATATAAAGAAATACTTTGCCAGCATACATAAACCAAGGCCTGCCCAAAGATTTTATTTACAAGGGATTTACCATGTTATCTTCTCTAATTAGTCCTGTGCATCATTGCTTTCTAATTTCTTTTTAACCTCTTTATGCCTTTATCTTTAAATTTCTCTGTAACAATGGGTTCCATAATTTTGAATTTCTTTTTAAAGCTGTTTTCACCTGCTAGTTTTTAAGTATTCTACGCAATAATTTCCTTTAGAACTCCATGATCAATGCATTGCTGAAGTTCCTGTTGTGGTTTAATCCCAGCTGGTGACTAGGCCCCACACAGCCACTCTCACTCACCCAGCGTGAGATGCCGGGGGAGAATCAGAACAGTAAAAGTGGCTTGAGAAAACCCTTGAGCTGAGATAAAGACAGTTTAATAGGTACTCAAGCAAAGCAAAATAAGGGATTAATTCAAGTAATTCCCATTGGCAGGCAGGTGTTCAGCCATCTCCAGGATAGTAGGGCTTCATTGTATGTAATGGTTAACTTGGAAAGAACAGTTACTTGCCATAACTCCAAACATCTCCCCCTTCTTTCTTCTTCCCAAACTTTACTTTCTGCACGTGATGTCATATGGTATGGAATATCCCTCTGGTCAGTTGGGATCAGCTGTCCCAGCTGTGTTCCCTCCCAGCTTCTTGTGCACCCCAGTCCAGCTGCTGGTGGGGTGAGAAACAAGAAGAGGTCTTGACTGTGTGAGCATTGCTCAACAATAACAAAAGCATCCCCGTGTGATCCATACTGTTTAGAGCACAAATCCAAAACCTAGTCTCATGCCAGTTACTTAAAAGAAATTGAAGTCTATCCCAGCCAAAGCCAGCACCCATCTGAGTATTTTTCCAGTTTTCATAACAATGCCTGTCAGTGGTCTTTGTGGCAACTACAGGCTTTTACAGAAACATAATAGTGTTTGGTTTGCTTTCTTTTTTCTGAAAAGTTTCTAAAATTACTTCTTTGGAGGTAGTTGTCTTTTTAAAGGCACTACTGAACTCAGTTGTATTGTTTCAGGAATATTTTATTTTGTTGGCCAAGTAAGTGATTTGAGTAACTTCTCAGCTGCTAGTTGTCTTTAGAATAACAGTGAGCAACTCAGATTTTCTTAAACAGAGCATCAGTTGGCACTTCAGCAAGTTATTAAATTGAACCAGAATCTGTGGGATAGCGAATGCCATCTAATTCTGCAGATACCTCTTGATTTCAAATTCATCTGGTTTCTGGAGTTACTGCTTCTGCTTGACTCAGAGCTGTGCGAGATTTACAGGGCTGAAAAGAAATTTTTCAGAAGGCATTTATTTCTGGCATCTGAAGGAAGAGAAAGCAATTTCCCTCAGTCAGGCCAGAGTCTTTAAGGCCTGTACACTTGCCGGTTTGTTTTGGTTGCTCCTAGTCAGATTTCATGTGAACACTGATTTTACATACCTCTGTGCTCAGAGTGGTGGCTTCCAGCACAAATTTTCTGTCTTTTTGGCAGTTAAGTGACTGCTTGAGGGACCAGATCCATGAAGTCTTTCATTAAGTTTCACCTTCACAGTAACTGACAGTGAAGACTAAACCTCTTAAAAGACTTCATGGACCTCAAAAATCTGTAGGTGTATCCCGGTTCTCTACAGACTTGTGTTAGTAATGGATTTTGTCTCAATGCCTAATGTGAAGAAATAGCTTGCCAGCAATCTGTCCCATAACAATAAGTTTTTGTTGCCACTTAGTGATACGATTTACCCTTTTTATTTTTAATATTGCAAACTCTGTGAACAGCTAATGCAGTCCACTCGCATGTTTTTGTCAGATTTGTAGTTTTAAGCTTAGTACCTTTCAAGAGAGGTAGATACTGCATGTACTTCAGACAAAGGAACTCCTTCTAGTTCCTAAAATTACCTCCTAATTCTTAATTCTTAAAGATTCTGATCCCTTGAAAGTTTACATGTTTGTCTTATTATAGGATTCAGACTTGCTAATAGTTTAAAATAGACCTAATAGCTTTGCAAAGTAAAAGGTTATCTTTTTCAGAGAGGAAGGTTAGTATTTTCAGGGGTTTGCGCCATCTTGCTGGATGCGGAGACTTTTCAGAATGTTAGGAAAAAAGCTATTGAATGTATTAATGGGAATTATTTATTGAAGCTGAGATTTTCCAAGTTCTACAGCTGAAGTCCGTGCATATAATTTTAAAACCTGTGCTCCTCCTTGCCCCCCAAAAATACAGTCACATGCACATGCAAATAAAAGTGCTAGACTGTTGCAAGAGGTTTATAGATGGAGTAAAAATAGAGATTAAACTGCCCCCCATGTTAGACTGGAAACTCGGTCTTTGGATTTACCTTCCATTTTTTGCTACTGATCAAAAGAGAATTTTAAAGTTATTGTAATACTGCTGTATCTAATTTTTTTTTCTTTGTTGTCTTCAAGGGGTTAGAGTGTTCATTGAGAAGAAGGCACAACTGACACTTCTAGGAACTGAAATGGACTATGTAGAAGACAAACTGTCCAGTGAATTTGTCTTCAATAATCCAAATATCAAAGGAACATGTGGGTGTGGAGAAAGCTTTAACATCTGAAATCTGAGGACTGTTATTTTGAACACCCCAAAACACTATGATGGGTTTTGGAAACAAATGCATTTTCTTCAGGTCCATAGGCTGCTTAAAGTGGGGATATCATTAAGAAAAATAAAGCTAGAAATAATTTTGAAAGTGAAAATTATGTGTTGAATTCTACCACATTAGTGTAGTTATGCTGTAATTTGTGAAGAGTTGAAATCCAAAAGGTAAGAACAGTAAAGTGCTCTAGTAACATCTCTGTACTTTCACATGCTAAGGAAATAAAATCTCGCTGTACTTTTTGTTTGTCATTTTCTTTGTCCACTCTACTGACACTTGCCCATCTAAAACCCATTTAGACTAATATATTGCCTGTATGTTTCGCTTGGATTTGAGGGAAGGCACAGGACACACCAAAAACCTGACCCATTTGCATGTGTTTGTTTACAAGACTTTGCATAGATGGGCACACAGTCACACATGGGCTTCAGAGTTCACTATGATTATTTAGATGCTTGCTGTGGTTTTCTAGTTTCCTGGTGCTTTCTTCTTGTGGGCTTTCTGCTGGTTTGTTTCCACGCAGATCTGGGGAAGTACAAAAAGAAGTTAATCTATTAATATACTGGTAGGCTGCCGTAGCACTGCTTGTAGAAACCCTCCAAAATGGGCTAACCCAGGTGTAATGCTGTGCCTTTCCTTGGTGAAAGCACAGTCTGGGCTGTACTAAGAAAACAGTTTTCAAGAACATGAAGTATCAGGTACTAGAGTACTAAAGCAGAACACACCCAGGATTTTCTCAAATTTGTGGTGTACCTTTCTTGACTTAAATTGCAGAGTTGGTAAAACTGCCTCTGTTTTCTGATTCCCATGTTGACAGATTGTGCTGTCTGTGCATCAAAAGGAATGAGTGCTATTTTTGCAGCAGAAATCCTTCACTTTTTTTTTTTTTTTTTTTCAGTCCTACCTGCTCCTAACTTTGCTACAGCTTGAACTCATTTTCTAGCTCTGTAGATACTTGAGTTTTTCACTGAACAGCAACTTCTTTTAACTTGGCAGCAGGAGAAAAATCACACCATGGTATACCATTTTTAAGACCTTAGTATTACCTAATTGGTTTCAGTTACTGTACACAGTAATGAAAATAGTATGTTATAATAAGCTATTTTTTCCTTTGGAACACAAACATGTTCTTGTAATCAGAATTTTGTTTTTGTAAACCATTGTTTTTCAAACTTCCATTGTCTTCAGCACTTCTTCCACTGGTGCTTAGGCAGAAGTGTAAATGTTTCCGGGCCTTTCCAAAGGCTGGTATGAAAAAAACTCTTCCATCCTTTAGGTGACATTGTGCAGCTAAGCTGCTCACTGGTGCAGCAGAGATGGTAAAAGGGTCTTCCTGTGCAGCTGATGGCAACAGCTGATGAAAAGTGTACCAATAAAAAGTAGAGGACAACAGGGATTGGCATCTTGCAGTGAAGGGCATGAAAGTGTTGAGATGGGAAGAGACCCTTGAGAAGGCTGTACTTGGAAAAGTCAGAGGACCCACAGATCTGGGCAATTGGACCCACATGCTAGTGGCCAACTTGGGAATTGCTATACACTGAAGACATAGGATTGTGGCGACAATTTTTACTCTTGCCTGGAGAAATGAATAAAAATGAGTAATTCTTGATCTGTTTTACATAGTGCACTGCAACAGAACGTTGGAATATCCACAGTGGTAGTTTAGGTTCAGTTTTCGTTGAATGCTATATCATCTTTTGATATCAAAATGCTACTTTTTCAACAGTCAACTGTTGCAACACAGGTCATTTATATAGTAAATCAGGAATTAGGGGTTATACACTAGCTAGGTGCATTTATAGTGCTGTGATTCTTTTGGTCTTGCCAAACAAAGCAAACACTGTTGATGTGATTTAGCTGCATTAATAAGCCTAAAGCCCCCAGCTAAGGGCACTTCTTCAGTTGGTGTTTCTTTGAGCCTAGCTGGAGGATGAGATTGTGAAATGTGGTAAGAGGGTGGTGCCTGCTAAGAGGGCTAGTAATTACAAATTTAACTTGTTTTAGTGCGTTTTGCAATGAGTGGCATTGGTTTGGTTGACTTTTTTTAGACCTGTGGCACATGCAGCAACTCTTTCTGTGTGTTTTGTGTATGCCTTGAAAGAAAGTTTATTCTTTCATCCTTCCATGAAATAATTCTCTAGATTCTTACTTTACTAAGACCTAGTGCACAATGTGCTAAACCCATGTTAAAGTACTATTTACAGTTGCATAGGAACATGATTTTGTTGATAATCCATTATAATTTTGTGCAATACTGCATGTAGAAATCTCATAATAATAAATACTGCTTGTTGGTAAACATGAAATTTTCTGGTTTTGGTGATTCTGTTTACAGTAATAAGCACTAGCGGAGGGAAAGATAAGATTGTATGCTGGGATTACAGAGCAGATACAGTATTACTGTTATCTGAGTTAATATTTCTCAGATCTGTTAATAATTTGGAATGGCATAGAAGAAGATTGCAATACATTGCAAATAAATATCTATGCACAGAAAATTATTTTATGTGCACTGTAAGACTAAGGAAGTTTTAAAGGGCACGATGTTTATTTTGAAAGCTTCTGTTTGCCAAAAATTCATTTGAGTATGTCTTAATCAGGATAATGCTTTTGATCAACTAAGTGTTGACATTAAAGTTTTCAATTAGCTAGGCAACTTGAGGTGAGTCAGTAGCCATTCCTGGTCAATTCACTGCAGTGCTGTATAATGGCGCCAGTTCTCCATAGTGTACTATGTTCATGGCATGTTTTGCATTTCCTCTTAGATACAGTGCTTTCCATTTCTGAGTCCAAGTTGCCTTTTCTTTTTTTGAGAAGATGCACAGTAATAGTGGCTGAAGTAATTTTCGGGACAATGCTAGAAACCATTGATACAGTTGCATAGTCACTTCCCTGGAGAGTGACAACTAAATCTTTCAAATAGGCAGGATATGGAAAGTTACCTTTCTGTTACAGTTCTTATTGAACTTTAAAAAAAAAACAAATCAAAACCAGCTTGCTTGCACCGTTAAGGCAGCATTCCTGATCCACCCATTTATAGCTCTTTGAATGGCTCAAGACCAAAAACTTGCTCAGGAAGACATTGCAAGTCTTCCTGATGCAAGACATCAACAGCTGAAGGGATACAGTGAATTTAAAGTCCAAAATAAAAAATAAATGGACTTTTCTTTAATTATTATTTAAATCCTGTCTGCCATAAGTTGTTTTTATAGTTTGATGGGGTTTTATTGTAATTGTTATTCTGTCCAATATTTAAATGAGCATCTTCATCACTGGAAAAGGTCTTCAACACCACCACTACTGGACTGTGTTTGTGCTGGCTTCCTAGCCATTTATTAGATACATTTCTAACCCCCTTAAACTTTGCAGTCTTTTCTGGTAGAATAATCCTACAGCTGTCTAACACTCCAGAATGTGCATCTCTGTAGAACTTTTTTATGTTCTAGCTTAGACCCCCTGCCCTCCCTTCCACTCTCCCGTGGAAATACCTGGAGAGTAAGGACGAGAGTTAAAAGAGTATAGAATTTCAGTACTGTCATAATAAACATCCTATCATACATAAACTAATGAGAGCTATGACTAATGAGATATGAGACATACATAAACTAATCAGAGCATGGAATGTAGAGAAAAATCTCTGTTCATGCTCCTTCTCTCTCTCCTTCCTCACCAACATAGGTCTCTCTGCTCCTGCACTGCCCTCCCCAGGTGATGCTGTTCTGGTGTTTTTCTCACTTTCTATGTGTAGCTCTCTCTGCCCTCCCCCTTTCACCTGCCTTGCTCTTAACAGACGTGTTTCCCATTCTTGACTACCTTAATCACAGAGGCACGCATCTTTTCAATCCCTGCTGGCTTGAGGCAGGGCTGGACATAAGAGAGCAGGAGAGTTTTCAAAAGCTACTTACATGAGCCACTATTGAAGGCCCCTTTCCTGAGCAGCCTTCCCATGCACCATCACTCGATAAATGGAGGTGTATGCTGGGTTTCCCCAGGTGCTCATAGCAATAAGTTTTATGAGCGAGAATGTGGGGTTTTTGTGAGATTAACAGCCATATAGGCCACATTGTGAACGAGCCATGAGAAATACTGGTAATGTTAAGCACTGTGCCATGAGAGTTATGAATAGACAATGCTGGTAGTGTCAGAAAATGTTATAAGTTTAGACAATGCTGATTTATGCTGGTTTACAAACTTATGCTGTTTTAACCATAATGTAAGTCAATGCTGTTTTCTAAAAGACAAGGTGGTCTTGTAAATTATGCTGAGCTAAAGAGCTTGAAGCAATGGAAAAGTTACAAAAGAAGATGAGCTACGTGCAGAAGGCATTATGTACATTATGTAATTATGTAATTAGCATTATGTAATCTGTATGTGATCATTGCTATTAATTAACCAATTAGCTTTAAAGTTAAGAGTGTGGTAATAACAAGTCACTAAGTGCCATGTATTTAGTAGAGACACACTTGTTTGTATATAAGCACAGCCATGGAGGTAAATAAATGGGATTTCAATCATATTGATTGTATTTGCATCTCTACATACCCTCTCGTCGTCACAAGAAGGCTGTGAGAAATGGTGCATCCTGCAAAGAGAGAAGAGAAGTTGCAGGTATTAAGAGCTTCAACGCCATACACCAATCTCCCCCTGCCAGACCTTCTCTTGCACAGGAGCAAGCTCCAGAAAGTGGGTGGGGACAGCTCTGGAAACAGGAGGCCCAGTGCCAGTCCCACAGCTGCTGGGCAGACTGGGAACACGGGACGGGTATGGCTCATGCCATCCTCAGCATGCTGATCCAGCTGGAGCTCAATCTCTCATTCGACAGCTCCTTCCCTCTGCTGCTTGCTCTGTGCTGACAGGCTGGGGAGGTGCTCAGGGAGGTGCTCCTGTGCATGGGGCATCCGGTGTACAGCCCAACCGAGCTCCTGCTGCCTGCTCTGAATGCATTGGTCTAGGTGGGAGTGAGAGAACCAGCAGAGCAGTGCCGTACTATGCTGGGAGGACAGGGCACTCTCCAGGCTTCCAGCAGACCCCAAGAAGGACCAGCAGTACTGCCCCACGCCTTTTCTCCCCTTCCAGGTGTCCCTGATTCTCCACAGCACACAGCGTTGCTTTTGTGGAGCAGCCATGTGTGCAGCTGGCTCTCTGCTGGGTGCAGCCAGGCATCTCCCAGGACTCCTGCTCCCATGGGCCTGACCAGGCTCTTGCTGTTGTCCCTTTACCAACACCACCACCACACACTACCCAGCCCTCCAAACTCCGGCAGGCCTTCCCTGTCAGTGCTCTGTTCCCCTCTGCCCAGGGAGAAAGCTTTTGTGCTCCTCCTGCCCTGGACTTGCAGACAAACCTGGTTTCCTCCATGGCATCATGCCCCCTGCATGCACCGTACCTTGAGAGGGAAGGTCTGAATACTGCCACGTCGTATGTGAATTTAGCCAGCAGGATTTTTTCTTCTCCATTCTCATGAACATTTAGAGATCCAGGAATTTACACAGGGCACTTTTAATTGCTTTTTTCTTTTTAAAGAAGAAGGTGTGCAATTTTCTCCATTTCCTGTACTGGTTCATGTACAGCTTTTCCTTCATCATCTATTTCCAAGCAGCAATTAGTTAGATTGAACTTCCACACACACACACACACACCTCCTTCTCGTGCTAACAAATAATGTAAAGCCAAGCGATTCTGATATAAAAAGGTTCTCATTTGTGTATTCCGTTTCTCAATTAGCTCTAAAGCATCCCCTGTTTTATTTACAACAATTTCTACCACAACTTGTAACCTAATGATTCTATTGAGCATATAAACTGGAGTTCGATATCCATACATACCATTCTCAGCCCATGTAGCCGGATCATGATATGCAATTATTCTTTCAGGAGGCCATTTGTCATTGTCCCAGTTACTTATTTGTAGTTCACGTTTGATTCGTTGCTTCCCCAGTTCTTCGGCCTCTGCATATACTTGTACCCGAAGCCGTTCTCCCTTACTTATAGGTAACAGGAAAAAACTGGGTCTGATTGTTCCTAAACCACAAGACCCTGACCAATTTTTTGGTAAGAATGCATATGCAAATTGCCCACAAATCCAATACTGGCCCTGAGGAGTAGGCCACCCCTTTGGTTCCATCAGTCCAATTTGTAAATGCCCGTGCCATTTCAAGAGCCATTCCCCATTTATCCCACCTTTTTGTCGTTTCATTCCAGAGGAAACCTCCTTCACACTCGAGGTTACCTACTGGTATGCCGGCCCCCAAATTTTGCCAGCAACTTCTTCCAATTATAGAGGTTTGTAAGACCCATTGCTGTTTCCTGTTGCCCTTTCCAGGTTGTTTCCAGGTTCCAGGGTCAGTTATGATACTCTCCATAGCTTCCCAGGCCCATCTCTCCCCTGACTGGTACCTCCACATACATAACAATTAGTAACGTTTAGTGATTTAGCAATATTTTCAGCGAGATTTACAAAAAGGTTTTCAGCAACTGTGGGAATTTCATATTTCACTCCAGTGTCCAACTCATGATAAAATGAATGCAACCATAATCTGTGTTGCATTGATTTCCTAGATTTTTCTTTTATTATGGTACAGCTGGGGAGAACTACTCCCCTTTTAATTTCTGCTTCCAACGGGGTCCCTTTGCATTGTTGAGGCCATCCCCATTAGGGAGCTGTACTCCAACGGTACAGCTGTTGGACCATGCTGTGCCACCAGTCCTAGAAGCAGACACTGACTGAGAAACTTGCTGTCAGTTTTACCAAGTGCAACTACTTACAAGAGACTTAGCTGAAAGCAAGAGGACAAGACAGAACATTACCTTTATTCTGGCCCAAACCAGGACAGGGACAGAAGAACTTAGACCCTGATTGGGTATCCGGAATTCGGAATTCTGGCCCTGTGGCCCCCAAACACAACAAAAAAAGGAAATTTGACAGGTCCTACGATTATTAGGATATCTTAGACCGTGGCTTGAAAGCTCTAGTGAAAAGGTAAAATTCTTGCCTGAAAAATTAACGAATAACCAGCTTAAGTGGTTTGCTGAAGATGATCTAAAGAATTCATATGTTTGCATATTTCACAATGTTCAAGGCAGATATATTATTAGTACTCTCAAAGTTGGGTTAGCAAAATACTTTGTAAAAGTAAGGTTAGCAAACACTTTATAATTATTCAACAGGAATTCACAAACACAAACATATATTGCAACAGCAAGAAGGAAAATTTCTGCACCGGCCGGAGGTTCCTGGGGGGTGGTCTCTGAACTAATGCTCTGCTGGTTTTCACGTTACACGTCTCCAGTTAGGCCCTACCCTTTTGTAGCTCCCAAGGTCGGGTCCTTGAGAGGTGAGCACATGCCAACCTCATGAACCTCAAGAAGGCCAAGCATGAGGTTGAGGCAATGTGAAGAACAATCACAGGCTGGGCAGGGAGTGAATGAACAGGGAGCAACTCTGAGGGGAAGGGCATGGGGTTGCTGATTGATGAGAAGCTGAACAGGAGCTGGCAGTGCACGCTTGCAGCCCACAAAGCCAACCGGATCCTGGGTGGCATAAAAAGAAGGGTGGCCAGCAAGTCAAGGCAGGTGATTCTCCTCCTCCACGCTGCTCTTGTGAGACCCCACCCGGAGTTCTGTGTCCTGTTCTGGAGGCTCCAGCACAAGAAGAACATCTACCTTCTGGAGTGAGTCCGGAGGAGGGCTGTGAAGATGACCAGAAGAGGGCTCGAGCACCTCTCCTATGAAGACAGGCTGGGAGAGTTGGGATTGTTCAGCCCAGAGAAGGTTCTAGAGGGACCCTTGTAGTGGCCTTCCAGTACCTGCAGGGGGCCTCTGGAAGAAAGCTGGGGAGGGACTTTTCATAAGGGCGTGTAGGGACAGAGAGAGGGGTAATGACTGTCAACTAGAAGAGGGTAGCTTTAGATTGGACATTAGGAAAAGACTCTTCACGGTGTGTCTTTTGTTCTCGTTGATGAGAAGCTCAACAGGAGCTGGCAATGGGGGCACTTGTAAGGAAAGAAGAGAAGAAGAGACCACAGAAGAGGACCTCGTGCTCAGAAACGATTTCTGACGCTTCCAGCCAGTTCTAGGTTCTCGTTGATGAGCAGCTCAACAGGAGCTGACAGTGCACGCTTGCAGCCCACAAAGCCACAACTGGATCCTGGGCAGCATCAAAAGAAGGGTGGCCAGCAAGTCGAGGCAGGTTGTTCTCCTCCTCTACACTGCTCTTGTGAGACCCCACCTGGAGTACTGCGTTCAGTTCTGGAGGCTCCAGCACAAGAAGAGCATTTACCTTCTGGAGCGAGTCCAAAGGAGGGCCGTGAAGATGATCAGAAGAGGGCTCAAGCACCTCTCCGATGAAGACAGGCTGGGGGAGTTGGGGTTCTTCAGCCCAGAGAGGAGAAGGCTCTAAGAGAGACCTCCCACCCTCCCTGCAAGGGACCTTGTGCAGACCCTGCTTAGCAGGCACACCTCCTACTCCAGTCTGAATTGCTACATTTATTTCTCCTCACCCACTTCTCCTTTTTTCTCTTGATCCTTCTTTTCTTTCTGGTTTCAGCTGTGGTCTTCTGGCTTTGTCATTGTCATGGCTGGAGCCTAGCTGATCCCAAGGGACCACGAGGCTCCTTCTTGTGAGGCTTGCACTCCCGGTGGCAGTCACAGGCAAAACGAACACAATTTGTTTGAAAAGATCACTTTAATTTATCAATAACGAAAGCACAACGGGGCAAAGGGAAAACACAAACAAGAGCTCAAATACTTCACACCACCCCTCCCCTCTAGCCGAGACAAAGAGAAAACACAAACAAGAACTCCCATCCTTTACACCACCCCTCCCCTCTAGCCGAGAAAAAATTACTTTGTCCCAATATCTCAGTCCCTCTATCTCCGTCCTTCCTTTCCTTCCTCTGCTTTCAGCTGTGGCCTTCTGGCTTTGCCATCTGCCCATGGACCTGCACTCGATAAATGCAGGTGTATGCTGGGTTTCCCCAGTTGCTCATCACAGCAAGTTTGATGAGTGAGAAGGCTGTGGGAAATGGCGCCTTCTGTAAAGAAAAGAGAGAAGAGAAGGTGGGGGTGTGAAGAGCAATAATGCCATCCGCCAGTCTCCCCCTGCCAAGACTTCTTCTGCCCAGGAGCAAGGTTCTGAAAGTGGGCAGGGGTGGCTCTGGAAACAGGAGGCCCAGTGCTAGTCCCACAGCTGCTGAGCTCCACACTTCTGCTGCCTTCTTTGCCTGCTTTGCTCCTGGCAGGAGTGAGAGAACCAGCAGAGCAGTGCCGTACTATGCTGGGAGGACAGGGCACTCTCCAGGCTTCCAGCAGACCCCAAGAAGGACCAGCAGTACTGCCCCACGCCTTTTTTCCCCTTCCAGGTGTTGCTGCTCCTCCACGGCACATGCTGTTGCTTTTGTGGAGCAGCCATGTGTGCAGCTGGCTCTTTGCTGGGTGCAGCCAGGCATCTCCCAGGACTCCTGCTCCCATGGGCCTGACCAGGCTCTTGCTGTTGTCCCTTTACCAACACCACCACCACACACTACCCAGCCCTCCAAACTCCGGCAGGCCTTCCCTGTCAGTGCTCTGTTCCCCTCTGCCCAGGGAGAAAGCTTTTGTGCTCCTCCTGCCCTGGACTTGCAGGCAAACCTGGTTTCCTCCATGGCATCATGCCCCCTGCATGCACTGTACCTTGAGAGGGAAGGTCTGAATACTGGTTCCTGCCAAGTCATACGTGAATTTAGCCAGCAGGATTTCTTCCCCTCCATTCTCCTCCAGTCCCTGAAGGACAAAGCACAAAGAGAGCAGCTTAGGCTTGGCCCAACAAAGGGGAAATGGACACATCACCATCTAGAGCCCCCCGAACTCCGGAGCTCCAGGAGAGGTCTAGCGCTTTTTACAACTCAGCTCAGTCTCTGCCTTGGGATTTGGTGAAGAAGCCAGAACAGGGTCTGCAGGGCCAGAACAAATCTTAAGAGGGATGAACCCTCAAGAGCCCATGATGTATCCCACTGGGATATGGCACTGCTCAGCAGAGAGCAGGACTTGGATCTTAGAGAATGCACAAAAGTGAGCAAGACCCTGTCTAGACTTTCCCCCAGGGCCTGATCCCTGCCAGACATGCGCAGCAGAGTCTTACATAGGCAAAGACGTCTCGGGGGGCACTGATGACCATCCCAGAAGGAGAGGCTTCATCCACGTTGCGCTGCAACGTGATGGACGTCAGGTGGACTCGTGCTGGCAACCTGATGACAACCTGGCCCTGCTGCCCTTGGAAAGGCCAGCACTTTCCTATGGAAACATCCTCCTGCAACCAGAAAGAACATCAGTGTTGGCATCAACACAACTGCCCATGTAGCTAGATGTACTGGCACTGGTGTGTCCCTGGGGTCTATTTCAGCTCAAAACTGGGCTGCTGTGAGGAGACGGACAGAAGCAGGAGGCCTTCCCTGCCTGACAAGGGAGCTCTCGGGGAGAAAAGACTTTCACCCAGCTGCGGCAGAAGAATGCAGGCAAGAAGCAGCCATTCATCTCAGTTCTGACCCATTCCCTTCCTGAGGGGAATCACGGATTTCTAGCAAGCCCAGGCAGGCATTACAGCCTTGCTTTCAGTAACGTGATCAGCTCTGTGGGCATGGGCAGTGTACATGGAGTAAACATGAGAGCTCCGGAGATCAGTCCCCATCTTCACAGGAAGGAACAAAGCCAGCACTGATGACTTCTGCTGTGTTACCTGCAAAATAGTATCCGGAGGATTGGGGCTGCGGCAGAACGGTACAACCCACCAGAACCAGTTTCCTTCTCTGCAGTCATAGGTCTTGGACGTTCTCTTTCTGTCAATGGTGGCACCTGCAGGGAAAGAAGAGCAGAAGGCTGCAAGAGGCCGCAGACGAGAGGGACTTGGTGCTCAGACACTATTTCTGCCTCCTCCAGCCAGCTCCACGTCTGTCAGTCCTGCCCCAGCTGCGCAGGGCAATGCCAGCAGCCACATGCCCAGTGACTGCTTCTCTCAGAGCACCACGAGGAGAAGGTCTGAAGGGTCTTGGAGAGGACAGGACTGGTAGGCAGTTTGGGGAGAGCCACTCTGCCACTGCCTTTGCTCTTGGGCCCCATGAGACATAAAAGCTGCCCCACTCTGGAGAGCAGTGCCTGCAGCACAGGCTCCTCTGGGGAGCGCTGCAGACAAGTGCAAGGCAAGGAGGCTTGGGCTGCTTGTGTCCATACCAGAGCTCTGCAGGGCCCAGTCAGACGGCTTGTAGAGTTCTGAATGCATCCAGGACACTGCCTGCTCGACTTCCTGGGAACAGCATGAACAGACAGAAAAGGAGCACATCAGCAGGCAGTTCAGCATGGCTACTGGTGGCCTGAGATGTAGTGGGTCAGCGGCAGAAACACAGGGCACAGCCTTGTCCACAGAGATGCCTGACTGTGCCTGTGGTGTGAGCTGCCAGGGCTCAGGAAGCGGATCAGTGGCCACAGCCTGGGCTGCACTGACAAGGGTTTCCACACCCTCATCCCCAGCCTCCACGCTCTCCAGCAGGCACTCCAGGAGATGGGCTCAGAGCCTGCAAGCGATAGCTGTCCCTGTGAGCATGCCTGGGTCACACTGGTGCCTCAGGAGCTCGGCCCGAACAGCCAGAGGTACTGGAGTGCCAAGGGAAGGTTGTCAGGTGTCCTCGGGTGCTTGAAGCATTCCAGTTATAGTTGGGCGAGAGAAGAGCCCGGACAGTGGAGGAGTTTGCCCAGAAAGCACCCGGGTGCAACACCCAGCAGCAACAACAACCATCGTACAGAGTCCTTTTCTCAGGGCTTTTGCCCAGCCAAGCATCCTTCCCCAAAATGCAGCATCACCTCCTTCACATGCTTCAGCTCTGCCTTCAGTTGAACCACCTCTGCCACCAGAAGCTCTGCCTTTTGGATTTCTTCCTCATGCCAAGCAGACGCCTTGCTGGAGGAACCAAAAGCAGATCTTGTCAGGGAGAAGCCTATCCCCAGCTGGGAGCAGCTGAGCTCAGCAAGGAGGAGAGCCACACGTGTTTTCCTTGCTTTGCAAATGATTCCCTTCCACACCAGGCTGAGCAACAGGCAAAGGCAGGAGGGATGTATGGGAGGCCTGGCTGCTAGGGAATGAGGTAGCAGGTAGCATGAGGCCACCTGCCCCTTCTGCACAGAACCAGGTGTCCAGCTCAGGACACATCTCTTACCACAGGGGCTCCGGGGCTGCTCCCAAGGCATATGCCAGCCCCTGAAAAGGAAAAACGCTTCATCAGTGCATCTGCTAGCAGAGCTGCCGAGCGTTCCCAGGAGGGGGCTTCCCGAGAAAGACAGGGCAGAAGCTGCTGCTGCTGTTTGGGATCTCCCTGCATAGAAGCAGAAGAGCCCGTAATTTATCCAGCCACTGTCCGAAATGCCCTGTGGGAGGAGGTGCCCATCCCAAGAGAGTCACCGACCTCTCTCAGTCCCACAGCCCACATTGCCCACACTGCCACTGGGCTCCTGAAGATAACACCACCTGCAATTCAGAACACCAAGAGACTGTTACGTTGCTGGGGTTGCCAGAGATGGCTGCGGTCGTGTTGTCAGCCCCGTGTGGGGAGGGAGCAGGGAGAGGATTAATGTCTGACTGGGGGTCATCAGGCCGGGCGTTGGGGAGACTGCTCAGCTGTGATCTACGGGTGTGCTGGGTGCCACACAGCTAGTCCCCATTTCCTCTTGCTGCTTCAGTGAGTGCTGAGACCAGGCTGCATGGGCCAGGAGAAGTAGCTCTCCATCGGGGTCGCCTCTGGGAGTCCCTGTGCCAGGCTTGGAAGTACCTACGCCCTTCTCTCGCAGACTTGTGGACTTAGCAATGCATCTGTTGGCTTGGTCCAGTAGCCAGAGCAGCAGCGTGGTTGGCTGCCTGCCAGTCTTACTGCCCACCCCACCAAGGCTGTACTCGGGGAGCACTTGGGACACAGGAGTCGCCACACACACTTGCCCCAAAGGCCAGTCAAGGAAGGTGGCATCCAGTACAGCCAGGCTGTCTCTCTGGGATATTTGCTTATGAAAACTCACCCATCGCCGTTTTCAGGTGCAAGATGATGATGCTCAGTAATATCTTCTTTAGCGACACCCTTTGCCTGAAAAAGAGGGAGTCCTTTGGCCGTCAGTAGGTCCCTGGGTTGCTGGCTGGCGAACACTCTCTGCTCTCCCCTATGCTTGCTCTGGCTCTCAGGGAGCCCCTTTCTCACCCATTCCATAGCAGGAACATGAAATACATACATAGTGAAGGTCCATGTGCCCAGCAGATGTCCCCAGAGGGAGGCGAGGCGAGGCCACCTGCCAGAAGGCAAGGAAGGCTGAAGACCGTCCCTGGGCAAAGAAACCAGAGACAATTTGGACCTGTGTGTTGAGGATTCTCCTCCAGATACCAGTGCCACCACTGCCCCACAGGCAGGCTGTGCCTCTGTGTCTCAGGGGGGCCAGTCTCAGGTCCCAGGGGCTTGGCCAGCTCAGGAAGCAAAATTCCCCCAGGGCTGAAGGGCTGGGATCCTACCCCTGCCGCACGAGGCCACTGCTGACCCAGTGGCCCTGCTGAACACTGGCTTTGGGCCGGCAGCGCGAGCCCAGCTTTGAGGCCAGCCCCATCCCCACAGAAGGGGGGCTGCACAGCCACGCGGCTCCTCCTCAGAGATCCTCTGTCGGATTCCCCAGGCTGCTCCACACCCCACGGACCGTGTTAGGCCGTGTCCCTGCTGCCACCCCAACCTGTCCCAGGCAGGAGCAGACCACTACATACTTATCTGCTTGGCAGCTTCTTGGCCCTGCTGCCTCCTCTGTGAGGCTGAGGTTGGTCTTGGCTTCCGAGGAGCCTCTGCAGGCCCTTTGTTGTTCCGCTCGAGGCCCCTTTCTCCTTGCCATCTTGGTCACAGAAGGGTCAGACACAGCTGCTGTCTTCACCTGGCCAGGGAGAACCAGCTCCAGCAGCAGCTCCCTGGCTACTGAGGGTTCCTTCCCCTCGCACCACAAGGCTGTGTGGGAGGCTAGCTGTGACCTCACAACGGGGCTCAGCAGGGTGGGGAGACTCTGTGGGCTGCTCCCCTGGGGCAGCATCATGGCTGCCGCCCTTCTTTTTGGGCGGTGGGAGCCCAAGCCTGTGGGCACCCCAACCCTGCCATGCCTCTCTGCCAGGAGGCTGCCTCGTGTGGCCCGCTGGCCAGGGTTTCAGCTCTCCTGGGCATTCCCGGGAAACCAGAAAGGGAGCTGGAAAGGGTCTTTGCTCTCAGCCCATGGGACGGCTGCTTCCAGCAGCGTTTCTCCTCACCCGCGCAGCCCGTACCAGGTTGCCAGCATGGCAGTGAGGGCCGCAGGGCCCATGGTGCACAGCCATGCCACGTCCCAGGGAGCAAGAGCGTTGGTCCGACTGCCCAGGGAAAAAGCTTTTGTGCTCCTCCGCCCTGGACTTGCAGGCAAACCTGGTTTGCTCCATGGCATCATGCTCCCTGCATGGACTGTACCTTGACTGGTGAGGTCTGAATACGTGTTCCTGCCACCTTGTACGTGAATTTAGCCAGCAGGATTTCTTCTTCTCCATTCTCATGTACATTTAGAGATCCAGGAATTTACACAGGGCACTTTTAATTGCTTTCTTTTTAAAGAGCAATTGCTTGGAAAAAATGCATGTCTGCTTGAGGACCTTCATGTCTCGTGTTGCAGAGAAGTGACTCAGGTGTCTAATTCTACAGGGAACATCTGATTGTCTAGCAGGGGCTTTGCACAGTGATATAAATGACCGAGACTCAATATTCTGTTAATGGTTTAATTTAATTAATAAAATTGCAATAAGCAAAACAGCGCTGGTGCGTGGGGAATCTCCGCTCCATTCACAAGCACGCCGTAAGGTTTAATCTTTTAGTTTATATTACATACCTTAACACATATTCATAAATATTCTAATACATACTCATGACTAGGAAGAGGCCAGATTATGTGTATTAGTTCTTGGAAGAGGCGGGCCTTCAAAGGTACATGCCCACTTTATCTCTGAGGGTCTTTTTGACCCCCGTCTGGTGGTCGTTGGATGAAGTCAGTAGTCTTCCTCAGTTTGCCCTCTTGTTACCCTTCGATTTTGCCCATGCGCTCCTTCGCTCTTTCCTGTGCAACACTATGCAGTCAGCAGTAAAACCACCTTAAATTGCAACGCCCTGTGGTGAGCAGCAAAATCAGCTCAGATTAGCAAAACAGGGTGTATACATTGTAGCCTTTTCAAGGTACAGAAACTGGATGTCTTGTTTCTTGTTCCCCTAAGCCTTGTAGTTACACAAAGAACAGTTATATTTCATTCTAACGAATTCATATGTTTGTATATTTCACAGTGTTGAAGGCAGATATAGTATTAGTACTCTCAAAGTACTAGTTCTTCTTCTTCTTCTTCTTCTTCTTCTTCTTCTTCTTCTTCTTCTTCTTCTTCTTCTTCTTCTTCTTCTTCTTCTTCTTCTTCTTCTTCTTCTTCTTCTTCTTCTTCTTCTTCTTCTTCTTCTTCTTCCTGATATTCCTCATCTGTATTCTCCACTAGCAACTTAGGGGGTTCATTTTGCACTTTTTGGACTGCTGATTGGGCAAATTGCATCATACAAGGCATTAAACATGGTATAATTAACAACCCCCCAAAAACCCCAACACCACAATTCCAATTTTTACCAGCCAATCACCTCCCAGTGTATTGTTCCAAATTCCTTCCAAATTGATTCCGCACCAGGTCTGGACTGGAACGTGTACAATTTTCTCCATTTCCTGTACTGGCTCATGTACAGCTTTTCCTTCATCATCTATTTCCAAGCAGCAATTAGTTAGACTGAACTTCCACACACACACACACACACCTCCTTCTCGTGCTAACAAATAATGTAAAGCCAAGCGATTCTGATATAAAAAGGTTCTCATTTGTGTATTCCGTTTCTCAATTAGCTCTAAAGCATCCCCTGTTTTATTTACAACAATTTCTACCACAACTTGTAACCTAATGATTCTATTGAGCATATAAACTGGAGTTCGATATCCATACATACCATTCTCAGCCCATGTAGCCGGATCATGATATGCAATTATTCTTTCAGGAGGCCATTTGTCATTGTCCCAGTTACTTATTTGTAGTTCACGTTTGATTCGTTGCTTCCCCAGTTCTTCGGCCTCTGCATATACTTGTACCCGAAGCCGTTCTCCCTTACTTATAGGTAACAGGAAAAAACTGGGTCTGATTGTTCCTAAACCACAAGACCCTGACCAATTTTTTGGTAAGAATGCATATGCAAATTGCCCACAAATCCAATACTGGCCCTGAGGAGTAGGCCACCCCTTTGGTTCCATCAGTCCAATTTGTAAATGCCCGTGCCATTTCAAGAGCCATTCCCCATTTATCCCACCTTTTTGTCGTTTCATTCCAGAGGAAACCTCCTTCACACTCGAGGTTACCTACTGGTATGCCGGCCCCCAAATTTTGCCAGCAACTTCTTCCAATTATAGAGGTTTGTAAGACCCATTGCTGTTTCCTGTTGCCCTTTCCAGGTTGTTTCCAGGTTCCAGGGTCAGTTATGATACTCTCCATAGCTTCCCAGGCCCATCTCTCCCCTGACTGGTACCTCCACATACATAACAATTAGTAACGTTTAGTGATTTAGCAATATTTTCAGCGAGATTTACAAAAAGGTTTTCAGCAACTGTGGGAATTTCATATTTCACTCCAGTGTCCAACTCATGATAAAATGAATGCAACCATAATCTGTGTTGCATTGATTTCCTAGATTTTTCTTTTATTATGGTACAGCTGGGGAGAACTACTCCCCTTTTAATTTCTGCTTCCAACGGGGTCCCTTTGCATTGTTGAGGCCATCCCCATTAGGGAGCTGTACTCCAACGGTACAGCTGTTGGACCATGCTGTGCCACCAGTCCTAGAAGCAGACACTGACTGAGAAACTTGCTGTCAGTTTTACCAAGTGCAACTACTTACAAGAGACTTAGCTGAAAGCAAGAGGACAAGACAGAACATTACCTTTATTCTGGCCCAAACCAGGACAGGGACAGAAGAACTTAGACCCTGATTGGGTATCCGGAATTCGGAATTCTGGCCCTGTGGCCCCCAAACACAACAAAAAAAGGAAATTTGACAGGTCCTACGATTATTAGGATATCTTAGACCGTGGCTTGAAAGCTCTAGTGAAAAGGTAAAATTCTTGCCTGAAAAATTAACGAATAACCAGCTTAAGTGGTTTGCTGAAGATGATCTAAAGAATTCATATGTTTGCATATTTCACAATGTTCAAGGCAGATATATTATTAGTACTCTCAAAGTTGGGTTAGCAAAATACTTTGTAAAAGTAAGGTTAGCAAACACTTTATAATTATTCAACAGGAATTCACAAACACAAACATATATTGCAACAGCAAGAAGGAAAATTTCTGCACCGGCCGGAGGTTCCTGGGGGGTGGTCTCTGAACTAATGCTCTGCTGGTTTTCACGTTACACGTCTCCAGTTAGGCCCTACCCTTTTGTAGCTCCCAAGGTCGGGTCCTTGAGAGGTGAGCACATGCCAACCTCATGAACCTCAAGAAGGCCAAGCATGAGGTTGAGGCAATGTGAAGAACAATCACAGGCTGGGCAGGGAGTGAATGAACAGGGAGCAACTCTGAGGGGAAGGGCATGGGGTTGCTGATTGATGAGAAGCTGAACAGGAGCTGGCAGTGCACGCTTGCAGCCCACAAAGCCAACCGGATCCTGGGTGGCATAAAAAGAAGGGTGGCCAGCAAGTCAAGGCAGGTGATTCTCCTCCTCCACGCTGCTCTTGTGAGACCCCACCCGGAGTTCTGTGTCCTGTTCTGGAGGCTCCAGCACAAGAAGAACATCTACCTTCTGGAGTGAGTCCGGAGGAGGGCTGTGAAGATGACCAGAAGAGGGCTCGAGCACCTCTCCTATGAAGACAGGCTGGGAGAGTTGGGATTGTTCAGCCCAGAGAAGGTTCTAGAGGGACCCTTGTAGTGGCCTTCCAGTACCTGCAGGGGGCCTCTGGAAGAAAGCTGGGGAGGGACTTTTCATAAGGGCGTGTAGGGACAGAGAGAGGGGTAATGACTGTCAACTAGAAGAGGGTAGCTTTAGATTGGACATTAGGAAAAGACTCTTCACGGTGTGTCTTTTGTTCTCGTTGATGAGAAGCTCAACAGGAGCTGGCAATGGGGGCACTTGTAAGGAAAGAAGAGAAGAAGAGACCACAGAAGAGGACCTCGTGCTCAGAAACGATTTCTGACGCTTCCAGCCAGTTCTAGGTTCTCGTTGATGAGCAGCTCAACAGGAGCTGACAGTGCACGCTTGCAGCCCACAAAGCCACAACTGGATCCTGGGCAGCATCAAAAGAAGGGTGGCCAGCAAGTCGAGGCAGGTTGTTCTCCTCCTCTACACTGCTCTTGTGAGACCCCACCTGGAGTACTGCGTTCAGTTCTGGAGGCTCCAGCACAAGAAGAGCATTTACCTTCTGGAGCGAGTCCAAAGGAGGGCCGTGAAGATGATCAGAAGAGGGCTCAAGCACCTCTCCGATGAAGACAGGCTGGGGGAGTTGGGGTTCTTCAGCCCAGAGAGGAGAAGGCTCTAAGAGAGACCTCCCACCCTCCCTGCAAGGGACCTTGTGCAGACCCTGCTTAGCAGGCACACCTCCTACTCCAGTCTGAATTGCTACATTTATTTCTCCTCACCCACTTCTCCTTTTTTCTCTTGATCCTTCTTTTCTTTCTGGTTTCAGCTGTGGTCTTCTGGCTTTGTCATTGTCATGGCTGGAGCCTAGCTGATCCCAAGGGACCACGAGGCTCCTTCTTGTGAGGCTTGCACTCCCGGTGGCAGTCACAGGCAAAACGAACACAATTTGTTTGAAAAGATCACTTTAATTTATCAATAACGAAAGCACAACGGGGCAAAGGGAAAACACAAACAAGAGCTCAAATACTTCACACCACCCCTCCCCTCTAGCCGAGACAAAGAGAAAACACAAACAAGAACTCCCATCCTTTACACCACCCCTCCCCTCTAGCCGAGAAAAAATTACTTTGTCCCAATATCTCAGTCCCTCTATCTCCGTCCTTCCTTTCCTTCCTCTGCTTTCAGCTGTGGCCTTCTGGCTTTGCCATCTGCCCATGGACCTGCACTCGATAAATGCAGGTATATGCTGGGTTTCCCCAGTTGCTCATCACAGCAAGTTTGATGAGTGAGAAGGCTGTGGGAAATGGCGCCTTCTGTAAAGAAAAGAGAGAAGAGAAGGTGGGGGTGTGAAGAGCAATAATGCCATCCGCCAGTCTCCCCCTGCCAAGACTTCTTCTGCCCAGGAGCAAGGTTCTGAAAGTGGGCAGGGGTGGCTCTGGAAACAGGAGGCCCAGTGCTAGTCCCACGGCTGCTGAGCTCCACACTTCCGCTGCCTTCTCTGCCTGCTTTGCTCCTGGCAGGAGTGAGAGAACCAGCAGAGCAGTGCCGTACTATGCTGGGAGGACAGGGCACTCTCCAGGCTTCCAGCAGACCCCAAGAAGGACCAGCAGTACTGCCCCACGCCTTTTCTCCCCTTCCAGGTGTTGCTGCTCCTCCACGGCACATGCTGTTGCTTTTGTGGAGCAGCCATGTGTGCAGCTGGCTCTTTGCTGGGTGCAGCCAGGCATCTCCCAGGACTCCTGCTCCCATGGGCCTGACCAGGCTCTTGCTGTTGTCCCTTTACCAACACCACCACCACACGCTACCCAGCCCTCCAAACTCCGGCAGGCCTTCCCTGTCAGTGCTCTGTTCCCCTCTGCCCAGGGAGAAAGCTTTTGTGCTCCTCCTGCCCTGGACTTGCAGGCAAACCTGGTTTCCTCCATGGCATCATGCCCCCTGCATGCACTGTACCTTGAGAGGGAAGGTCTGAATACTGGTTCCTGCCAAGTCATACGTGAATTTAGCCAGCAGGATTTCTTCCCCTCCATTCTCCTCCAGTCCCTGAAGGACAAAGCACAAAGAGAGCAGCTTAGGCTTGGCCCAACAAAGGGGAAATGGACACATCACCATCTAGAGCCCCCCGAACTCCGGAGCTCCAGGAGAGGTCTAGCGCTTTTTACAACTCAGCTCAGTCTCTGCCTTGGGATTTGGTGAAGAAGCCAGAACAGGGTCTGCAGGGCCAGAACAAATCTTAAGAGGGATGAACCCTCAAGAGCCCATGATGTATCCCACTGGGATATGGCACTGCTCAGCAGAGAGCAGGACTTGGATCTTAGAGAATGCACAAAAGTGAGCAAGACCCTGTCTAGACTTTCCCCCAGGGCCTGATCCCTGCCAGACATGCGCAGCAGAGACTTACATAGGCAAAGACGTCTCGGGGGGCACTGATGACCATCCCAGAAGGGGAGGCTTCATCCACGTTGCGCTGCAACGTGATGGACGTCAGGTGGACTCGTGCTGGCAACCTGATGACAACCTGGCCCTGCTGCCCTTGGAAAGGCCAGCACTTTCCTATGGAAACATCCTCCTGCAACCAGAAAGAACATCAGTGTTGGCATCAACACAACTGCCCATGTAGCTAGATGTACTGGCACTGGTGTGTCCCTGGGGTCTATTTCAGCTCAAAACTGGGCTGCTGTGAGGAGACGGACAGAAGCAGGAGGCCTTCCCTGCCTGACAAGGGAGCTCTCGGGGAGAAAAGACTTTCACCCAGCTGCGGCAGAAGAATGCAGGCAAGAAGCAGCCATTCATCTCAGTTCTGACCCATTCCCTTCCTGAGGGGAATCACGGATTTCTAGCAAGCCCAGGCAGGCATTACAGCCTTGCTTTCAGTAACGTGATCAGCTCTGTGGGCATGGGCAGTGTACATGGAGTAAACATGAGAGCTCCGGAGATCAGTCCCCATCTTCACAGGAAGGAACAAAGCCAGCACTGATGACTTCTGCTGTGTTACCTGCAAAATAGTATCCGGAGGATTGGGGCTGCGGCAGAACGGTACAACCCACCAGAACCAGTTTCCTTCTCTGCAGTCATAGGTCTTGGACGTTCTCTTTCTGTCAATGGTGGCACCTGCAGGGAAAGAAGAGCAGAAGGCTGCAAGAGGCCGCAGACGAGAGGGACTTGGTGCTCAGACACTATTTCTGCCTCCTCCAGCCAGCTCCACGTCTGTCAGTCCTGCCCCAGCTGCGCAGGGCAATGCCAGCAGCCACATGCCCAGTGACTGCTTCTCTCAGAGCACCACGAGGAGAAGGTCTGAAGGGTCTTGGAGAGGACAGGACTGGTAGGCAGTTTGGGGAGAGCCACTCTGCCACTGCCTTTGCTCTTGGGCCCCATGAGACATTAAAGCTGCCCCACTCTGGAGAGCAGTGCCTGCAGCACAGGCTCCTCTGGGGAGCGCTGCAGACAAGTGCAAGGCAAGGAGGCTTGGGCTGCTTGTGTCCATACCAGAGCTCTGCAGGGCCCAGTCAGACGGCTTGTAGAGTTCTGAATGCATCCAGGACACTGCCTGCTCGACTTCCTGGGAACAGCATGAACAGACAGAAAAGGAGCACATCAGCAGGCAGTTCAGCATGGCTACTGGTGGCCTGAGATGTAGTGGGTCAGCGGCAGAAACACAGGGCACAGCCTTGTCCACAGAGATGCCTGACTGTGCCTGTGGTGTGAGCTGCCAGGGCTCAGGAAGCGGATCAGTGGCCACAGCCTGGGCTGCACTGACAAGGGTTTCCACACCCTCATCCCCAGCCTCCACGCTCTCCAGCAGGCACTCCAGGAGATGGGCTCAGAGCCTGCAAGCGATAGCTGTCCCTGTGAGCATGCCTGGGTCACACTGGTGCCTCAGGAGCTCGGCCCGAACAGCCAGAGGTACTGGAGTGCCAAGGGAAGGTTGTCAGGTGTCCTCGGGTGCTTGAAGCATTCCAGTTATAGTTGGGCGAGAGAAGAGCCCGGACAGTGGAGGAGTTTGCCCAGAAAGCACCCGGGTGCAACACCCAGCAGCAACAACAACCATCGTACAGAGTCCTTTTCTCAGGGCTTTTGCCCAGCCAAGCATCCTTCCCCAAAATGCAGCATCACCTCCTTCACATGCTTCAGCTCTGCCTTCAGTTGAACCACCTCTGCCACCAGAAGCTCTGCCTTTTGGATTTCTTCCTCATGCCAAGCAGACGCCTTGCTGGAGGAACCAAAAGCAGATCTTGTCAGGGAGAAGCCTATCCCCAGCTGGGAGCAGCTGAGCTCAGCAAGGAGGAGAGCCACACGTGTTTTCCTTGCTTTGCAAATGATTCCCTTCCACACCAGGCTGAGCAACAGGCAAAGGCAGGAGGGATGTATGGGAGGCCTGGCTGCTAGGGAATGAGGTAGCAGGTAGCATGAGGCCACCTGCCCCTTCTGCACAGAACCAGGTGTCCAGCTCAGGACACATCTCTTACCACAGGGGCTCCGGGGCTGCTCCCAAGGCATATGCCAGCCCCTGAAAAGGAAAAACGCTTCATCAGTGCATCTGCTAGCAGAGCTGCCGAGCGTTCCCAGGAGGGGGCTTCCCGAGAAAGACAGGGCAGAAGCTGCTGCTGCTGTTTGGGATCTCCCTGCATAGAAGCAGAAGAGCCCGTAATTTATCCAGCCACTGTCCGAAATGCCCTGTGGGAGGAGGTGCCCATCCCAAGAGAGTCACCGACCTCTCTCAGTCCCACAGCCCACATTGCCCACACTGCCACTGGGCTCCTGAAGATAACACCACCTGCAATTCAGAACACCAAGAGACTGTTACGTTGCTGGGGTTGCCAGAGATGGCTGCGGTCGTGTTGTCAGCCCCGTGTGGGGAGGGAGCAGGGAGAGGATTAATGTCTGACTGGGGGTCATCAGGCCGGGCGTTGGGGAGACTGCTCAGCTGTGATCTACGGGTGTGCTGGGTGCCACACAGCTAGTCCCCATTTCCTCTTGCTGCTTCAGTGAGTGCTGAGACCAGGCTGCATGGGCCAGGAGAAGTAGCTCTCCATCGGGGTCGCCTCTGGGAGTCCCTGTGCCAGGCTTGGAAGTACCTACGCCCTTCTCTCGCAGACTTGTGGACTTAGCAATGCATCTGTTGGCTTGGTCCAGTAGCCAGAGCAGCAGCGTGGTTGGCTGCCTGCCAGTCTTACTGCCCACCCCACCAAGGCTGTACTCGGGGAGCACTTGGGACACAGGAGTCGCCACACACACTTGCCCCAAAGGCCAGTCAAGGAAGGTGGCATCCAGTACAGCCAGGCTGTCTCTCTGGGATATTTGCTTATGAAAACTCACCCATCGCCGTTTTCAGGTGCAAGATGATGATGCTCAGTAATATCTTCTTTAGCGACACCCTTTGCCTGAAAAAGAGGGAGT
Source organism: Heliangelus exortis (assembly GCF_036169615.1). Classification (NCBI taxonomy): domain Eukaryota; kingdom Metazoa; phylum Chordata; class Aves; order Apodiformes; family Trochilidae; genus Heliangelus; species Heliangelus exortis. The sequence continues at coordinate 33,593,482 of NC_092454.1, forward strand.
CCTTTGGCCGTCAGTAGGTCCCTGGGTTGCTGGCTGGCGAACACTCTCTGCTCTCCCCTATGCTTGCTCTGGCTCTCAGGGAGCCCCTTTCTCACCCATTCCATAGCAGGAACATGAAATACATACATAGTGAAGGTCCATGTGCCCAGCAGATGTCCCCAGAGGGAGGCGAGGCGAGGCCACCTGCCAGAAGGCAAGGAAGGCTGAAGACCGTCCCTGGGCAAAGAAACCAGAGACAATTTGGACCTGTGTGTTGAGGATTCTCCTCCAGATACCAGTGCCACCACTGCCCCACAGGCAGGCTGTGCCTCTGTGTCTCAGGGGGGCCAGTCTCAGGTCCCAGGGGCTTGGCCAGCTCAGGAAGCAAAATTCCCCCAGGGCTGAAGGGCTGGGATCCTACCCCTGCCGCACGAGGCCACTGCTGACCCAGTGGCCCTGCTGAACACTGGCTTTGGGCCGGCAGCGCGAGCCCAGCTTTGAGGCAAGCCCCATCCCCACAGAAGGGGGGCTGCACAGCCACGCGGCTCCTCTTCAGAAATCCTCTGTCGGATTCCCCAGGCTGCTCCACACCCCACCGACCGTGTTAGGCCGTGTCCCTGCTGCCACCCCAACCTGTCCCGGGCAGGAGCAGACCACTACATACTTATCTGCTTGGCAGCTTCTTGGCCCTGCTGCCTCCTCTGTGAGGCTGAGGTTGGTCTTGGCTCCCGAGGAGCCTCTGCAGGCCCTTTGTTGTTCCGCTCGAGGCCCCTTTCTCCTTGCCATCTTGGTCACAGAAGGGTCAGACACAGCTGCTGTCTTCACCTGGCCAGGGAGAACCAGCTCCAGCAGCAGCTCCCTGGCTACTGAGGGTTCCTTCCCCTCGCACCACAAGGCTGTGTGGGAGGCTAGCTGTGACCTCACAACGGGGCTCAGCAGGGTGGGGAGACTCTGTGGGCTGCTCCCCTGGGGCAGCATCATGGCTGCCGCCCTTCTTTTTGGGCGGTGGGAGCCCAAGCCTGTGGGCACCCCAACCCTGCCATGCCTCTCTGCCAGGAGGCTGCCTCGTGTGGCCCGCTGGCCAGGGTTTCAGCTCTCCTGGGCATTCCCGGGAAACCAGAAAGGGAGCTGGAAAGGGTCTTTGCTCTCAGCCCATGGGACGGCTGCTTCCAGCAGCGTTTCTCCTCACCCGCGCAGCCCGTACCAGGTTGCCAGCATGGCAGTGAGGGCCGCAGGGCCCATGGTGCACAGCCATGCCACGTCCCAGGGAGCAAGAGCGTTGGTCCGACTGCCCAGGGAAAAAGCTTTTGTGCTCCTCCGCCCTGGACTTGCAGGCAAACCTGGTTTGCTCCATGGCATCATGCTCCCTGCATGGACTGTACCTTGACTGGTGAGGTCTGAATACGTGTTCCTGCCACCTTGTACGTGAATTTAGCCAGCAGGATTTCTTCTTCTCCATTCTCATGTACATTTAGAGATCCAGGAATTTACACAGGGCACTTTTAATTGCTTTCTTTTTAAAGAGCAATTGCTTGGAAAAAATGCATGTCTGCTTGAGGACCTTCATGTCTCGTGTTGCAGAGAAGTGACTCAGGTGTCTAATTCTACAGGGAACATCTGATTGTCTAGCAGGGGCTTTGCACAGTGATATAAATGACCGAGACTCAATATTCTGTTAATGGTTTAATTTAATTAATAAAATTGCAATAAGCAAAACAGCGCTGGTGCGTGGGGAATCTCCGCTCCATTCACAAGCACGCCGTAAGGTTTAATCTTTTAGTTTATATTACATACCTTAACACATATTCATAAATATTCTAATACATACTCATGACTAGGAAGAGGCCAGATTATGTGTATTAGTTCTTGGAAGAGGCGGGCCTTCAAAGGTACATGCCCACTTTATCTCTGAGGGTCTTTTTGACCCCCGTCTGGTGGTCGTTGGATGAAGTCAGTAGTCTTCCTCAGTTTGCCCTCTTGTTACCCTTCGATTTTGCCCATGCGCTCCTTCGCTCTTTCCTGTGCAACACTATGCAGTCAGCAGTAAAACCACCTTAAATTGCAACGCCCTGTGGTGAGCAGCAAAATCAGCTCAGATTAGCAAAACAGGGTGTATACATTGTAGCCTTTTCAAGGTACAGAAACTGGATGTCTTGTTTCTTGTTCCCCTAAGCCTTGTAGTTACACAAAGAACAGTTATATTTCATTCTAACGAATTCATATGTTTGTATATTTCACAGTGTTGAAGGCAGATATAGTATTAGTACTCTCAAAGTACTAGTTCTTCTTCTTCTTCTTCTTCTTCTTCCTCTTCTTCTTCTTCTTCTTCTTCTTCTTCTTCTTCTTCTTCTTCTTCTTCTTCTTCTTCTTCTTCTTCTTCTTCTTCTTCTTCTTCTTCTTCTTCTTCTTCTTCTTCTTCTTCTTCTTCTTCTTCTTCCTGATATTCCTCATCTGTATTCTCCACTAGCAACTTAGGGGGTTCATTTTGCACTTTTTGGACTGCTGATTGGGCAAATTGCATCATACAAGGCATTAAACATGGTATAATTAACAACCCCCCAAAAACCCCAACACCACAATTCCAATTTTTACCAGCCAATCACCTCCCAGTGTATTGTTCCAAATTCCTTCCAAATTGATTCCGCACCAGGTCTGGACTGGAACGTGTACAATTTTCTCCATTTCCTGTACTGGCTCATGTACAGCTTTTCCTTCATCATCTATTTCCAAGCAGCAATTAGTTAGACTGAACTTCCACACACACACACACACACCTCCTTCTCGTGCTAACAAATAATGTAAAGCCAAGCGATTCTGATATAAAAAGGTTCTCATTTGTGTATTCCGTTTCTCAATTAGCTCTAAAGCATCCCCTGTTTTATTTACAACAATTTCTACCACAACTTGTAACCTAATGATTCTATTGAGCATATAAACTGGAGTTCGATATCCATACATACCATTCTCAGCCCATGTAGCCGGATCATGATATGCAATTATTCTTTCAGGAGGCCATTTGTCATTGTCCCAGTTACTTATTTGTAGTTCACGTTTGATTCGTTGCTTCCCCAGTTCTTCGGCCTCTGCATATACTTGTACCCGAAGCCGTTCTCCCTTACTTATAGGTAACAGGAAAAAACTGGGTCTGATTGTTCCTAAACCACAAGACCCTGACCAATTTTTTGGTAAGAATGCATATGCAAATTGCCCACAAATCCAATACTGGCCCTGAGGAGTAGGCCACCCCTTTGGTTCCATCAGTCCAATTTGTAAATGCCCGTGCCATTTCAAGAGCCATTCCCCATTTATCCCACCTTTTTGTCGTTTCATTCCAGAGGAAACCTCCTTCACACTCGAGGTTACCTACTGGTATGCCGGCCCCCAAATTTTGCCAGCAACTTCTTCCAATTATAGAGGTTTGTAAGACCCATTGCTGTTTCCTGTTGCCCTTTCCAGGTTGTTTCCAGGTTCCAGGGTCAGTTATGATACTCTCCATAGCTTCCCAGGCCCATCTCTCCCCTGACTGGTACCTCCACATACATAACAATTAGTAACGTTTAGTGATTTAGCAATATTTTCAGCGAGATTTACAAAAAGGTTTTCAGCAACTGTGGGAATTTCATATTTCACTCCAGTGTCCAACTCATGATAAAATGAATGCAACCATAATCTGTGTTGCATTGATTTCCTAGATTTTTCTTTTATTATGGTACAGCTGGGGAGAACTACTCCCCTTTTAATTTCTGCTTCCAACGGGGTCCCTTTGCATTGTTGAGGCCATCCCCATTAGGGAGCTGTACTCCAACGGTACAGCTGTTGGACCATGCTGTGCCACCAGTCCTAGAAGCAGACACTGACTGAGAAACTTGCTGTCAGTTTTACCAAGTGCAACTACTTACAAGAGACTTAGCTGAAAGCAAGAGGACAAGGCAGAACATTACCTTTATTCTGGCCCAAACCAGGACAGGGACAGAAGAACTTAGACCCTGATTGGGTATCCGGAATTCGGAATTCTGGCCCTGTGGCCCCCAAACACAACAAAAAAAGGAAATTTGACAGGTCCTACGATTATTAGGATATCTTAGACCGTGGCTTGAAAGCTCTAGTGAAAAGGTAAAATTCTTGCCTGAAAAATTAACGAATAACCAGCTTAAGTGGTTTGCTGAAGATGATCTAAAGAATTCATATGTTTGCATATTTCACAATGTTCAAGGCAGATATATTATTAGTACTCTCAAAGTTGGGTTAGCAAAATACTTTGTAAAAGTAAGGTTAGCAAACACTTTATAATTATTCAACAGGAATTCACAAACACAAACATATATTGCAACAGCAAGAAGGAAAATTTCTGCACCGGCCGGAGGTTCCTGGGGGGTGGTCTCTGAACTAATGCTCTGCTGGTTTTCACGTTACACGTCTCCAGTTAGGCCCTACCCTTTTGTAGCTCCCAAGGTCGGGTCCTTGAGAGGTGAGCACATGCCAACCTCATGAACCTCAAGAAGGCCAAGCATGAGGTTGAGGCAATGTGAAGAACAATCACAGGCTGGGCAGGGAGTGAATGAACAGGGAGCAACTCTGAGGGGAAGGGCATGGGGTTGCTGATTGATGAGAAGCTGAACAGGAGCTGGCAGTGCACGCTTGCAGCCCACAAAGCCAACCGGATCCTGGGTGGCATAAAAAGAAGGGTGGCCAGCAAGTCAAGGCAGGTGATTCTCCTCCTCCACGCTGCTCTTGTGAGACCCCACCCGGAGTTCTGTGTCCTGTTCTGGAGGCTCCAGCACAAGAAGAACATCTACCTTCTGGAGTGAGTCCGGAGGAGGGCTGTGAAGATGACCAGAAGAGGGCTCGAGCACCTCTCCTATGAAGACAGGCTGGGAGAGTTGGGATTGTTCAGCCCAGAGAAGGTTCTAGAGGGACCCTTGTAGTGGCCTTCCAGTACCTGCAGGGGGCCTCTGGAAGAAAGCTGGGGAGGGACTTTTCATAAGGGCGTGTAGGGACAGAGAGAGGGGTAATGACTGTCAACTAGAAGAGGGTAGCTTTAGATTGGACATTAGGAAAAGACTCTTCACGGTGTGTCTTTTGTTCTCGTTGATGAGAAGCTCAACAGGAGCTGGCAATGGGGGCACTTGTAAGGAAAGAAGAGAAGAAGAGACCACAGAAGAGGACCTCGTGCTCAGAAACGATTTCTGACGCTTCCAGCCAGTTCTAGGTTCTCGTTGATGAGCAGCTCAACAGGAGCTGACAGTGCACGCTTGCAGCCCACAAAGCCACAACTGGATCCTGGGCAGCATCAAAAGAAGGGTGGCCAGCAAGTCGAGGCAGGTTGTTCTCCTCCTCTACACTGCTCTTGTGAGACCCCACCTGGAGTACTGCGTTCAGTTCTGGAGGCTCCAGCACAAGAAGAGCATTTACCTTCTGGAGCGAGTCCAAAGGAGGGCCGTGAAGATGATCAGAAGAGGGCTCAAGCACCTCTCCGATGAAGACAGGCTGGGGGAGTTGGGGTTCTTCAGCCCAGAGAGGAGAAGGCTCTAAGAGAGACCTCCCACCCTCCCTGCAAGGGACCTTGTGCAGACCCTGCTTAGCAGGCACACCTCCTACTCCAGTCTGAATTGCTACATTTATTTCTCCTCACCCACTTCTCCTTTTTTCTCTTGATCCTTCTTTTCTTTCTGGTTTCAGCTGTGGTCTTCTGGCTTTGTCATTGTCATGGCTGGAGCCTAGCTGATCCCAAGGGACCACGAGGCTCCTTCTTGTGAGGCTTGCACTCCCGGTGGCAGTCACAGGCAAAACGAACACAATTTGTTTGAAAAGATCACTTTAATTTATCAATAACGAAAGCACAACGGGGCAAAGGGAAAACACAAACAAGAGCTCAAATACTTCACACCACCCCTCCCCTCTAGCCGAGACAAAGAGAAAACACAAACAAGAACTCCCATCCTTTACACCACCCCTCCCCTCTAGCCGAGAAAAAATTACTTTGTCCCAATATCTCAGTCCCTCTATCTCCGTCCTTCCTTTCCTTCCTCTGCTTTCAGCTGTGGCCTTCTGGCTTTGCCATCTGCCCATGGACCTGCACTCGATAAATGCAGGTATATGCTGGGTTTCCCCAGTTGCTCATCACAGCAAGTTTGATGAGTGAGAAGGCTGTGGGAAATGGCGCCTTCTGTAAAGAAAAGAGAGAAGAGAAGGTGGGGGTGTGAAGAGCAATAATGCCATCCGCCAGTCTCCCCCTGCCAAGACTTCTTCTGCCCAGGAGCAAGGTTCTGAAAGTGGGCAGGGGTGGCTCTGGAAACAGGAGGCCCAGTGCTAGTCCCACGGCTGCTGAGCTCCACACTTCCGCTGCCTTCTCTGCCTGCTTTGCTCCTGGCAGGAGTGAGAGAACCAGCAGAGCAGTGCCGTACTATGCTGGGAGGACAGGGCACTCTCCAGGCTTCCAGCAGACCCCAAGAAGGACCAGCAGTACTGCCCCACGCCTTTTCTCCCCTTCCAGGTGTTGCTGCTCCTCCACGGCACATGCTGTTGCTTTTGTGGAGCAGCCATGTGTGCAGCTGGCTCTTTGCTGGGTGCAGCCAGGCATCTCCCAGGACTCCTGCTCCCATGGGCCTGACCAGGCTCTTGCTGTTGTCCCTTTACCAACACCACCACCACACGCTACCCAGCCCTCCAAACTCCGGCAGGCCTTCCCTGTCAGTGCTCTGTTCCCCTCTGCCCAGGGAGAAAGCTTTTGTGCTCCTCCTGCCCTGGACTTGCAGGCAAACCTGGTTTCCTCCATGGCATCATGCCCCCTGCATGCACTGTACCTTGAGAGGGAAGGTCTGAATACTGGTTCCTGCCAAGTCATACGTGAATTTAGCCAGCAGGATTTCTTCCCCTCCATTCTCCTCCAGTCCCTGAAGGACAAAGCACAAAGAGAGCAGCTTAGGCTTGGCCCAACAAAGGGGAAATGGACACATCACCATCTAGAGCCCCCCGAACTCCGGAGCTCCAGGAGAGGTCTAGCGCTTTTTACAACTCAGCTCAGTCTCTGCCTTGGGATTTGGTGAAGAAGCCAGAACAGGGTCTGCAGGGCCAGAACAAATCTTAAGAGGGATGAACCCTCAAGAGCCCATGATGTATCCCACTGGGATATGGCACTGCTCAGCAGAGAGCAGGACTTGGATCTTAGAGAATGCACAAAAGTGAGCAAGACCCTGTCATGACTTTCCCCCAGGGCCTGATCCCTGCCAGACATGAGCAGCAGAGACTTACATAGGCAGAGACGTCTCGGGGGGCACTGATGACCATCCCAGAAGGAGAGGCTTCATCCACGTTGCGCTGCAACGTGATGGACGTCAGGTGGACTCGTGCTGGCAACCTGATGACAACCTGGCCCTGCTGCCCTTGGAAAGGCCAGCACTTTCCTATGGAAACATCCTCCTGCAACCAGAAAGAACATCAGTGTTGGCATCAACACAACTGCCCATGTAGCTAGATGTACTGGCACTGGTGTGTCCCTGGGGTCTATTTCAGCTCAAAACTGGGCTGCTGTGAGGAGACGGACAGAAGCAGGAGGCCTTCCCTGCCTGACAAGGGAGCTCTCGGGGAGAAAAGCCTTTCACCCAGCTGCGGCAGAAGAATGCAGGCAAGAAGCAGCCATTCATCTCAGTTCTGACCCATTCCCTTCCTGAGGAGAATCACGGATTTCTAGCAAGCCCAGGCAGGCATTACAGCCTTGCTTTCAGTAACGTGATCAGCTCTGTGGGCATGGGCAGTGTACATGGAGTAAACATGAGAGCTCCAGAGATCAGTCCCCATCTTCACAGGAAGGAACAAAGCCAGCACTGATGACTTCTGCTGTGTTACCTGCAAAATAGTATCCGGAGGATTGGGGCTGCGGCAGAACGGTACAACCCACCAGAACCAGTTTCCTTCTCTGCAGTCATAGGTCTTGGACGTTCTCTTTCTGTCAATGGTGGCACCTGCAGGGAAAGAAGAGCAGAAGGCTGCAAGAGGCCGCAGACGAGAGGGACTTGGTGCTCAGACACTATTTCTGCCTCCTCCAGCCAGCTCCACGTCTGTCAGTCCTGCCCCAGCTGCGCAGGGCAATGCCAGCAGCCACATGCCCAGTGACTGCTTCTCTCAGAGCACCACGAGGAGAAGGTCTGAAGGGTCTTGGAGAGGACAGGACTGGTAGGCAGTTTGGGGAGAGCCACTCTGCCACTGCCTTTGCTCTTGGGCCCCATGAGACATTAAAGCTCCCCCACTCTGGAGAGCAGTGCCTGCAGCACAGGCTCCTCTGGGGAGCGCTGCAGACAAGTGCCAGGCGAGGAGGCGGGGCTGCTTGTGTCCATACCAGAGCTCTGCAGGGCCCAGTCAGACGGCTTGTAGAGTTCTGAATGCATCCAGGACACTGCCTGCTCGACTTCCTGGGAACAGCATGAACAGACAGAAAAGGAGCACATCAGCAGGCAGTTCAGCATGGCTACTGGTGGCCTGAGATGTAGTGGGTCAGCGGCAGAAACACAGGGCACAGCCTTGTCCACAGAGATGCCTGACTGTGCCTGTGGTGTGAGCTGCCAGGGCTCAGGAAGCGGATCAGTGGCCACAGCCTGGGCTGCACTGACGAGGATTTCCACACCCTCATCCCCAGCCTCCACGCTCTCCAGCAGGCACTCCAGGAGATGGGCTCAGAGCCTGCAAGCGATGGCTGTCCCTGTGAGCATGCCTGGGTCACACTGGTGCCTCAGGAGCTCGGCCCGAACAGCCAGAGGTACTGGAGTGCCAAGGGAAAGTTGTCAGGTGTCCTTGGGTGCTTGAAGCATTCCAGTTATAGTTGGGCGAGAGAAGAGCCCGGACAGTGGAGGAGTTTGCCCAGAAAGCACCCGGGTGCAACACCCAGCAGCAACAACAACCATCGTACAGAGTCCTTTTCTCAGGGCTTTTGCCCAGCCAAGCATCCTTCCCCAAAATGCAGCATCACCTCCTTCACATGCTTCAGCTCTGCCTTCAGTTGAACCACCTCTGCCACCAGAAGCTCTGCCTTTTGGATTTCTTCCTCATGCCAAGCAGACGCCTTGCTGGAGGAACCAAAAGCAGATCTTGTCAGGGAGAAGCCTATCCCCAGCTGGGAGCAGCTGAGCTCAGCAAGGAGGAGAGCCACACGTGTTTTCCTTGCTTTGCAAATGATTCCCTTCCACACCAGGCTGAGCAACAGGCAAAGGCAGGAGGGATGTATGGGAGGCCTGGCTGCTAGGGAATGAGGTAGCAGGTAGCATGAGGCCACCTGCCCCTTCTGCACAGAACCAGGTGTCCAGCTCAGGACACATCTCTTACCACAGGGGCTCCGGGGCTGCTCCCAAGGCATATGCCAGCCCCTGAAAGGGAAAAACGCTTCATCAGTGCATCTGCTAGCAGAGCTGCCGAGCGTTCCCAGGAGGGGCTTCCTGAGAAAGACAGGGCAGAAGCTGCTGCTGCTGCTTGGGATCTCCCTGCATAGAAGCAGAAGAGCCCGTGATTTATCCAGCCACTGTCCGAAATGCCCTGTGGGAGGAGGTGCCCATCCCAAGAGAGTCACCGACCTCTCTCAGTCCCACAGCCCACATTGCCCACACTGCCACTGGGCTCCTGAAGATAACACCACCTGCAATTCAGAACACCAAGAGACTGTTACGTTGCTGGGGTTGCCAGAGATGGCTGCGGTCGTGTTGTCAGCCCCGTGTGGGGAGGGAGCAGGGAGAGGATTAATGTCTGACTGGGGGTCATCAGGCCGGGCGTTGGGGAGACTGCTCAGCTGTGATCTACGGGTGTGCTGGGTGCCACACAGCTAGTCCCCATTTCCTCTTGCTGCTTCAGTGAGTGCTGAGACCAGGCTGCATGGGCCAGGAGAAGTAGCTCTCCATCGGGGTCGCCTCTGGGAGTCCCTGTGCCAGGCTTGGAAGTACCTACGCCCTTCTCTCGCAGACTTGTGGACTTAGCAATGCATCTGTTGGCTTGGTCCAGTAGCCAGAGCAGCAGCGTGGTTGGCTGCCTGCCAGTCTTACTGCCCACCCCACCAAGGCCATACTCGGGGAGCACTTGGGACACAGGAGTCGCCACACACACTTGCCCCAAAGGCCAGTCAAGGAAGGTGGCATCCAGTACAGCCAGGCTGTCTCTCTGGGATATTTGCTTATGAAAACTCACCCATCGCCGTTTTCAGGTGCAAGATGATGATGCTCAGTAATATCTTCTTTAGCGACACCCTTTGCCTGAAAAAGAGGGAGTCCTTTGGCCGTCAGTAGGTCCCTGGGTTGCTGGCTGGCGAACACTCTCTGCTCTCCCCTATGCTTGCTCTGGCCCTCAGGCAGCCCCTTTCTCACCCATTCCATAGCAGGAACATGAAATACATACATAGTGAAGGTCCATGTGCCCAGCAGATGTCCCCAGAGGGAGGCGAGGCGAGGCCACCTGCCAGAAGGCAAGGAAGGCTGAAGACCGTCCCTGGGCAAAGAAACCAGAGACAATTTGGACCTGTGTGTTGAGGATTCTCCTCCAGATACCAGTGCCACCACTGCCCCACAGGCAGGCTGTGCCTCTGTGTCTCAGGGGGGCCAGTCTCAGGTCCCAGGGGCTTGGCCAGCTCAGGAAGCAAAATTCCCCCAGAGCTGAAGGGCTGGGATCCTACCCCTGCAGCACGAGGCCACTGCTGACCCAGTGGCCCTGCTGAACACTGGCTTTGGGCCGGCAGTGTGAGCCTGGCTTTCAGCCCAGCCCCATCCCCACAGAAGGGGGGCTGCACAGCCACGCGGCTCCTCCTCAGAGATCCTCTGTCGGATTCCCCAGGCTGCTCCACACCCCACGGACCGTGTTAGGCCGTGTCCCTGCTGCCACCCCAACCTGTCCCAGGCAGGAGCAGACCACTACATACTTATCTGCTTGGCAGCTTCTTGGCCCTGCTGCCTCCTCTGTGAGGCTGAGGTTGGTCTTGGCTCCCGAGGAGCCTCTGCAGGCCCTTTGTTGTTCCGCTCGAGGCCCCTTTCTCCTTGCCATCTTGGTCACAGAAGGGTCAGACACAGCTGCTGTCTTCACCTGGCCAGGGAGAACCAGCTCCAGCAGCAGCTCCCTGGCTACTGAGGGTTCCTTCCCCTCGCACCACAAGGCTGTGTGGGAGGCTAGCTGTGACCTCACAACGGGGCTCAGCAGGGTGGGGAGACTCTGTGGGCTGCTCCCCTGGGGCAGCATCATGGCTGCCGCCCTTCTTTTTGGGCGGTGGGAGCCCAAGCCTGTGGGCACCCCAACCCTGCCATGCCTCTCTGCCAGGAGGCTGCCTCGTGTGGCCCGCTGGCCAGGGTTTCAGCTCTCCTGGGCATTCCCGGGAAACCAGAAAGGGAGCTGGAAAGGGTCTTTGCTCTCAGCCCATGGGACGGCTGCTTCCAGCAGCGTTTCTCCTCACCCGCGCAGCCCGTACCAGGTTGCCAGCATGGCAGTGAGGGCCGCAGGGCCCATGGTGCACAGCCATGCCACGTCCCAGGGAGCAAGAGCGTTGGTCCGACTGCCCAGGGAAAAAGCTTTTGTGCTCCTCCGCCCTGGACTTGCAGGCAAACCTGGTTTGCTCCATGGCATCATGCTCCCTGCATGGACTGTACCTTGACTGGTGAGGTCTGAATACGTGTTCCTGCCACCTTGTACGTGAATTTAGCCAGCAGGATTTCTTCTTCTCCATTCTCATGTACATTTAGAGATCCAGGAATTTACACAGGGCACTTTTAATTGCTTTCTTTTTAAAGAGCAATTGCTTGGAAAAAATGCATGTCTGCTTGAGGACCTTCATGTCTCGTGTTGCAGAGAAGTGACTCAGGTGTCTAATTCTACAGGGAACATCTGATTGTCTAGCAGGGGCTTTGCACAGTGATATAAATGACCGAGACTCAATATTCTGTTAATGGTTTAATTTAATTAATAAAATTGCAATAAGCAAAACAGCGCTGGTGCGTGGGGAATCTCCGCTCCATTCACAAGCACGCCGTAAGGTTTAATCTTTTAGTTTATATTACATACCTTAACACATATTCATAAATATTCTAATACATACTCATGACTAGGAAGAGGCCAGATTATGTGTATTAGTTCTTGGAAGAGGCGGGCCTTCAAAGGTACATGCCCACTTTATCTCTGAGGGTCTTTTTGACCCCCGTCTGGTGGTCGTTGGATGAAGTCAGTAGTCTTCCTCAGTTTGCCCTCTTGTTACCCTTCGATTTTGCCCATGCGCTCCTTCGCTCTTTCCTGTGCAACACTATGCAGTCAGCAGTAAAACCACCTTAAATTGCAACGCCCTGTGGTGAGCAGCAAAATCAGCTCAGATTAGCAAAACAGGGTGTATACATTGTAGCCTTTTCAAGGTACAGAAACTGGATGTCTTGTTTCTTGTTCCCCTAAGCCTTGTAGTTACACAAAGAACAGTTATATTTCATTCTAACGAATTCATATGTTTGCATATTTCACAGTGTTGAAGGCAGATATAGTATTAGTACTCTCAAAGTACTAGTTCTTCTTCTTCTTCTTCTTCTTCTTCTTCTTCTTCTTCTTCTTCTTCTTCTTCTTCTTCTTCTTCTTCTTCTTCTTCTTCTTCTTCTTCTTCTTCCTGATATTCCTCATCTGTATTCTCCACTAGCAACTTAGGGGGTTCATTTTGCACTTTTTGGACTGCTGATTGGGCAAATTGCATCATACAAGGCATTAAACATGGTATAATTAACAACCCCCCAAAAACCCCAACACCACAATTCCAATTTTTACCAGCCAATCACCTCCCAGTGTATTGTTCCAAATTCCTTCCAAATTGATTCCGCACCAGGTCTGGACTGGAACGTGTACAATTTTCTCCATTTCCTGTACTGGCTCATGTACAGCTTTTCCTTCATCATCTATTTCCAAGCAGCAATTAGTTAGACTGAACTTCCACACACACACACACACACCTCCTTCTCGTGCTAACAAATAATGTAAAGCCAAGCGATTCTGATATAAAAAGGTTCTCATTTGTGTATTCCGTTTCTCAATTAGCTCTAAAGCATCCCCTGTTTTATTTACAACAATTTCTACCACAACTTGTAACCTAATGATTCTATTGAGCATATAAACTGGAGTTCGATATCCATACATACCATTCTCAGCCCATGTAGCCGGATCATGATATGCAATTATTCTTTCAGGAGGCCATTTGTCATTGTCCCAGTTACTTATTTGTAGTTCACGTTTGATTCGTTGCTTCCCCAGTTCTTCGGCCTCTGCATATACTTGTACCCGAAGCCGTTCTCCCTTACTTATAGGTAACAGGAAAAAACTGGGTCTGATTGTTCCTAAACCACAAGACCCTGACCAATTTTTTGGTAAGAATGCATATGCAAATTGCCCACAAATCCAATACTGGCCCTGAGGAGTAGGCCACCCCTTTGGTTCCATCAGTCCAATTTGTAAATGCCCGTGCCATTTCAAGAGCCATTCCCCATTTATCCCACCTTTTTGTCGTTTCATTCCAGAGGAAACCTCCTTCACACTCGAGGTTACCTACTGGTATGCCGGCCCCCAAATTTTGCCAGCAACTTCTTCCAATTATAGAGGTTTGTAAGACCCATTGCTGTTTCCTGTTGCCCTTTCCAGGTTGTTTCCAGGTTCCAGGGTCAGTTATGATACTCTCCATAGCTTCCCAGGCCCATCTCTCCCCTGACTGGTACCTCCACATACATAACAATTAGTAACGTTTAGTGATTTAGCAATATTTTCAGCGAGATTTACAAAAAGGTTTTCAGCAACTGTGGGAATTTCATATTTCACTCCAGTGTCCAACTCATGATAAAATGAATGCAACCATAATCTGTGTTGCATTGATTTCCTAGATTTTTCTTTTATTATGGTACAGCTGGGGAGAACTACTCCCCTTTTAATTTCTGCTTCCAACGGGGTCCCTTTGCATTGTTGAGGCCATCCCCATTAGGGAGCTGTACTCCAACGGTACAGCTGTTGGACCATGCTGTGCCACCAGTCCTAGAAGCAGACACTGACTGAGAAACTTGCTGTCAGTTTTACCAAGTGCAACTACTTACAAGAGACTTAGCTGAAAGCAAGAGGACAAGACAGAACATTACCTTTATTCTGGCCCAAACCAGGACAGGGACAGAAGAACTTAGACCCTGATTGGGTATCCGGAATTCGGAATTCTGGCCCTGTGGCCCCCAAACACAACAAAAAAAGGAAATTTGACAGGTCCTACGATTATTAGGATATCTTAGACCGTGGCTTGAAAGCTCTAGTGAAAAGGTAAAATTCTTGCCTGAAAAATTAACGAATAACCAGCTTAAGTGGTTTGCTGAAGATGATCTAAAGAATTCATATGTTTGCATATTTCACAATGTTCAAGGCAGATATATTATTAGTACTCTCAAAGTTGGGTTAGCAAAATACTTTGTAAAAGTAAGGTTAGCAAACACTTTATAATTATTCAACAGGAATTCACAAACACAAACATATATTGCAACAGCAAGAAGGAAAATTTCTGCACCGGCCGGAGGTTCCTGGGGGGTGGTCTCTGAACTAATGCTCTGCTGGTTTTCACGTTACACGTCTCCAGTTAGGCCCTACCCTTTTGTAGCTCCCAAGGTCGGGTCCTTGAGAGGTGAGCACATGCCAACCTCATGAACCTCAAGAAGGCCAAGCATGAGGTTGAGGCAATGTGAAGAACAATCACAGGCTGGGCAGGGAGTGAATGAACAGGGAGCAACTCTGAGGGGAAGGGCATGGGGTTGCTGATTGATGAGAAGCTGAACAGGAGCTGGCAGTGCACGCTTGCAGCCCACAAAGCCAACCGGATCCTGGGTGGCATAAAAAGAAGGGTGGCCAGCAAGTCAAGGCAGGTGATTCTCCTCCTCCACGCTGCTCTTGTGAGACCCCACCCGGAGTTCTGTGTCCTGTTCTGGAGGCTCCAGCACAAGAAGAACATCTACCTTCTGGAGTGAGTCCGGAGGAGGGCTGTGAAGATGACCAGAAGAGGGCTCGAGCACCTCTCCTATGAAGACAGGCTGGGAGAGTTGGGATTGTTCAGCCCAGAGAAGGTTCTAGAGGGACCCTTGTAGTGGCCTTCCAGTACCTGCAGGGGGCCTCTGGAAGAAAGCTGGGGAGGGACTTTTCATAAGGGCGTGTAGGGACAGAGAGAGGGGTAATGACTGTCAACTAGAAGAGGGTAGCTTTAGATTGGACATTAGGAAAAGACTCTTCACGGTGTGTCTTTTGTTCTCGTTGATGAGAAGCTCAACAGGAGCTGGCAATGGGGGCACTTGTAAGGAAAGAAGAGAAGAAGAGACCACAGAAGAGGACCTCGTGCTCAGAAACGATTTCTGACGCTTCCAGCCAGTTCTAGGTTCTCGTTGATGAGCAGCTCAACAGGAGCTGACAGTGCACGCTTGCAGCCCACAAAGCCACAACTGGATCCTGGGCAGCATCAAAAGAAGGGTGGCCAGCAAGTCGAGGCAGGTTGTTCTCCTCCTCTACACTGCTCTTGTGAGACCCCACCTGGAGTACTGCGTTCAGTTCTGGAGGCTCCAGCACAAGAAGAGCATTTACCTTCTGGAGCGAGTCCAAAGGAGGGCCGTGAAGATGATCAGAAGAGGGCTCAAGCACCTCTCCGATGAAGACAGGCTGGGGGAGTTGGGGTTCTTCAGCCCAGAGAGGAGAAGGCTCTAAGAGAGACCTCCCACCCTCCCTGCAAGGGACCTTGTGCAGACCCTGCTTAGCAGGCACACCTCCTACTCCAGTCTGAATTGCTACATTTATTTCTCCTCACCCACTTCTCCTTTTTTCTCTTGATCCTTCTTTTCTTTCTGGTTTCAGCTGTGGTCTTCTGGCTTTGTCATTGTCATGGCTGGAGCCTAGCTGATCCCAAGGGACCACGAGGCTCCTTCTTGTAAGGCTTGCACTCCCGGTGGCAGTCACAGGCAAAACGAACACAATTTGTTTGAAAAGATCACTTTAATTTATCAATAACGAAAGCACAACGGGGCAAAGGGAAAACACAAACAAGAGCTCAAATACTTCACACCACCCCTCCCCTCTAGCCGAGACAAAGAGAAAACACAAACAAGAACTCCCATCCTTTACACCACCCCTCCCCTCTAGCCGAGAAAAAATTACTTTGTCCCAATATCTCAGTCCCTCTATCTCCGTCCTTCCTTTCCTTCCTCTGCTTTCAGCTGTGGCCTTCTGGCTTTGCCATCTGCCCGTGGACCTGCACTCGATAAATGCAGGTGTATGCTGGGTTTCCCCAGTTGCTCATCACAGCAAGTTTGATGAGTGAGAAGGCTGTGGGAAATGGCGCCTTCTGTAAAGAAAAGAGAGAAGAGAAGGTGGGGGTGTGAAGAGCAATAATGCCATCCGCCAGTCTCCCCCTGCCAAGACTTCTTCTGCCCAGGAGCAAGGTTCTGAAAGTGGGCAGGGGTGGCTCTGGAAACAGGAGGCCCAGTGCTAGTCCCACAGCTGCTGAGCTCCACACTTCTGCTGCCTTCTTTGCCTGCTTTGCTCCTGGCAGGAGTGAGAGAACCAGCAGAGCAGTGCCGTACTATGCTGGGAGGACAGGGCACTCTCCAGGCTTCCAGCAGACCCCAAGAAGGACCAGCAGTACTGCCCCACGCCTTTTTTCCCCTTCCAGGTGTTGCTGCTCCTCCACGGCACATGCTGTTGCTTTTGTGGAGCAGCCATGTGTGCAGCTGGCTCTTTGCTGGGTGCAGCCAGGCATCTCCCAGGACTCCTGCTCCCATGGGCCTGACCAGGCTCTTGCTGTTGTCCCTTTACCAACACCACCACCACACGCTACCCAGCCCTCCAAACTCCGGCAGGCCTTCCCTGTCAGTGCTCTGTTCCCCTCTGCCCAGGGAGAAAGCTTTTGTGCTCCTCCTGCCCTGGACTTGCAGGCAAACCTGGTTTCCTCCATGGCATCATGCCCCCTGCATGCACTGTACCTTGAGAGGGAAGGTCTGAATACTGGTTCCTGCCAAGTCATACGTGAATTTAGCCAGCAGGATTTCTTCCCCTCCATTCTCCTCCAGTCCCTGAAGGACAAAGCACAAAGAGAGCAGCTTAGGCTTGGCCCAACAAAGGGGAAATGGACACATCACCATCTAGAGCCCCCCGAACTCCGGAGCTCCAGGAGAGGTCTAGCGCTTTTTACAACTCAGCTCAGTCTCTGCCTTGGGATTTGGTGAAGAAGCCAGAACAGGGTCTGCAGGGCCAGAACAAATCTTAAGAGGGATGAACCCTCAAGAGCCCATGATGTATCCCACTGGGATATGGCACTGCTCAGCAGAGAGCAGGACTTGGATCTTAGAGAATGCACAAAAGTGAGCAAGACCCTGTCATGACTTTCCCCCAGGGCCTGATCCCTGCCAGACATGCGCAGCAGAGACTTACATAGGCAGAGACGTCTCGGGGGGCACTGATGACCATCCCAGAAGGAGAGGCTTCTTTTGGAATGTGCTGCAACGTGATGGACGTCAGGTGGACTCGTGCTGGCAACCTGATGACAACCTGGCCCTGCTGCCCTTGGAAAGGCCAGCACTTTCCTATGGAAACATCCTCCTGCAACCAGAAAGAACATCAGTGTTGGCATCAACACAACTGCCCATGTAGCTAGATGTACTGGCACTGGTGTGTCCCTGGGGTCTATTTCAGCTCAAAACTGGGCTGCTGTGAGGAGACGGACAGAAGCAGGAGGCCTTCCCTGCCTGACAAGGGAGCTCTCGGGGAGAAAAGCCTTTCACCCAGCTGCGGCAGAAGAATGCAGGCAAGAAGCAGCCATTCATCTCAGTTCTGACCCATTCCCTTCCTGAGGGGAATCACGGATTTCTAGCAAGCCCAGGCAGGCATTACAGCCTTGCTTTCAGTAACGTGATCAGCTCTGTGGGCATGGGCAGTGTACATGGAGTAAACATGAGAGCTCCGGAGATCAGTCCCCATCTTCACAGGAAGGAACAAAGCCAGCACTGATGACTTCTGCTGTGTTACCTGCAAAATAGTATCCGGAGGATTGGGGCTGCGGCAGAACGGTACAACCCACCAGAACCAGTTTCCTTCTCTGCAGTCATAGGTCTTGGACGTTCTCTTTCTGTCAATGGTGGCACCTGCAGGGAAAGAAGAGCAGAAGGCTGCAAGAGGCCGCAGACGAGAGGGACTTGGTGCTCAGACACTATTTCTGCCTCCTCCAGCCAGCTCCACGTCTGTCAGTCCTGCCCCAGCTGCGCAGGGCAATGCCAGCAGCCACATGCCCAGTGACTGCTTCTCTCAGAGCACCACGAGGAGAAGGTCTGAAGGGTCTTGGAGAGGACAGGACTGGTAGGCAGTTTGGGGAGAGCCACTCTGCCACTGCCTTTGCTCTTGGGCCCCATGAGACATAAAAGCTCCCCCACTCTGGAGAGCAGTGCCTGCAGCACAGGCTCCTCTGGGGAGCGCTGCAGACAAGTGCCAGGCGAGGAGGCGGGGCTGCTTGTGTCCATACCAGAGCTCTGCAGGGCCCAGTCAGACGGCTTGTAGAGTTCTGAATGCATCCAGGACACTGCCTGCTCGACTTCCTGGGAACAGCATGAACAGACAGAAAAGGAGCACATCAGCAGGCAGTTCAGCATGGCTACTGGTGGCCTGAGATGTAGTGGGTCAGCGGCAGAAACACAGGGCACAGCCTTGTCCACAGAGATGCCTGACTGTGCCTGTGGTGTGAGCTGCCAGGGCTCAGGAAGCGGATCAGTGGCCACAGCCTGGGCTGCACTGACGAGGATTTCCACACCCTCATCCCCAGCCTCCACGCTCTCCAGCAGGCACTCCAGGAGATGGGCTCAGAGCCTGCAAGCGATGGCTGTCCCTGTGAGCATGCCTGGGTCACACTGGTGCCTCAGGAGCTCGGCCCGAACAGCCAGAGGTACTGGAGTGCCAAGGGAAAGTTGTCAGGTGTCCTTGGGTGCTTGAAGCATTCCAGTTATAGTTGGGCGAGAGAAGAGCCCGGACAGTGGAGGAGTTTGCCCAGAAAGCACCCGGGTGCAACACCCAGCAGCAACAACAACCATCGTACAGAGTCCTTTTCTCAGGGCTTTTGCCCAGCCAAGCATCCTTCCCCAAAATGCAGCATCACCTCCTTCACATGCTTCAGCTCTGCCTCCAGTTGAACCACCTCTGCCACCAGAAGCTCTGCCTTTTGGATTTCTTCCTCATGCCAAGCAGACGCCTTGCTGGAGGAACCAAAAGCAGATCTTGTCAGGGAGAAGCCTATCCCCAGCTGGGAGCAGCTGAGCTCAGCAAGGAGGAGAGACACACGTGTTTTCCTTGCTTTGCAAATGCTTCCCTGCCACACCAGGCTGAGCAACAGGCAAAGGCAGGAGGGATGTATGGGAGGCCTGGCTGCTAGGGAATGGCTGCAGGTAGCATGAGGCCACCTGCCCCTTCTGCACAGAACCAGGTGTCCAGCTCAGGACACATCTCTTACCACAGGGGCTCCGGGGCTGCTCCCAAGGCATATGCCAGCCCCTGAAAGGGAAAAACGCTTCATCAGTGCATCTGCTAGCAGAGCTGCCGAGCGTTCCCAGGAGGGGCTTCCCGAGAAAGACAGGGCAGAAGCTGCTGCTGCTGCTTGGGATCTCCCTGCATAGAAGCAGAAGAGCCCGTGATTTATTCAGCCACTGTCCGAAATGCCCTGTGGGAGGAGGTGCCCATCCCAAGAGAGTCACCGACCTCTCTCAGTCCCACAGCCCACATTGCCCACACTGCCACTGGGCTCCTGAAGATAACACCACCTGCAATTCAGAACACCAAGAGACTGTTACGTTGCTGGGGTTGCCAGAGATGGCTGCGGTCGTGTTGTCAGCCCCGTGTGTCCCTGGGGGTGGGGCAGCAGGTGGGGAGTGTGGGGAGGGAGCAGGGAGAGGATTAATGTCTGACTGGGGGTCATCAGGCCGGGCGTTGGGGAGACTGCTCAGCTGTGATCTACGGGTGTGCTGGGTGCCACACAGCTAGTCCCCATTTCCTCTTGCTGCTTCAGTGAGTGCTGAGACCAGGCTGCATGGGCCAGGAGAAGTAGCTCTCCATCGGGGTCGCCTCTGGGAGTCCCTGTGCCAGGCTTGGAAGTACCTACGCCCTTCTCTCGCAGACTTGTGGACTTAGCAATGCATCTGTTGGCTTGGTCCAGTAGCCAGAGCAGCAGCGTGGTTGGCTGCCTGCCAGTCTTACTGCCCACCCCACCAAGGCCGTACTCGGGGAGCACTTGGGACACAGGAGTCGCCACACACACTTGCCCCAAAGGCCAGTCAAGGAAGGTGGCATCCAGTACAGCCAGGCTGTCTCTCTGGGATATTTGCTTATGAAAACTCACCCATCACCGTTTTCAGGTGCAAAATGATGATGCTCAGTAATATCTTCTTTAGCGACACCCTTCGCCTGAAAAAGAGGGAGTCCTTTGGCCGTCAGTAGGTCCCTGGGTTGCTGGCTGGCGAACACTCTCTGCTCTCCCCTATGCTTGCTCTGGCCCTCAGGCAGCCCCTTTCTCACCCATT
Organism: Heliangelus exortis; assembly: GCF_036169615.1. NCBI lineage: Eukaryota > Metazoa > Chordata > Aves > Apodiformes > Trochilidae > Heliangelus > Heliangelus exortis. The sequence goes on from NC_092454.1 coordinate 33,614,001, forward strand.
CCATAGCAGGAACATGAAATACATACATAGTGAAGGTCCATGTGCCCAGCAGATGTCCCCAGAGGGAGGCGAGGCGAGGCCACCTGCCAGAAGGCAAGGAAGGCTGAAGACCGTCCCTGGGCAAAGAAACCAGAGACAATTTGGACCTGTGTGTTGAGGATTCTCCTCCAGATACCAGTGCCACCACTGCCCCACAGGCAGGCTGTGCCTCTGTGTCTCAGGGGGGCCAGTCTCAGGTCCCAGGGGCTTGGCCAGCTCAGGAAGCAAAATTCCCCCAGAGCTGAAGGGCTGGGATCCTACCCCTGCCGCACGAGGCCACTGCTGACCCAGTGGCCCTGCTGAACACTGGCTTTGGGCCGGCAGTGTGAGCCTGGCTTTCAGCCCAGCCCCATCCCCACAGAAGGGGGGCTGCACAGCCACGCGGCTCCTCCTCAGAGATCCTCTGTCGGATTCCCCAGGCTGCTCCACACCCCACGGACCGTGTTAGGCCGTGTCCCTGCTGCCACCCCAACCTGTCCCAGGCAGGAGCAGACCACTACATACTTATCTGCTTGGCAGCTTCTTGGCCCTGCTGCCTCCTCTGTGAGGCTGAGGTTGGTCTTGGCTTCCGAGGAGCCTCTGCAGGCCCTTTGTTGTTCCGCTCGAGGCCCCTTTCTCCTTGCCATCTTGGTCACAGAAGGGTCAGACACAGCTGCTGTCTTCACCTGGCCAGGGAGAACCAGCTCCAGCAGCAGCTCCCTGGCTACTGAGGGTTCCTTCCCCTCGCACCACAAGGCTGTGTGGGAGGCTAGCTGTGACCTCACAACGGGGCTCAGCAGGGTGGGGAGACTCTGTGGGCTGCTCCCCTGGGGCAGCATCATGGCTGCCGCCCTTCTTTTTGGGCGGTGGGAGCCCAAGCCTGTGGGCACCCCAACCCTGCCATGCCTCTCTGCCAGGAGGCTGCCTCGTGTGGCCCGCTGGCCAGGGTTTCAGCTCTCCTGGGCATTCCCGGGAAACCAGAAAGGGAGCTGGAAAGGGTCTTTGCTCTCAGCCCATGGGACGGCTGCTTCCAGCAGCGTTTCTCCTCACCCGCGCAGCCCGTACCAGGTTGCCAGCATGGCAGTGAGGGCCGCAGGGCCCATGGTGCACAGCCATGCCACGTCCCAGGGAGCAAGAGCGTTGGTCCGACTGCCCAGGGAAAAAGCTTTTGTGCTCCTCCGCCCTGGACTTGCAGGCAAACCTGGTTTGCTCCATGGCATCATGCTCCCTGCATGGACTGTACCTTGACTGGTGAGGTCTGAATACGTGTTCCTGCCACCTTGTACGTGAATTTAGCCAGCAGGATTTCTTCTTCTCCATTCTCATGTACATTTAGAGATCCAGGAATTTACACAGGGCACTTTTAATTGCTTTCTTTTTAAAGAGCAATTGCTTGGAAAAAATGCATGTCTGCTTGAGGACCTTCATGTCTCGTGTTGCAGAGAAGTGACTCAGGTGTCTAATTCTACAGGGAACATCTGATTGTCTAGCAGGGGCTTTGCACAGTGATATAAATGACCGAGACTCAATATTCTGTTAATGGTTTAATTTAATTAATAAAATTGCAATAAGCAAAACAGCGCTGGTGCGTGGGGAATCTCCGCTCCATTCACAAGCACGCCGTAAGGTTTAATCTTTTAGTTTATATTACATACCTTAACACATATTCATAAATATTCTAATACATACTCATGACTAGGAAGAGGCCAGATTATGTGTATTAGTTCTTGGAAGAGGCGGGCCTTCAAAGGTACATGCCCACTTTATCTCTGAGGGTCTTTTTGACCCCCGTCTGGTGGTCGTTGGATGAAGTCAGTAGTCTTCCTCAGTTTGCCCTCTTGTTACCCTTCGATTTTGCCCATGCGCTCCTTCGCTCTTTCCTGTGCAACACTATGCAGTCAGCAGTAAAACCACCTTAAATTGCAACGCCCTGTGGTGAGCAGCAAAATCAGCTCAGATTAGCAAAACAGGGTGTATACATTGTAGCCTTTTCAAGGTACAGAAACTGGATGTCTTGTTTCTTGTTCCCCTAAGCCTTGTAGTTACACAAAGAACAGTTATATTTCATTCTAACGAATTCATATGTTTGCATATTTCACAGTGTTGAAGGCAGATATAGTATTAGTACTCTCAAAGTACTAGTTCTTCTTCTTCTTCTTCTTCTTCTTCTTCTTCTCCTTCTTCTTCTTCTTCTTCTTCTTCTTCTTCTTCCTGATATTCCTCATCTGTATTCTCCACTAGCAACTTAGGGGGTTCATTTTGCACTTTTTGGACTGCTGATTGGGCAAATTGCATCATACAAGGCATTAAACATGGTATAATTAACAACCCCCCAAAAACCCCAACACCACAATTCCAATTTTTACCAGCCAATCACCTCCCAGTGTATTGTTCCAAATTCCTTCCAAATTGATTCCGCACCAGGTCTGGACTGGAACGTGTACAATTTTCTCCATTTCCTGTACTGGCTCATGTACAGCTTTTCCTTCATCATCTATTTCCAAGCAGCAATTAGTTAGACTGAACTTCCACACACACACACACACACCTCCTTCTCGTGCTAACAGATAATGTAAAGCCAAGCGATTCTGATATAAAAAGGTTCTCATTTGTGTATTCCGTTTCTCAATTAGCTCTAAAGCATCCCCTGTTTTATTTACAACAATTTCTACCACAACTTGTAACCTAATGATTCTATTGAGCATATAAACTGGAGTTCGATATCCATACATACCATTCTCAGCCCATGTAGCCGGATCATGATATGCAATTATTCTTTCAGGAGGCCATTTGTCATTGTCCCAGTTACTTATTTGTAGTTCACGTTTGATTCGTTGCTTCCCCAGTTCTTCGGCCTCTGCATATACTTGTACCCGAAGCCGTTCTCCCTTACTTATAGGTAACAGGAAAAAACTGGGTCTGATTGTTCCTAAACCACAAGACCCTGACCAATTTTTTGGTAAGAATGCATATGCAAATTGCCCACAAATCCAATACTGGCCCTGAGGAGTAGGCCACCCCTTTGGTTCCATCAGTCCAATTTGTAAATGCCCGTGCCATTTCAAGAGCCATTCCCCATTTATCCCACCTTTTTGTCGTTTCATTCCAGAGGAAACCTCCTTCACACTCGAGGTTACCTACTGGTATGCCGGCCCCCAAATTTTGCCAGCAACTTCTTCCAATTATAGAGGTTTGTAAGACCCATTGCTGTTTCCTGTTGCCCTTTCCAGGTTGTTTCCAGGTTCCAGGGTCAGTTATGATACTCTCCATAGCTTCCCAGGCCCATCTCTCCCCTGACTGGTACCTCCACATACATAACAATTAGTAACGTTTAGTGATTTAGCAATATTTTCAGCGAGATTTACAAAAAGGTTTTCAGCAACTGTGGGAATTTCATATTTCACTCCAGTGTCCAACTCATGATAAAATGAATGCAACCATAATCTGTGTTGCATTGATTTCCTAGATTTTTCTTTTATTATGGTACAGCTGGGGAGAACTACTCCCCTTTTAATTTCTGCTTCCAACGGGGTCCCTTTGCATTGTTGAGGCCATCCCCATTAGGGAGCTGTACTCCAACGGTACAGCTGTTGGACCATGCTGTGCCACCAGTCCTAGAAGCAGACACTGACTGAGAAACTTGCTGTCAGTTTTACCAAGTGCAACTACTTACAAGAGACTTAGCTGAAAGCAAGAGGACAAGACAGAACATTACCTTTATTCTGGCCCAAACCAGGACAGGGACAGAAGAACTTAGACCCTGATTGGGTATCCGGAATTCGGAATTCTGGCCCTGTGGCCCCCAAACACAACAAAAAAAGGAAATTTGACAGGTCCTACGATTATTAGGATATCTTAGACCGTGGCTTGAAAGCTCTAGTGAAAAGGTAAAATTCTTGCCTGAAAAATTAACGAATAACCAGCTTAAGTGGTTTGCTGAAGATGATCTAAAGAATTCATATGTTTGCATATTTCACAATGTTCAAGGCAGATATATTATTAGTACTCTCAAAGTTGGGTTAGCAAAATACTTTGTAAAAGTAAGGTTAGCAAACACTTTATAATTATTCAACAGGAATTCACAAACACAAACATATATTGCAACAGCAAGAAGGAAAATTTCTGCACCGGCCGGAGGTTCCTGGGGGGTGGTCTCTGAACTAATGCTCTGCTGGTTTTCACGTTACACGTCTCCAGTTAGGCCCTACCCTTTTGTAGCTCCCAAGGTCGGGTCCTTGAGAGGTGAGCACATGCCAACCTCATGAACCTCAAGAAGGCCAAGCATGAGGTTGAGGCAATGTGAAGAACAATCACAGGCTGGGCAGGGAGTGAATGAACAGGGAGCAACTCTGAGGGGAAGGGCATGGGGTTGCTGATTGATGAGAAGCTGAACAGGAGCTGGCAGTGCACGCTTGCAGCCCACAAAGCCAACCGGATCCTGGGTGGCATAAAAAGAAGGGTGGCCAGCAAGTCAAGGCAGGTGATTCTCCTCCTCCACGCTGCTCTTGTGAGACCCCACCCGGAGTTCTGTGTCCTGTTCTGGAGGCTCCAGCACAAGAAGAACATCTACCTTCTGGAGTGAGTCCGGAGGAGGGCTGTGAAGATGACCAGAAGAGGGCTCGAGCACCTCTCCTATGAAGACAGGCTGGGAGAGTTGGGATTGTTCAGCCCAGAGAAGGTTCTAGAGGGACCCTTGTAGTGGCCTTCCAGTACCTGCAGGGGGCCTCTGGAAGAAAGCTGGGGAGGGACTTTTCATAAGGGCGTGTAGGGACAGAGAGAGGGGTAATGACTGTCAACTAGAAGAGGGTAGCTTTAGATTGGACATTAGGAAAAGACTCTTCACGGTGTGTCTTTTGTTCTCGTTGATGAGAAGCTCAACAGGAGCTGGCAATGGGGGCACTTGTAAGGAAAGAAGAGAAGAAGAGACCACAGAAGAGGACCTCGTGCTCAGAAACGATTTCTGACGCTTCCAGCCAGTTCTAGGTTCTCGTTGATGAGCAGCTCAACAGGAGCTGACAGTGCACGCTTGCAGCCCACAAAGCCACAACTGGATCCTGGGCAGCATCAAAAGAAGGGTGGCCAGCAAGTCGAGGCAGGTTGTTCTCCTCCTCTACACTGCTCTTGTGAGACCCCACCTGGAGTACTGCGTTCAGTTCTGGAGGCTCCAGCACAAGAAGAGCATTTACCTTCTGGAGCGAGTCCAAAGGAGGGCCGTGAAGATGATCAGAAGAGGGCTCAAGCACCTCTCCGATGAAGACAGGCTGGGGGAGTTGGGGTTCTTCAGCCCAGAGAGGAGAAGGCTCTAAGAGAGACCTCCCACCCTCCCTGCAAGGGACCTTGTGCAGACCCTGCTTAGCAGGCACACCTCCTACTCCAGTCTGAATTGCTACATTTATTTCTCCTCACCCACTTCTCCTTTTTTCTCTTGATCCTTCTTTTCTTTCTGGTTTCAGCTGTGGTCTTCTGGCTTTGTCATTGTCATGGCTGGAGCCTAGCTGATCCCAAGGGACCACGAGGCTCCTTCTTGTGAGGCTTGCACTCCCGGTGGCAGTCACAGGCAAAACGAACACAATTTGTTTGAAAAGATCACTTTAATTTATCAATAACGAAAGCACAACGGGGCAAAGGGAAAACACAAACAAGAGCTCAAATACTTCACACCACCCCTCCCCTCTAGCCGAGACAAAGAGAAAACACAAACAAGAACTCCCATCCTTTACACCACCCCTCCCCTCTAGCCGAGAAAAAATTACTTTGTCCCAATATCTCAGTCCCTCTATCTCCGTCCTTCCTTTCCTTCCTCTGCTTTCAGCTGTGGCCTTCTGGCTTTGCCATCTGCCCGTGGACCTGCACTCGATAAATGCAGGTGTATGCTGGGTTTCCCCAGTTGCTCATCACAGCAAGTTTGATGAGTGAGAAGGCTGTGGGAAATGGCGCCTTCTGTAAAGAAAAGAGAGAAGAGAAGGTGGGGGTGTGAAGAGCAATAATGCCATCCGCCAGTCTCCCCCTGCCAAGACTTCTTCTGCCCAGGAGCAAGGTTCTGAAAGTGGGCAGGGGTGGCTCTGGAAACAGGAGGCCCAGTGCTAGTCCCACAGCTGCTGAGCTCCACACTTCTGCTGCCTTCTTTGCCTGCTTTGCTCCTGGCAGGAGTGAGAGAACCAGCAGAGCAGTGCCGTACTATGCTGGGAGGACAGGGCACTCTCCAGGCTTCCAGCAGACCCCAAGAAGGACCAGCAGTACTGCCCCACGCCTTTTTTCCCCTTCCAGGTGTTGCTGCTCCTCCACGGCACATGCTGTTGCTTTTGTGGAGCAGCCATGTGTGCAGCTGGCTCTTTGCTGGGTGCAGCCAGGCATCTCCCAGGACTCCTGCTCCCATGGGCCTGACCAGGCTCTTGCTGTTGTCCCTTTACCAACACCACCACCACACGCTACCCAGCCCTCCAAACTCCGGCAGGCCTTCCCTGTCAGTGCTCTGTTCCCCTCTGCCCAGGGAGAAAGCTTTTGTGCTCCTCCTGCCCTGGACTTGCAGGCAAACCTGGTTTCCTCCATGGCATCATGCCCCCTGCATGCACTGTACCTTGAGAGGGAAGGTCTGAATACTGGTTCCTGCCAAGTCATACGTGAATTTAGCCAGCAGGATTTCTTCCCCTCCATTCTCCTCCAGTCCCTGAAGGACAAAGCACAAAGAGAGCAGCTTAGGCTTGGCCCAACAAAGGGGAAATGGACACATCACCATCTAGAGCCCCCCGAACTCCGGAGCTCCAGGAGAGGTCTAGCGCTTTTTACAACTCAGCTCAGTCTCTGCCTTGGGATTTGGTGAAGAAGCCAGAACAGGGTCTGCAGGGCCAGAACAAATCTTAAGAGGGATGAACCCTCAAGAGCCCATGATGTATCCCACTGGGATATGGCACTGCTCAGCAGAGAGCAGGACTTGGATCTTAGAGAATGCACAAAAGTGAGCAAGACCCTGTCATGACTTTCCCCCAGGGCCTGATCCCTGCCAGACATGCGCAGCAGAGACTTACATAGGCAGAGATGTCTCGGGGGGCACTGATGACCATCCCAGAAGGAGAGGCTTCTTTTGGAATGTGCTGCAACGTGATGGACGTCAGGTGGACTCGTGCTGGCAACCTGATGACAACCTGGCCCTGCTGCCCTTGGAAAGGCCAGCACTTTCCTATGGAAACATCCTCCTGCAACCAGAAAGAACATCAGTGTTGGCATCAACACAACTGCCCATGTAGCTAGATGTACTGGCACTGGTGTGTCCCTGGGGTCTATTTCAGCTCAAAACTGGGCTGCTGTGAGGAGACGGACAGAAGCAGGAGGCCTTCCCTGCCTGACAAGGGAGCTCTCGGGGAGAAAAGCCTTTCACCCAGCTGCGGCAGAAGAATGCAGGCAAGAAGCAGCCATTCATCTCAGTTCTGACCCATTCCCTTCCTGAGGGGAATCACGGATTTCTAGCAAGCCCAGGCAGGCATTACAGCCTTGCTTTCAGTAACGTGATCAGCTCTGTGGGCATGGGCAGTGTACATGGAGTAAACATGAGAGCTCCGGAGATCAGTCCCCATCTTCACAGGAAGGAACAAAGCCAGCACTGATGACTTCTGCTGTGTTACCTGCAAAATAGTATCCGGAGGATTGGGGCTGCGGCAGAACGGTACAACCCACCAGAACCAGTTTCCTTCTCTGCAGTCATAGGTCTTGGACGTTCTCTTTCTGTCAATGGTGGCACCTGCAGGGAAAGAAGAGCAGAAGGCTGCAAGAGGCCGCAGACGAGAGGGACTTGGTGCTCAGACACTATTTCTGCCTCCTCCAGCCAGCTCCACGTCTGTCAGTCCTGCCCCAGCTGCGCAGGGCAATGCCAGCAGCCACATGCCCAGTGACTGCTTCTCTCAGAGCACCACGAGGAGAAGGTCTGAAGGGTCTTGGAGAGGACAGGACTGGTAGGCAGTTTGGGGAGAGCCACTCTGCCACTGCCTTTGCTCTTGGGCCCCATGAGACATAAAAGCTCCCCCACTCTGGAGAGCAGTGCCTGGAGCACAGGCTCCTCTGGGGAGCGCTGCAGACAAGTGCCAGGCGAGGAGGCGGGGCTGCTTGTGTCCATACCAGAGCTCTGCAGGGCCCAGTCAGACGGCTTGTAGAGTTCTGAATGCATCCAGGACACTGCCTGCTCGACTTCCTGGGAACAGCATGAACAGACAGAAAAGGAGCACATCAGCAGGCAGTTCAGCATGGCTACTGGTGGCCTGAGATGTAGTGGGTCAGCGGCAGAAACACAGGGCACAGCCTTGTCCACAGAGATGCCTGACTGTGCCTGTGGTGTGAGCTGCCAGGGCTCAGGAAGCGGATCAGTGGCCACAGCCTGGGCTGCACTGACGAGGATTTCCACACCCTCATCCCCAGCCTCCACGCTCTCCAGCAGGCACTCCAGGAGATGGGCTCAGAGCCTGCAAGCGATGGCTGTCCCTGTGAGCATGCCTGGGTCACACTGGTGCCTCAGGAGCTCGGCCCGAACAGCCAGAGGTACTGGAGTGCCAAGGGAAAGTTGTCAGGTGTCCTTGGGTGCTTGAAGCATTCCAGTTATAGTTGGGCGAGAGAAGAGCCCGGACAGTGGAGGAGTTTGCCCAGAAAGCACCCGGGTGCAACACCCAGCAGCAACAACAACCATCGTACAGAGTCCTTTTCTCAGGGCTTTTGCCCAGCCAAGCATCCTTCCCCAAAATGCAGCATCACCTCCTTCACATGCTTCAGCTCTGCCTCCAGTTGAACCACCTCTGCCACCAGAAGCTCTGCCTTTTGGATTTCTTCCTCATGCCAAGCAGACGCCTTGCTGGAGGAACCAAAAGCAGATCTTGTCAGGGAGAAGCCTATCCCCAGCTGGGAGCAGCTGAGCTCAGCAAGGAGGAGAGACACACGTGTTTTCCTTGCTTTGCAAATGCTTCCCTGCCACACCAGGCTGAGCAACAGGCAAAGGCAGGAGGGATGTATGGGAGGCCTGGCTGCTAGGGAATGGCTGCAGGTAGCATGAGGCCACCTGCCCCTTCTGCACAGAACCAGGTGTCCAGCTCAGGACACATCTCTTACCACAGGGGCTCCGGGTCTGCTCCCAAGGCATATGCCAGCCCCTGAAAGGGAAAAACGCTTCATCAGTGCATCTGCTAGCAGAGCTGCCGAGCGTTCCCAGGAGGGGCTTCCCGAGAAAGACAGGGCAGAAGCTGCTGCTGCTGCTTGGGATCTCCCTGCATAGAAGCAGAAGAGCCCGTGATTTATTCAGCCACTGTCCGAAATGCCCTGTGGGAGGAGGTGCCCATCCCAAGAGAGTCACCGACCTCTCTCAGTCCCACAGCCCACATTGCCCACACTGCCACTGGGCTCCTGAAGATAACACCACCTGCAATTCAGAACACCAAGAGACTGTTACGTTGCTGGGGTTGCCAGAGATGGCTGCGGTCGTGTTGTCAGCCCCGTGTGTCCCTGGGGGTGGGGCAGCAGGTGGGGAGTGTGGGGAGGGAGCAGGGAGAGGATTAATGTCTGACTGGGGGTCATCAGGCCGGGCGTTGGGGAGACTGCTCAGCTGTGATCTACGGGTGTGCTGGGTGCCACACAGCTAGTCCCCATTTCCTCTTGCTGCTTCAGTGAGTGCTGAGACCAGGCTGCATGGGCCAGGAGAAGTAGCTCTCCATCGGGGTCGCCTCTGGGAGTCCCTGTGCCAGGCTTGGAAGTACCTACGCCCTTCTCTCGCAGACTTGTGGACTTAGCAATGCATCTGTTGGCTTGGTCCAGTAGCCAGAGCAGCAGCGTGGTTGGCTGCCTGCCAGTCTTACTGCCCACCCCACCAAGGCCGTACTCGGGGAGCACTTGGGACACAGGAGTCGCCACACACACTTGCCCCAAAGGCCAGTCAAGGAAGGTGGCATCCAGTACAGCCAGGCTGTCTCTCTGGGATATTTGCTTATGAAAACTCACCCATCACCGTTTTCAGGTGCAAAATGATGATGCTCAGTAATATCTTCTTTAGCGACACCCTTCGCCTGAAAAAGAGGGAGTCCTTTGGCCGTCAGTAGGTCCCTGGGTTGCTGGCTGGCGAACACTCTCTGCTCTCCCCTATGCTTGCTCTGGCCCTCAGGCAGCCCCTTTCTCACCCATTCCATAGCAGGAACATGAAATACATACATAGTGAAGGTCCATGTGCCCAGCAGATGTCCCCAGAGGGAGGCGAGGCGAGGCCACCTGCCAGAAGGCAAGGAAGGCTGAAGACCGTCCCTGGGCAAAGAAACCAGAGACAATTTGGACCTGTGTGTTGAGGATTCTCCTCCAGATACCAGTGCCACCACTGCCCCACAGGCAGGCTGTGCCTCTGTGTCTCAGGGGGGCCAGTCTCAGGTCCCAGGGGCTTGGCCAGCTCAGGAAGCAAAATTCCCCCAGAGCTGAAGGGCTGGGATCCTACCCCTGCCGCACGAGGCCACTGCTGACCCAGTGGCCCTGCTGAACACTGGCTTTGGGCCGGCAGTGTGAGCCTGGCTTTCAGCCCAGCCCCATCCCCACAGAAGGGGGGCTGCACAGCCACGCGGCTCCTCCTCAGAGATCCTCTGTCGGATTCCCCAGGCTGCTCCACACCCTGCCGACCGCATTAGGCCGTGTCCCTGCTGCCACCCCAACCTGTCCCAGGCAGGAGCAGACCACTACATACTTATCTGCTTGGCAGCTTCTTGGCCCTGCTGCCTCCTCTGTGAGGCTGAGGTTGGTCTTGGCTTCCGAGGAGCCTCTGCAGGCCCTTTGTTGTTCCGCTCGAGGCCCCTTTCTCCTTGCCATCTTGGTCACAGAAGGGTCAGACACAGCTGCTGTCTTCACCTGGCCAGGGAGAACCAGCTCCAGCAGCAGCTCCCTGGCTACTGAGGGTTCCTTCCCCTCGCACCACAAGGCTGTGTGGGAGGCTAGCTGTGACCTCACAACGGGGCTCAGCAGGGTGGGGAGACTCTGTGGGCTGCTCCCCTGGGGCAGCATCATGGCTGCCGCCCTTCTTTTTGGGCGGTGGGAGCCCAAGCCTGTGGGCACCCCAACCCTGCCATGCCTCTCTGCCAGGAGGCTGCCTCGTGTGGCCCGCTGGCCAGGGTTTCAGCTCTCCTGGGCATTCCCGGGAAACCAGAAAGGGAGCTGGAAAAGGTCTTTGCTCTCAGCCCATGGGACGGCTGCTTCCAGCAGCGTTTCTCCTCACCCGCGCAGCCCGTACCAGGTTGCCAGCATGGCAGTGAGGGCCGCAGGGCCCATGGTGCACAGCCATGCCACGTCCCAGGGAGCAAGAGCGTTGGTCCGACTGCCCAGGGAAAAAGCTTTTGTGCTCCTCCGCCCTGGACTTGCAGGCAAACCTGGTTTGCTCCATGGCATCATGCTCCCTGCATGGACTGTACCTTGACTGGTGAGGTCTGAATACGTGTTCCTGCCACCTTGTACGTGAATTTAGCCAGCAGGATTTCTTCTTCTCCATTCTCATGTACATTTAGAGATCCAGGAATTTACACAGGGCACTTTTAATTGCTTTCTTTTTAAAGAGCAATTGCTTGGAAAAAATGCATGTCTGCTTGAGGACCTTCATGTCTCGTGTTGCAGAGAAGTGACTCAGGTGTCTAATTCTACAGGGAACATCTGATTGTCTAGCAGGGGCTTTGCACAGTGATATAAATGACCGAGACTCAATATTCTGTTAATGGTTTAATTTAATTAATAAAATTGCAATAAGCAAAACAGCGCTGGTGCGTGGGGAATCTCCGCTCCATTCACAAGCACGCCGTAAGGTTTAATCTTTTAGTTTATATTACATACCTTAACACATATTCATAAATATTCTAATACATACTCATGACTAGGAAGAGGCCAGATTATGTGTATTAGTTCTTGGAAGAGGCGGGCCTTCAAAGGTACATGCCCACTTTATCTCTGAGGGTCTTTTTGACCCCCGTCTGGTGGTCGTTGGATGAAGTCAGTAGTCTTCCTCAGTTTGCCCTCTTGTTACCCTTCGATTTTGCCCATGCGCTCCTTCGCTCTTTCCTGTGCAACACTATGCAGTCAGCAGTAAAACCACCTTAAATTGCAACGCCCTGTGGTGAGCAGCAAAATCAGCTCAGATTAGCAAAACAGGGTGTATACATTGTAGCCTTTTCAAGGTACAGAAACTGGATGTCTTGTTTCTTGTTCCCCTAAGCCTTGTAGTTACACAAAGAACAGTTATATTTCATTCTAACGAATTCATATGTTTGCATATTTCACAGTGTTGAAGGCAGATATAGTATTAGTACTCTCAAAGTACTAGTTCTTCTTCTTCTTCTTCTTCTTCTTCTTCTTCTCCTTCTTCTTCTTCTTCTTCTTCTTCTTCTTCTTCTTCTTCTTCTTCTTCTTCCTGATATTCCTCATCTGTATTCTCCACTAGCAACTTAGGGGGTTCATTTTGCACTTTTTGGACTGCTGATTGGGCAAATTGCATCATACAAGGCATTAAACATGGTATAATTAACAACCCCCCAAAAACCCCAACACCACAATTCCAATTTTTACCAGCCAATCACCTCCCAGTGTATTGTTCCAAATTCCTTCCAAATTGATTCCGCACCAGGTCTGGACTGGAACGTGTACAATTTTCTCCATTTCCTGTACTGGCTCATGTACAGCTTTTCCTTCATCATCTATTTCCAAGCAGCAATTAGTTAGACTGAACTTCCACACACACACACACACACCTCCTTCTCGTGCTAACAGATAATGTAAAGCCAAGCGATTCTGATATAAAAAGGTTCTCATTTGTGTATTCCGTTTCTCAATTAGCTCTAAAGCATCCCCTGTTTTATTTACAACAATTTCTACCACAACTTGTAACCTAATGATTCTATTGAGCATATAAACTGGAGTTCGATATCCATACATACCATTCTCAGCCCATGTAGCCGGATCATGATATGCAATTATTCTTTCAGGAGGCCATTTGTCATTGTCCCAGTTACTTATTTGTAGTTCACGTTTGATTCGTTGCTTCCCCAGTTCTTCGGCCTCTGCATATACTTGTACCCGAAGCCGTTCTCCCTTACTTATAGGTAACAGGAAAAAACTGGGTCTGATTGTTCCTAAACCACAAGACCCTGACCAATTTTTTGGTAAGAATGCATATGCAAATTGCCCACAAATCCAATACTGGCCCTGAGGAGTAGGCCACCCCTTTGGTTCCATCAGTCCAATTTGTAAATGCCCGTGCCATTTCAAGAGCCATTCCCCATTTATCCCACCTTTTTGTCGTTTCATTCCAGAGGAAACCTCCTTCACACTCGAGGTTACCTACTGGTATGCCGGCCCCCAAATTTTGCCAGCAACTTCTTCCAATTATAGAGGTTTGTAAGACCCATTGCTGTTTCCTGTTGCCCTTTCCAGGTTGTTTCCAGGTTCCAGGGTCAGTTATGATACTCTCCATAGCTTCCCAGGCCCATCTCTCCCCTGACTGGTACCTCCACATACATAACAATTAGTAACGTTTAGTGATTTAGCAATATTTTCAGCGAGATTTACAAAAAGGTTTTCAGCAACTGTGGGAATTTCATATTTCACTCCAGTGTCCAACTCATGATAAAATGAATGCAACCATAATCTGTGTTGCATTGATTTCCTAGATTTTTCTTTTATTATGGTACAGCTGGGGAGAACTACTCCCCTTTTAATTTCTGCTTCCAACGGGGTCCCTTTGCATTGTTGAGGCCATCCCCATTAGGGAGCTGTACTCCAACGGTACAGCTGTTGGACCATGCTGTGCCACCAGTCCTAGAAGCAGACACTGACTGAGAAACTTGCTGTCAGTTTTACCAAGTGCAACTACTTACAAGAGACTTAGCTGAAAGCAAGAGGACAAGACAGAACATTACCTTTATTCTGGCCCAAACCAGGACAGGGACAGAAGAACTTAGACCCTGATTGGGTATCCGGAATTCGGAATTCTGGCCCTGTGGCCCCCAAACACAACAAAAAAAGGAAATTTGACAGGTCCTACGATTATTAGGATATCTTAGACTGTGGCTTGAAAGCTCTAGTGAAAAGGTAAAATTCTTGCCTGAAAAATTAACGAATAACCAGCTTAAGTGGTTTGCTGAAGATGATCTAAAGAATTCATATGTTTGCATATTTCACAATGTTCAAGGCAGATATATTATTAGTACTCTCAAAGTTGGGTTAGCAAAATACTTTGTAAAAGTAAGGTTAGCAAACACTTTATAATTATTCAACAGGAATTCACAAACACAAACATATATTGCAACAGCAAGAAGGAAAATTTCTGCACCGGCCGGAGGTTCCTGGGGGGTGGTCTCTGAACTAATGCTCTGCTGGTTTTCACGTTACACGTCTCCAGTTAGGCCCTACCCTTTTGTAGCTCCCAAGGTCGGGTCCTTGAGAGGTGAGCACATGCCAACCTCATGAACCTCAAGAAGGCCAAGCATGAGGTTGAGGCAATGTGAAGAACAATCACAGGCTGGGCAGGGAGTGAATGAACAGGGAGCAACTCTGAGGGGAAGGGCATGGGGTTGCTGATTGATGAGAAGCTGAACAGGAGCTGGCAGTGCACGCTTGCAGCCCACAAAGCCAACCGGATCCTGGGTGGCATAAAAAGAAGGGTGGCCAGCAAGTCAAGGCAGGTGATTCTCCTCCTCCACGCTGCTCTTGTGAGACCCCACCCGGAGTTCTGTGTCCTGTTCTGGAGGCTCCAGCACAGAAGAACATCTACCTTCTGGAGTGAGTCCGGAGGAGGGCTGTGAAGATGACCAGAAGAGGGCTCGAGCACCTCTCCTATGAAGACAGGCTGGGAGAGTTGGGATTGTTCAGCCCAGAGAAGGTTCTAGAGGGACTCTTGTAGTGGCCTTCCAGTACCTGCAGGGGGCCTCTGGAAGAAAGCTGGGGAGGGACTTTTCATAAGGGCGTGTAGGGACAGGGAGAGGGGTAATGACTGTCAACTAGAAGAGGGTAGCTTTAGATTGGACGTTAGGAAGACTCTTCGCGGTGTGTCTGGCGCAGGTTGCCCAGGGAACTTGAGCACACCCAACTGCGCTACTGAGTGGTGTAGTTGAGGGCAGGCAGGAACAAAAGCTGCTTGTGTTCATTAGCTCAGCAAATCATCTGGAAATGAACCTCACCAAAATGAACGTCCCCTATAAATGAAGAAATAAAGGGAAACTCCACCACACTGTCAAAGATAACAGTATTATCCACTCAGGCACAGGCCCTCTCGCCGTCACGTGAGCCAGGCAATAAATCCCCCCAAGATCCAGGCTGGAAACTGGGAGTCGATTCTCTATCTTTCCAGCTGGGCTGTGTGCAGACCCTTTCCCTTTGATGCAGCGTCCTCTACCATGGCATCTCCTTGTTGCATGCTCTACCATAGGATCTCCTTGCACCCCTTGGGATGTATTTTGAAGAACTGGGAAAAGTTTTGTGGCTATATTTATAAATATTTAGCTATATTTATATAGAAGGAACAAAAAAATAGTACAGCCAGGGTTGGCCACAATATTCATCAGAGGATGAAAAAAAAGAAAAAAAAAACATGTCCAAAGGGAGAGGGGCGGGGGGGCTTTCAAAGCAACAGATAATATCACAGTGAATGGTGTGTTGTGGGTGTGGGAAAATGGGATGAAGTAGCATATGCAGATACTTTCGTGACTTTTAGAAATGATTGTGGTACTAGAGTGAAATAGAAGACGCTGAACATGCAAGAGGGAGGGAATGGAATATACGTACTGGATGCGCAACAAGAGGATGAGAAGAATGATGCTTGCAAAAGAGGAGAAAACAATGTTGTGATGGGTGGAATTAATGTTGTTCTGTCACTGACTGGAGAAATGTGATGAAGCGCCTTGTGCTGGTATCTTTTCAACTTTGTGTAAGGATTCCAATCTGGAAAAAAAACTCCAAAACTAACGCAAAACCAGACCAAAATCATGACCATGGACTGAACCATGCTCAAAAAGACATACTGCTAAGCTGTGACGAGGGTGGGTGTCAGAGGGAATAGGATCTGTCTCTTTTGGGTGGTGCCTAGTAATAGGACAAGGAATAATAGCTGTCAGCTAGAACTTGCAGTTTCAAGTCTCCTCATCTCACCATGAGGAGACAGTAAGGAGGGTGATGGAACACTGGAACAGAGCCCATAGGGGCTCTGGAGTCTCCTTCTCTGGAGACTTTCAAAACCTGCCTGGATGTGTTTGTGTATGACCTAGGTGACCCTGCTTTGGTAGGGGCATTGGACTCCACGCTCTCTCGAGGTCCTTCCAACTTGCAGCATTCTGCGATTTCATGACAGCACCAGAATACCAAGTGAAGAAAGACAGAATTGCTCTCTCTTATCGCCCCCCTCCCCACCTCCTGACCCCGATCAACTCTGTGGGTATGGGCAGTGTCCTTGGACTAAAAGGGAGAGCCACAGAGTGCAGTCCCCAGCTTCACAGGACGAAACAAAACAAGAACTGATGACTTCTGCTGTGTTACCTGCAAAACAGTATCAGGAGCATTGGACTCTGTGGAAGAATCTTGTATCCCCAGAGGCAAAATTCTCTTGTTTGCAGCCATAGGTCTCAGAACTTATCTTGATGGCAATGGGGGCACTTGTAAGGAAAGAAGAGAAGATGGCTGCAAGAGACCACAGACAAGCACCTGGTGCTCAGAAATGATTTCTGACGCTTCCAGCCAGTTCTAGGTTCTCGTTGATGAGAAGGTCAACAGGAGCTGGCAGTGCACGCTTGCAGCCCACAAAGCCACAACTGGATCCTGGGCGGCATCAAAAGAAGGGTGGCCAGCAAGTCGAGGCAGGTTGTTCTCCTCCTCTACACTGCTCTTGTGAGACCCCACCTGGAGTACTGCGTTCAGTTCTGGAGGCTCCAGCACAAGAAGAGCGTTTACCCTCTGGAGCGAGTCCAAAGGAGGGCCGTGAAGATGATCAGAAGAGGTGCTGTCAAGCACCTCTCCGATGAAGACAGGCTGGGGGAGTTGGGGTTCTTCAGCCCAGAGAGGAGAAGGCTCTAAGAGAGACCTCCCACCCTCCCTGCAAGGGACCTTGTGCAGACCCTGCTTAGCAGGCACACCTCCTACTCCAGTCTGAATTGCTACATTTATTTCTCCTCACCCACTTCTCCTTTTTTCTCTTGATCCTTCTTTTCTTTCTGGTTTCAGCTGTGGTCTTCTGGCTTTGTCATTGTCATGGCTGGAGCCTAGCTGATCCCAAGGGACCACGAGGCTCCTTCTTGTGAGGCTTGCACTCCCGGTGGCAGTCACAGGCAAAACGAACACAATTTGTTTGAAAAGATCACTTTAATTTATCAATAACGAAAGCACAACGGGGCAAAGGGAAAACACAAACAAGAGCTCAAATACTTCACACCACCCCTCCCCTCTAGCCGAGACAAAGAGAAAACACAAACAAGAACTCCCATCCTTTACACCACCCCTCCCCTCTAGCCGAGAAAAAATTACTTTGTCCCAATATCTCAGTCCCTCTATCTCCGTCCTTCCTTTCCTTCCTCTGCTTTCAGCTGTGGCCTTCTGGCTTTGCCATCTGCCCGTGGACCTGCACTCGATAAATGCAGGTATATGCTGGGTTTCCCCAGTTGCTCATCACAGCAAGTTTGATGAGTGAGAAGGCTGTGGGAAATGGCGCCTTCTGTAAAGAAAAGAGAGAAGAGAAGGTGGGGGTGTGAAGAGCAATAATGCCATCCGCCAGTCTCCCCCTGCCAAGACTTCTTCTGCCCAGGAGCAAGGTTCTGAAAGTGGGCAGGGGTGGCTCTGGAAACAGGAGGCCCAGTGCTAGTCCCACAGCTGCTGAGCTCCACACTTCTGCTGCCTTCTTTGCCTGCTTTGCTCCTGGCAGGAGTAAGAGAACCAGCAGAGCAGTGCCGTACTATGCTGGGAGGACAGGGCACTCTCCAGGCTTCCAGCAGACCCCAAGAAGGACCAGCAGTACTGCCCCACGCCTTTTCTCCCCTTCCAGGTGTTGCTGCTCCTCCACGGCACATGCTGTTGCTTTTGTGGAGCAGCCATGTGTGCAGCTGGCTCTTTGCTGGGTGCAGCCAGGCATCTCCCAGGACTCCTGCTCCCATGGGCCTGACCAGGCTCTTGCTGTTGTCCCTTTACCAACACCACCACCACACGCTACCCAGCCCTCCAAACTCCGGCAGGCCTTCCCTGTCAGTGCTCTGTTCCCCTCTGCCCAGGGAGAAAGCTTTTGTGCTCCTCCTGCCCTGGACTTGCAGGCAAACCTGGTTTCCTCCATGGCATCATGCCCCCTGCATGCACTGTACCTTGAGAGGGAAGGTCTGAATACTGGTTCCTGCCAAGTCATACGTGAATTTAGCCAGCAGGATTTCTTCCCCTCCATTCTCCTCCAGTCCCTGAAGGACAAAGCACAAAGAGAGCAGCTTAGGCTTGGTCCAACAAAGGGGAAATGGACACATCACCATCTAGAGCCCCCCGAACTCCGGAGCTCCAGGAGAGGTCTAGCGCTTTTTACAACTCAGCTCAGTCTCTGCCTTGGGATTTGGTGAAGAAGCCAGAACAGGGTCTGCAGGGCCAGAACAAATCTTAAGAGGGATGAACCCTCAAGAGCCCATGATGTATCCCACTGGGATATGGCACTGCTCAGCAGAGAGCAGGACTTGGATCTTAGAGAATGCACAAAAGTGAGCAAGACCCTGTCATGACTTTCCCCCAGGGCCTGATCCCTGCCAGACATGCGCAGCAGAGACTTACATAGGCAGAGACGTCTCGGGGGGCACTGATGACCATCCCAGAAGGAGAGGCTTCTTTTGGAATGTGCTGCAACGTGATGGACGTCAGGTGGACTCGTGCTGGCAACCTGATGACAACCTGGCCCTGCTGCCCTTGGAAAGGCCAGCACTTTCCTATGGAAACATCCTCCTGCAACCAGAAAGAACATCAGTGTTGGCATCAACACAACTGCCCATGTAGCTAGATGTACTGGCACTGGTGTGTCCCTGGGGTCTATTTCAGCTCAAAACTGGGCTGCTGTGAGGAGACGGACAGAAGCAGGAGGCCTTCCCTGCCTGACAAGGGAGCTCTCGGGGAGAAAAGCCTTTCACCCAGCTGCGGCAGAAGAATGCAGGCAAGAAGCAGCCATTCATCTCAGTTCTGACCCATTCCCTTCCTGAGGGGAATCACGGATTTCTAGCAAGCCCAGGCAGGCATTACAGCCTTGCTTTCAGTAACGTGATCAGCTCTGTGGGCATGGGCAGTGTACATGGAGTAAACATGAGAGCTCCGGAGATCAGTCCCCATCTTCACAGGAAGGAACAAAGCCAGCACTGATGACTTCTGCTGTGTTACCTGCAAAATAGTATCCGGAGGATTGGGGCTGCGGCAGAACGGTACAACCCACCAGAACCAGTTTCCTTCTCTGCAGTCATAGGTCTTGGACGTTCTCTTTCTGTCAATGGTGGCACCTGCAGGGAAAGAAGAGCAGAAGGCTGCAAGAGGCCGCAGACGAGAGGGACTTGGTGCTCAGACACTATTTCTGCCTCCTCCAGCCAGCTCCACGTCTGTCAGTCCTGCCCCAGCTGCGCAGGGCAATGCCAGCAGCCACATGCCCAGTGACTGCTTCTCTCAGAGCACCACGAGGAGAAGGTCTGAAGGGTCTTGGAGAGGACAGGACTGGTAGGCAGTTTGGGGAGAGCCACTCTGCCACTGCCTTTGCTCTTGGGCCCCATGAGACATAAAAGCTCCCCCACTCTGGAGAGCAGTGCCTGCAGCACAGGCTCCTCTGGGGAGCGCTGCAGACAAGTGCCAGGCGAGGAGGCGGGGCTGCTTGTGTCCATACCAGAGCTCTGCAGGGCCCAGTCAGACGGCTTGTAGAGTTCTGAATGCATCCAGGACACTGCCTGCTCGACTTCCTGGGAACAGCATGAACAGACAGAAAAGGAGCACATCAGCAGGCAGTTCAGCATGGCTACTGGTGGCCTGAGATGTAGTGGGTCAGCGGCAGAAACACAGGGCACAGCCTTGTCCACAGAGATGCCTGACTGTGCCTGTGGTGTGAGCTGCCAGGGCTCAGGAAGCGGATCAGTGGCCACAGCCTGGGCTGCACTGACGAGGATTTCCACACCCTCATCCCCAGCCTCCACGCTCTCCAGCAGGCACTCCAGGAGATGGGCTCAGAGCCTGCAAGCGATGGCTGTCCCTGTGAGCATGCCTGGGTCACACTGGTGCCTCAGGAGCTCGGCCCGAACAGCCAGAGGTACTGGAGTGCCAAGGGAAAGTTGTCAGGTGTCCTTGGGTGCTTGAAGCATTCCAGTTATAGTTGGGCGAGAGAAGAGCCCGGACAGTGGAGGAGTTTGCCCAGAAAGCACCCGGGTGCAACACCCAGCAGCAACAACAACCATCGTACAGAGTCCTTTTCTCAGGGCTTTTGCCCAGCCAAGCATCCTTCCCCAAAATGCAGCATCACCTCCTTCACATGCTTCAGCTCTGCCTCCAGTTGAACCACCTCTGCCACCAGAAGCTCTGCCTTTTGGATTTCTTCCTCATGCCAAGCAGACGCCTTGCTGGAGGAACCAAAAGCAGATCTTGTCAGGGAGAAGCCTATCCCCAGCTGGGAGCAGCTGAGCTCAGCAAGGAGGAGAGACACACGTGTTTTCCTTGCTTTGCAAATGCTTCCCTGCCACACCAGGCTGAGCAACAGGCAAAGGCAGGAGGGATGTATGGGAGGCCTGGCTGCTAGGGAATGGCTGCAGGTAGCATGAGGCCACCTGCCCCTTCTGCACAGAACCAGGTGTCCAGCTCAGGACACATCTCTTACCACAGGGGCTCCGGGGCTGCTCCCAAGGCATATGCCAGCCCCTGAAAGGGAAAAACGCTTCATCAGTGCATCTGCTAGCAGAGCTGCCGAGCGTTCCCAGGAGGGGCTTCCCGAGAAAGACAGGGCAGAAGCTGCTGCTGCTGCTTGGGATCTCCCTGCATAGAAGCAGAAGAGCCCGTGATTTATCCAGCCACTGTCCGAAATGCCCTGTGGGAGGGGGTGCCCATCCCAAGAGAGTCACCGACCTCTCTCAGTCCCACAGCCCACATTGCCCACACTGCCACTGGGCTCCTGAAGATAACACCACCTGCAATTCAGAACACCAAGAGACTGTTACGTTGCTGGGGTTGCCAGAGATGGCTGCGGTCGTGTTGTCAGCCCCGTGTGTCCCTGGGGGTGGGGCAGCAGGTGGGGAGTGTGGGGAGGGAGCAGGGAGAGGATTAATGTCTGACTGGGGGTCATCAGGCCGGGCGTTGGGGAGACTGCTCAGCTGTGATCTACGGGTGTGCTGGGTGCCACACAGCTAGTCCCCATTTCCTCTTGCTGCTTCAGTGAGTGCTGAGACCAGGCTGCATGGGCCAGGAGAAGTAGCTCTCCATCGGGGTCGCCTCTGGGAGTCCCTGTGCCAGGCTTGGAAGTACCTACGCCCTTCTCTCGCAGACTTGTGGACTTAGCAATGCATCTGTTGGCTTGGTCCAGTAGCCAGAGCAGCAGCGTGGTTGGCTGCCTGCCAGTCTTACTGCCCACCCCACCAAGGCCGTACTCGGGGAGCACTTGGGACACAGGAGTCGCCACACACACTTGCCCCAAAGGCCAGTCAAGGAAGGTGGCATCCAGTACAGCCAGGCTGTCTCTCTGGGATATTTGCTTATGAAAACTCACCCATCGCCGTTTTCAGGTGCAAGATGATGATGCTCAGTAATATCTTCTTTAGCGACACCCTTCGCCTGAAAAAGAGGGAGTCCTTTGGCCGTCAGTAGGTCCCTGGGTTGCTGGCTGGCGAACACTCTCTGCTCTCCCCTATGCTTGCTCTGGCCCTCAGGGAGCCCCTTTCTCACCCATTCCATAGCAGGAACATGAAATACATACATAGTGAAGGTCCATGTGCCCAGCAGATGTCCCCAGAGGGAGGCGAGGCGAGGCCACCTGCCAGAAGGCAAGGAAGGCTGAAGACCGTCCCTGGGCAAAGAAACCAGAGACAATTTGGACCTGTGTGTTGAGGATTCTCCTCCAGATACCAGTGCCACCACTGCCCCACAGGCAGGCTGTGCCTCTGTGTCTCAGGGGGGCCAGTCTCAGGTCCCAGGGGCTTGGCCAGCTCAGGAAGCAAAATTCCCCCAGAGCTGAAGGGCTGGGATCCTACCCCTGCAGCACGAGGCCACTGCTGACCCAGTGGCCCTGCTGAACACTGGCTTTGGGCCGGCAGTGTGAGCCTGGCTTTCAGCCCAGCCCCATCCCCACAGAAGGGGGGCTGCACAGCCACGCGGCTCCTCCTCAGAGATCCTCTGTCGGATTCCCCAGGCTGCTCCACACCCCACGGACCGTGTTAGGCCGTGTCCCTGCTGCCACCCCAACCTGTCCCAGGCAGGAGCAGACCACTACATACTTATCTGCTTGGCAGCTTCTTGGCCCTGCTGCCTCCTCTGTGAGGCTGAGGTTGGTCTTGGCTCCCGAGGAGCCTCTGCAGGCCCTTTGTTGTTCCGCTCGAGGCCCCTTTCTCCTTGCCATCTTGGTCACAGAAGGGTCAGACACAGCTGCTGTCTTCACCTGGCCAGGGAGAACCAGCTCCAGCAGCAGCTCCCTGGCTACTGAGGGTTCCTTCCCCTCGCACCACAAGGCTGTGTGGGAGGCTAGCTGTGACCTCACAATGGGGCTCCCCGGGGCTCAGCAGGGTGGGGAGACTCTGTGGGCTGCTCCCCTGGGGCAGCATCATGGCTGCCGCCCTTCTTTTTGGGCGGTGGGAGCCCAAGCCTGTGGGCACCCCAACCCTGCCATGCCTCTCTGCCAGGAGGCTGCCTCGTGTGGCCCGCTGGCCAGGGTTTCAGCTCTCCTGGGCATTCCCGGGAAACCAGAAAGGGAGCTGGAAAGGGTCTTTGCTCTCAGCCCATGGGACGGCTGCTTCCAGCAGCGTTTCTCCTCACCCGCGCAGCCCGTACCAGGTTGCCAGCATGGCAGTGAGGGCCGCAGGGCCCATGGTGCACAGCCATGCCACGTCCCAGGGAGCAAGAGCGTTGGTCCGACTGCCCAGGGAAAAAGCTTTTGTGCTCCTCCGCCCTGGACTTGCAGGCAAACCTGGTTTGCTCCATGGCATCATGCTCCCTGCATGGACTGTACCTTGACTGGTGAGGTCTGAATACGTGTTCCTGCCACCTTGTACGTGAATTTAGCCAGCAGGATTTCTTCTTCTCCATTCTCATGTACATTTAGAGATCCAGGAATTTACACAGGGCACTTTTAATTGCTTTCTTTTTAAAGAGCAATTGCTTGGAAAAAATGCATGTCTGCTTGAGGACCTTCATGTCTCGTGTTGCAGAGAAGTGACTCAGGTGTCTAATTCTACAGGGAACATCTGATTGTCTAGCAGGGGCTTTGCACAGTGATATAAATGACCGAGACTCAATATTCTGTTAATGGTTTAATTTAATTAATAAAATTGCAATAAGCAAAACAGCGCTGGTGCGTGGGGAATCTCCGCTCCATTCACAAGCACGCCGTAAGGTTTAATCTTTTAGTTTATATTACATACCTTAACACATATTCATAAATATTCTAATACATACTCATGACTAGGAAGAGGCCAGATTATGTGTATTAGTTCTTGGAAGAGGCGGGCCTTCAAAGGTACATGCCCACTTTATCTCTGAGGGTCTTTTTGACCCCCGTCTGGTGGTCGTTGGATGAAGTCAGTAGTCTTCCTCAGTTTGCCCTCTTGTTACCCTTTGATTTTGCCCATGCGCTCCTTCGCTCTTTCCTGTGCAACACTATGCAGTCAGCAGTAAAACCACCTTAAATTGCAACGCCCTGTGGTGAGCAGCAAAATCAGCTCAGATTAGCAAAACAGGGTGTATACATTGTAGCCTTTTCAAGGTACAGAAACTGGATGTCTTGTTTCTTGTTCCCCTAAGCCTTGTAGTTACACAAAGAACAGTTATATTTCATTCTAACGAATTCATATGTTTGCATATTTCACAGTGTTGAAGGCAGATATAGTGTTAGTACTCTCAAAGTACTAGTTCTTCTTCTTCTTCTTCTTCTTCTTCTTCTTCTTCTTCTCCTTCTTCTTCTTCTTCTTCTTCTTCTTCTTCTTCTTCCTGATATTCCTCATCTGTATTCTCCACTAGCAACTTAGGGGGTTCATTTTGCACTTTTTGGACTGCTGATTGGGCAAATTGCATCATACAAGGCATTAAACATGGTATAATTAACAACCCCCCAAAAACCCCAACACCACAATTCCAATTTTTACCAGCCAATCACCTCCCAGTGTATTGTTCCAAATTCCTTCCAAATTGATTCCGCACCAGGTCTGGACTGGAACGTGTACAATTTTCTCCATTTCCTGTACTGGCTCATGTACAGCTTTTCCTTCATCATCTATTTCCAAGCAGCAATTAGTTAGACTGAACTTCCACACACACACACACACACCTCCTTCTCGTGCTAACAGATAATGTAAAGCCAAGCGATTCTGATATAAAAAGGTTCTCATTTGTGTATTCCGTTTCTCAATTAGCTCTAAAGCATCCCCTGTTTTATTTACAACAATTTCTACCACAACTTGTAACCTAATGATTCTATTGAGCATATAAACTGGAGTTCGATATCCATACATACCATTCTCAGCCCATGTAGCCGGATCATGATATGCAATTATTCTTTCAGGAGGCCATTTGTCATTGTCCCAGTTACTTATTTGTAGTTCACGTTTGATTCGTTGCTTCCCCAGTTCTTCGGCCTCTGCATATACTTGTACCCGAAGCCGTTCTCCCTTACTTATAGGTAACAGGAAAAAACTGGGTCTGATTGTTCCTAAACCACAAGACCCTGACCAATTTTTTGGTAAGAATGCATATGCAAATTGCCCACAAATCCAATACTGGCCCTGAGGAGTAGGCCACCCCTTTGGTTCCATCAGTCCAATTTGTAAATGCCCGTGCCATTTCAAGAGCCATTCCCCATTTATCCCACCTTTTTGTCGTTTCATTCCAGAGGAAACCTCCTTCACACTCAAGGTTACCTACTGGTATGCCGGCCCCCAAATTTTGCCAGCAACTTCTTCCAATTATAGAGGTTTGTAAGACCCATTGCTGTTTCCTGTTGCCCTTTCCAGGTTGTTTCCAGGTTCCAGGGTCAGTTATGATACTCTCCATAGCTTCCCAGGCCCATCTCTCCCCTGACTGGTACCTCCACATACATAACAATTAGTAACGTTTAGTGATTTAGCAATATTTTCAGCGAGATTTACAAAAAGGTTTTCAGCAACTGTGGGAATTTCATATTTCACTCCAGTGTCCAACTCATGATAAAATGAATGCAACCATAATCTGTGTTGCATTGATTTCCTAGATTTTTCTTTTATTATGGTACAGCTGGGGAGAACTACTCCCCTTTTAATTTCTGCTTCCAACGGGGTCCCTTTGCATTGTTGAGGCCATCCCCATTAGGGAGCTGTACTCCAACGGTACAGCTGTTGGACCATGCTGTGCCACCAGTCCTAGAAGCAGACACTGACTGAGAAACTTGCTGTCAGTTTTACCAAGTGCAACTACTTACAAGAGACTTAGCTGAAAGCAAGAGGACAAGACAGAACATTACCTTTATTCTGGCCCAAACCAGGACAGGGACAGAAGAACTTAGACCCTGATTGGGTATCCGGAATTCGGAATTCTGGCCCTGTGGCCCCCAAACACAACAAAAAAAGGAAATTTGACAGGTCCTACGATTATTAGGATATCTTAGACCGTGGCTTGAAAGCTCTAGTGAAAAGGTAAAATTCTTGCCTGAAAAATTAACGAATAACCAGCTTAAGTGGTTTGCTGAAGATGATCTAAAGAATTCATATGTTTGCATATTTCACAATGTTCAAGGCAGATATATTATTAGTACTCTCAAAGTTGGGTTAGCAAAATACTTTGTAAAAGTAAGGTTAGCAAACACTTTATAATTATTCAACAGGAATTCACAAACACAAACATATATTGCAACAGCAAGAAGGAAAATTTCTGCACCGGCCGGAGGTTCCTGGGGGGTGGTCTCTGAACTAATGCTCTGCTGGTTTTCACGTTACACGTCTCCAGTTAGGCCCTACCCTTTTGTAGCTCCCAAGGTCGGGTCCTTGAGAGGTGAGCACATGCCAACCTCATGAACCTCAAGAAGGCCAAGCATGAGGTTGAGGCAATGTGAAGAACAACCACAGGCTGGGCAGGGAGTGAATGAACAGGGAGCAACTCTGAGGGGAAGGGCATGGGGTTGCTGATTGATGAGAAGCTGAACAGGAGCTGGCAGTGCACGCTTGCAGCCCACAAAGCCAACCGGATCCTGGGTGGCATAAAAAGAAGGGTGGCCAGCAAGTCAAGGCAGGTGATTCTCCTCCTCCACGCTGCTCTTGTGAGACCCCACCCGGAGTTCTGTGTCCTGTTCTGGAGGCTCCAGCACAAGAAGAACATCTACCTTCTGGAGTGAGTCCGGAGGAGGGCTGTGAAGATGACCAGAAGAGGGCTCGAGCACCTCTCCTATGAAGACAGGCTGGGAGAGTTGGGATTGTTCAGCCCAGAGAAGGTTCTAGAGGGACCCTTGTAGTGGCCTTCCAGTACCTGCAGGGGGCCTCTGGAAGAAAGCTGGGGAGGGACTTTTCATAAGGGCGTGTAGGGACAGAGAGAGGGGTAATGACTGTCAACTAGAAGAGGGTAGCTTTAGATTGGACATTAGGAAAAGACTCTTCACGGTGTGTCTTTTGTTCTCGTTGATGAGAAGCTCAACAGGAGCTGGCAATGGGGGCACTTGTAAGGAAAGAAGAGAAGAAGAGACCACAGAAGAGGACCTCGTGCTCAGAAACGATTTCTGACACTTCCAGCCAGTTCTAGGTTCTCGTTGATGAGCAGCTCAACAGGAGCTGACAGTGCACGCTTGCAGCCCACAAAGCCACAACTGGATCCTGGGCGGCATCAAAAGAAGGGTGGCCAGCAAGTCGAGGCAGGTTGTTCTCCTCCTCTACACTGCTCTTGTGAGACCCCACCTGGAGTACTGCGTTCAGTTCTGGAGGCTCCAGCACAAGAAGAGCATTTACCTTCTGGAGCGAGTCCAAAGGAGGGCCGTGAAGATGATCAGAAGAGGGCTCAAGCACCTCTCCGATGAAGACAGGCTGGGGGAGTTGGGGTTCTTCAGCCCAGAGAGGAGAAGGCTCTAAGAGAGACCTCCCACCCTCCCTGCAAGGGACCTTGTGCAGACCCTGCTTAGCAGGCACACCTCCTACTCCAGTCTGAATTGCTACATTTATTTCTCCTCACCCACTTCTCCTTTTTTCTCTTGATCCTTCTTTTCTTTCTGGTTTCAGCTGTGGTCTTCTGGCTTTGTCATTGTCATGGCTGGAGCCTAGCTGAGCCCAAGGGACCACGAGGCTCCTTCTTGTGAGGCTTGCACTCCCGGTGGCAGTCACAGGCAAAACGAACACAATTTGTTTGAAAAGATCACTTTAATTTATCAATAACGAAAGCACAACGGGGCAAAGGGAAAACACAAACAAGAGCTCAAATACTTCACACCACCCCTCCCCTCTAGCCGAGACAAAGAGAAAACACAAACAAGAACTCCCATCCTTTACACCACCCCTCCCCTCTAGCCGAGAAAAAATTACTTTGTCCCAATATCTCAGTCCCTCTATCTCCGTCCTTCCTTTCCTTCCTCTGCTTTCAGCTGTGGCCTTCTGGCTTTGCCATCTGCCCATGGACCTGCACTCGATAAATGCAGGTATATGCTGGGTTTCCCCAGTTGCTCATCACAGCAAGTTTGATGAGTGAGAAGGCTGTGGGAAATGGCGCCTTCTGTAAAGAAAAGAGAGAAGAGAAGGTGGGGGTGTGAAGAGCAATAATGCCATCCGCCAGTCTCCCCCTGCCAAGACTTCTTCTGCCCAGGAGCAAGGTTCTGAAAGTGGGCAGGGGTGGCTCTGGAAACAGGAGGCCCAGTGCTAGTCCCACAGCTGCTGAGCTCCACACTTCTGCTGCCTTCTTTGCCTGCTTTGCTCCTGGCAGGAGTGAGAGAACCAGCAGAGCAGTGCCGTACTATGCTGGGAGGACAGGGCACTCTCCAGGCTTCCAGCAGACCCCAAGAAGGACCAGCAGTACTGCCCCACGCCTTTTCTCCCCTTCCAGGTGTTGCTGCTCCTCCACGGCACATGCTGTTGCTTTTGTGGAGCAGCCATGTGTGCAGCTGGCTCTTTGCTGGGTGCAGCCAGGCATCTCCCAGGACTCCTGCTCCCATGGGCCTGACCAGGCTCTTGCTGTTGTCCCTTTACCAACACCACCACCACACGCTACCCAGCCCTCCAAACTCCGGCAGGCCTTCCCTGTCAGTGCTCTGTTCCCCTCTGCCCAGGGAGAAAGCTTTTGTGCTCCTCCTGCCCTGGACTTGCAGGCAAACCTGGTTTCCTCCATGGCATCATGCCCCCTGCATGCACTGTACCTTGAGAGGGAAGGTCTGAATACTGGTTCCTGCCAAGTCATACGTGAATTTAGCCAGCAGGATTTCTTCCCCTCCATTCTCCTCCAGTCCCTGAAGGACAAAGCACAAAGAGAGCAGCTTAGGCTTGGCCCAACAAAGGGGAAATGGACACATCACCATCTAGAGCCCCCCGAACTCCGGAGCTCCAGGAGAGGTCTAGCGCTTTTTACAACTCAGCTCAGTCTCTGCCTTGGGATTTGGTGAAGAAGCCAGAACAGGGTCTGCAGGGCCAGAACAAATCTTAAGAGGGATGAACCCTCAAGAGCCCATGATGTATCCCACTGGGATATGGCACTGCTCAGCAGAGAGCAGGACTTGGATCTTAGAGAATGCACAAAAGTGAGCAAGACCCTGTCATGACTTTCCCCCAGGGCCTGATCCCTGCCAGACATGCGCAGCAGAGACTTACATAGGCAGAGACGTCTCGGGGGGCACTGATGACCATCCCAGAAGGAGAGGCTTCTTTTGGAATGTGCTGCAACGTGATGGACGTCAGGTGGACTCGTGCTGGCAACCTGATGACAACCTGGCCCTGCTGCCCTTGGAAAGGCCAGCACTTTCCTATGGAAACATCCTCCTGCAACCAGAAAGAACATCAGTGTTGGCATCAACACAACTGCCCATGTAGCTAGATGTACTGGCACTGGTGTGTCCCTGGGGTCTATTTCAGCTCAAAACTGGGCTGCTGTGAGGAGACGGACAGAAGCAGGAGGCCTTCCCTGCCTGACAAGGGAGCTCTCGGGGAGAAAAGCCTTTCACCCAGCTGCGGCAGAAGAATGCAGGCAAGAAGCAGCCATTCATCTCAGTTCTGACCCATTCCCTTCCTGAGGGGAATCACGGATTTCTAGCAAGCCCAGGCAGGCATTACAGCCTTGCTTTCAGTAACGTGATCAGCTCTGTGGGCATGGGCAGTGTACATGGAGTAAACATGAGAGCTCCGGAGATCAGTCCCCATCTTCACAGGAAGGAACAAAGCCAGCACTGATGACTTCTGCTGTGTTACCTGCAAAATAGTATCCGGAGGATTGGGGCTGCGGCAGAACGGTACAACCCACCAGAACCAGTTTCCTTCTCTGCAGTCATAGGTCTTGGACGTTCTCTTTCTGTCAATGGTGGCACCTGCAGGGAAAGAAGAGCAGAAGGCTGCAAGAGGCCGCAGACGAGAGGGACTTGGTGCTCAGACACTATTTCTGCCTCCTCCAGCCAGCTCCACGTCTGTCAGTCCTGCCCCAGCTGCGCAGGGCAATGCCAGCAGCCACATGCCCAGTGACTGCTTCTCTCAGAGCACCACGAGGAGAAGGTCTGAAGGGTCTTGGAGAGGACAGGACTGGTAGGCAGTTTGGGGAGAGCCACTCTGCCACTGCCTTTGCTCTTGGGCCCCATGAGACATAAAAGCTCCCCCACTCTGGAGAGCAGTGCCTGCAGCACAGGCTCCTCTGGGGAGCGCTGCAGACAAGTGCCAGGCGAGGAGGCG
This sequence comes from Heliangelus exortis, assembly GCF_036169615.1. Taxonomy (NCBI): domain Eukaryota; kingdom Metazoa; phylum Chordata; class Aves; order Apodiformes; family Trochilidae; genus Heliangelus; species Heliangelus exortis. The sequence continues at coordinate 33,644,036 of NC_092454.1, forward strand.
GGGCTGCTTGTGTCCATACCAGAGCTCTGCAGGGCCCAGTCAGACGGCTTGTAGAGTTCTGAATGCATCCAGGACACTGCCTGCTCGACTTCCTGGGAACAGCATGAACAGACAGAAAAGGAGCACATCAGCAGGCAGTTCAGCATGGCTACTGGTGGCCTGAGATGTAGTGGGTCAGCGGCAGAAACACAGGGCACAGCCTTGTCCACAGAGATGCCTGACTGTGCCTGTGGTGTGAGCTGCCAGGGCTCAGGAAGCGGATCAGTGGCCACAGCCTGGGCTGCACTGACGAGGATTTCCACACCCTCATCCCCAGCCTCCACGCTCTCCAGCAGGCACTCCAGGAGATGGGCTCAGAGCCTGCAAGCGATGGCTGTCCCTGTGAGCATGCCTGGGTCACACTGGTGCCTCAGGAGCTCGGCCCGAACAGCCAGAGGTACTGGAGTGCCAAGGGAAAGTTGTCAGGTGTCCTCTGGTGCTTGAAGCATTCCAGTTATAGTTGGGCGAGAGAAGAGCCCGGACAGTGGAGGAGTTTGCCCAGAAAGCACCCGGGTGCAACACCCAGCAGCAACAACAACCATCGTACAGAGTCCTTTTCTCAGGGCTTTTGCCCAGCCAAGCATCCTTCCCCAAAATGCAGCATCACCTCCTTCACATGCTTCAGCTCTGCCTCCAGTTGAACCACCTCTGCCACCAGAAGCTCTGCCTTTTGGATTTCTTCCTCATGCCAAGCAGACGCCTTGCTGGAGGAACCAAAAGCAGATCTTGTCAGGGAGAAGCCTATCCCCAGCTGGGAGCAGCTGAGCTCAGCAAGGAGGAGAGACACACGTGTTTTCCTTGCTTTGCAAATGCTTCCCTGCCACACCAGGCTGAGCAACAGGCAAAGGCAGGAGGGATGTATGGGAGGCCTGGCTGCTAGGGAATGGCTGCAGGTAGCATGAGGCCACCTGCCCCTTCTGCACAGAACCAGGTGTCCAGCTCAGGACACATCTCTTACCACAGGGGCTCCGGGTCTGCTCCCAAGGCATATGCCAGCCCCTGAAAGGGAAAAACGCTTCATCAGTGCATCTGCTAGCAGAGCTGCCGAGCGTTCCCAGGAGGGGCTTCCCGAGAAAGACAGGGCAGAAGCTGCTGCTGCTGCTTGGGATCTCCCTGCATAGAAGCAGAAGAGCCCGTGATTTATTCAGCCACTGTCCGAAATGCCCTGTGGGAGGAGGTGCCCATCCCAAGAGAGTCACCGACCTCTCTCAGTCCCACAGCCCACATTGCCCACACTGCCACTGGGCTCCTGAAGATAACACCACCTGCAATTCAGAACACCAAGAGACTGTTACGTTGCTGGGGTTGCCAGAGATGGCTGCGGTCGTGTTGTCAGCCCCGTGTGTCCCTGGGGGTGGGGCAGCAGGTGGGGAGTGTGGGGAGGGAGCAGGGAGAGGATTAATGTCTGACTGGGGGTCATCAGGCCGGGCGTTGGGGAGACTGCTCAGCTGTGATCTACGGGTGTGCTGGGTGCCACACAGCTAGTCCCCATTTCCTCTTGCTGCTTCAGTGAGTGCTGAGACCAGGCTGCATGGGCCAGGAGAAGTAGCTCTCCATCGGGGTCGCCTCTGGGAGTCCCTGTGCCAGGCTTGGAAGTACCTACGCCCTTCTCTCGCAGACTTGTGGACTTAGCAATGCATCTGTTGGCTTGGTCCAGTAGCCAGAGCAGCAGCGTGGTTGGCTGCCTGCCAGTCTTACTGCCCACCCCACCAAGGCCGTACTCGGGGAGCACTTGGGACACAGGAGTCGCCACACACACTTGCCCCAAAGGCCAGTCAAGGAAGGTGGCATCCAGTACAGCCAGGCTGTCTCTCTGGGATATTTGCTTATGAAAACTCACCCATCGCCGTTTTCAGGTGCAAAATGATGATGCTCAGTAATATCTTCTTTAGCGACACCCTTCGCCTGAAAAAGAGGGAGTCCTTTGGCCGTCAGTAGGTCCCTGGGTTGCTGGCTGGCGAACACTCTCTGCTCTCCCCTATGCTTGCTCTGGCCCTCAGGGAGCCCCTTTCTCACCCATTCCATAGCAGGAACATGAAATACATACATAGTGAAGGTCCATGTGCCCAGCAGATGTCCCCAGAGGGAGGCGAGGCGAGGCCACCTGCCAGAAGGCAAGGAAGGCTGAAGACCGTCCCTGGGCAAAGAAACCAGAGACAATTTGGACCTGTGTGTTGAGGATTCTCCTCCAGATACCAGTGCCACCACTGCCCCACAGGCAGGCTGTGCCTCTGTGTCTCAGGGGGGCCAGTCTCAGGTCCCAGGGGCTTGGCCAGCTCAGGAAGCAAAATTCCCCCAGAGCTGAAGGGCTGGGATCCTACCCCTGCAGCACGAGGCCACTGCTGACCCAGTGGCCCTGCTGAACACTGGCTTTGGGCCGGCAGTGTGAGCCTGGCTTTCAGCCCAGCCCCATCCCCACAGAAGGGGGGCTGCACAGCCACGCGGCTCCTCCTCAGAGATCCTCTGTCGGATTCCCCAGGCTGCTCCACACCCCACGGACCGTGTTAGGCCGTGTCCCTGCTGCCACCCCAACCTGTCCCAGGCAGGAGCAGACCACTACATACTTATCTGCTTGGCAGCTTCTTGGCCCTGCTGCCTCCTCTGTGAGGCTGAGGTTGGTCTTGGCTCCCGAGGAGCCTCTGCAGGCCCTTTGTTGTTCCGCTCGAGGCCCCTTTCTCCTTGCCATCTTGGTCACAGAAGGGTCAGACACAGCTGCTGTCTTCACCTGGCCAGGGAGAACCAGCTCCAGCAGCAGCTCCCTGGCTACTGAGGGTTCCTTCCCCTCGCACCACAAGGCTGTGTGGGAGGCTAGCTGTGACCTCACAACGGGGCTCAGCAGGGTGGGGAGACTCTGTGGGCTGCTCCCCTGGGGCAGCATCATGGCTGCCGCCCTTCTTTTTGGGCGGTGGGAGCCCAAGCCTGTGGGCACCCCAACCCTGCCATGCCTCTCTGCCAGGAGGCTGCCTCGTGTGGCCCGCTGGCCAGGGTTTCAGCTCTCCTGGGCATTCCCGGGAAACCAGAAAGGGAGCTGGAAAGGGTCTTTGCTCTCAGCCCATGGGACGGCTGCTTCCAGCAGCGTTTCTCCTCACCCGCGCAGCCCGTACCAGGTTGCCAGCATGGCAGTGAGGGCCGCAGGGCCCATGGTGCACAGCCATGCCACGTCCCAGGGAGCAAGAGCGTTGGTCCGACTGCCCAGGGAAAAAGCTTTTGTGCTCCTCCGCCCTGGACTTGCAGGCAAACCTGGTTTGCTCCATGGCATCATGCTCCCTGCATGGACTGTACCTTGACTGGTGAGGTCTGAATACGTGTTCCTGCCACCTTGTACGTGAATTTAGCCAGCAGGATTTCTTCTTCTCCATTCTCATGTACATTTAGAGATCCAGGAATTTACACAGGGCACTTTTAATTGCTTTCTTTTTAAAGAGCAATTGCTTGGAAAAAATGCATGTCTGCTTGAGGACCTTCATGTCTCGTGTTGCAGAGAAGTGACTCAGGTGTCTAATTCTACAGGGAACATCTGATTGTCTAGCAGGGGCTTTGCACAGTGATATAAATGACCGAGACTCAATATTCTGTTAATGGTTTAATTTAATTAATAAAATTGCAATAAGCAAAACAGCGCTGGTGCGTGGGGAATCTCCGCTCCATTCACAAGCACGCCGTAAGGTTTAATCTTTTAGTTTATATTACATACCTTAACACATATTCATAAATATTCTAATACATACTCATGACTAGGAAGAGGCCAGATTATGTGTATTAGTTCTTGGAAGAGGCGGGCCTTCAAAGGTACATGCCCACTTTATCTCTGAGGGTCTTTTTGACCCCCGTCTGGTGGTCGTTGGATGAAGTCAGTAGTCTTCCTCAGTTTGCCCTCTTGTTACCCTTCGATTTTGCCCATGCGCTCCTTCGCTCTTTCCTGTGCAACACTATGCAGTCAGCAGTAAAACCACCTTAAATTGCAACGCCCTGTGGTGAGCAGCAAAATCAGCTCAGATTAGCAAAACAGGGTGTATACATTGTAGCCTTTTCAAGGTACAGAAACTGGATGTCTTGTTTCTTGTTCCCCTAAGCCTTGTAGTTACACAAAGAACAGTTATATTTCATTCTAACGAATTCATATGTTTGCATATTTCACAGTGTTGAAGGCAGATATAGTATTAGTACTCTCAAAGTACTAGTTCTTCTTCTTCTTCTTCTTCTTCTTCTTCTTCTCCTTCTTCTTCTTCTTCTTCTTCTTCTTCTTCTTCCTGATATTCCTCATCTGTATTCTCCACTAGCAACTTAGGGGGTTCATTTTGCACTTTTTGGACTGCTGATTGGGCAAATTGCATCATACAAGGCATTAAACATGGTATAATTAACAACCCCCCAAAAACCCCAACACCACAATTCCAATTTTTACCAGCCAATCACCTCCCAGTGTATTGTTCCAAATTCCTTCCAAATTGATTCCGCACCAGGTCTGGACTGGAACGTGTACAATTTTCTCCATTTCCTGTACTGGCTCATGTACAGCTTTTCCTTCATCATCTATTTCCAAGCAGCAATTAGTTAGACTGAACTTCCACACACACACACACACACCTCCTTCTCGTGCTAACAGATAATGTAAAGCCAAGCGATTCTGATATAAAAAGGTTCTCATTTGTGTATTCCGTTTCTCAATTAGCTCTAAAGCATCCCCTGTTTTATTTACAACAATTTCTACCACAACTTGTAACCTAATGATTCTATTGAGCATATAAACTGGAGTTCGATATCCATACATACCATTCTCAGCCCATGTAGCCGGATCATGATATGCAATTATTCTTTCAGGAGGCCATTTGTCATTGTCCCAGTTACTTATTTGTAGTTCACGTTTGATTCGTTGCTTCCCCAGTTCTTCGGCCTCTGCATATACTTGTACCCGAAGCCGTTCTCCCTTACTTATAGGTAACAGGAAAAAACTGGGTCTGATTGTTCCTAAACCACAAGACCCTGACCAATTTTTTGGTAAGAATGCATATGCAAATTGCCCACAAATCCAATACTGGCCCTGAGGAGTAGGCCACCCCTTTGGTTCCATCAGTCCAATTTGTAAATGCCCGTGCCATTTCAAGAGCCATTCCCCATTTATCCCACCTTTTTGTCGTTTCATTCCAGAGGAAACCTCCTTCACACTCGAGGTTACCTACTGGTATGCCGGCCCCCAAATTTTGCCAGCAACTTCTTCCAATTATAGAGGTTTGTAAGACCCATTGCTGTTTCCTGTTGCCCTTTCCAGGTTGTTTCCAGGTTCCAGGGTCAGTTATGATACTCTCCATAGCTTCCCAGGCCCATCTCTCCCCTGACTGGTACCTCCACATACATAACAATTAGTAACGTTTAGTGATTTAGCAATATTTTCAGCGAGATTTACAAAAAGGTTTTCAGCAACTGTGGGAATTTCATATTTCACTCCAGTGTCCAACTCATGATAAAATGAATGCAACCATAATCTGTGTTGCATTGATTTCCTAGATTTTTCTTTTATTATGGTACAGCTGGGGAGAACTACTCCCCTTTTAATTTCTGCTTCCAACGGGGTCCCTTTGCATTGTTGAGGCCATCCCCATTAGGGAGCTGTACTCCAACGGTACAGCTGTTGGACCATGCTGTGCCACCAGTCCTAGAAGCAGACACTGACTGAGAAACTTGCTGTCAGTTTTACCAAGTGCAACTACTTACAAGAGACTTAGCTGAAAGCAAGAGGACAAGACAGAACATTACCTTTATTCTGGCCCAAACCAGGACAGGGACAGAAGAACTTAGACCCTGATTGGGTATCCGGAATTCGGAATTCTGGCCCTGTGGCCCCCAAACACAACAAAAAAAGGAAATTTGACAGGTCCTACGATTATTAGGATATCTTAGACCGTGGCTTGAAAGCTCTAGTGAAAAGGTAAAATTCTTGCCTGAAAAATTAACGAATAACCAGCTTAAGTGGTTTGCTGAAGATGATCTAAAGAATTCATATGTTTGCATATTTCACAATGTTCAAGGCAGATATATTATTAGTACTCTCAAAGTTGGGTTAGCAAAATACTTTGTAAAAGTAAGGTTAGCAAACACTTTATAATTATTCAACAGGAATTCACAAACACAAACATATATTGCAACAGCAAGAAGGAAAATTTCTGCACCGGCCGGAGGTTCCTGGGGGGTGGTCTCTGAACTAATGCTCTGCTGGTTTTCACGTTACACGTCTCCAGTTAGGCCCTACCCTTTTGTAGCTCCCAAGGTCGGGTCCTTGAGAGGTGAGCACATGCCAACCTCATGAACCTCAAGAAGGCCAAGCATGAGGTTGAGGCAATGTGAAGAACAATCACAGGCTGGGCAGGGAGTGAATGAACAGGGAGCAACTCTGAGGGGAAGGGCATGGGGTTGCTGATTGATGAGAAGCTGAACAGGAGCTGGCAGTGCACGCTTGCAGCCCACAAAGCCAACCGGATCCTGGGTGGCATAAAAAGAAGGGTGGCCAGCAAGTCAAGGCAGGTGATTCTCCTCCTCCACGCTGCTCTTGTGAGACCCCACCCGGAGTTCTGTGTCCTGTTCTGGAGGCTCCAGCACAAGAAGAACATCTACCTTCTGGAGTGAGTCCGGAGGAGGGCTGTGAAGATGACCAGAAGAGGGCTCGAGCACCTCTCCTATGAAGACAGGCTGGGAGAGTTGGGATTGTTCAGCCCAGAGAAGGTTCTAGAGGGACCCTTGTAGTGGCCTTCCAGTACCTGCAGGGGGCCTCTGGAAGAAAGCTGGGGAGGGACTTTTCATAAGGGCGTGTAGGGACAGAGAGAGGGGTAATGACTGTCAACTAGAAGAGGGTAGCTTTAGATTGGACATTAGGAAAAGACTCTTCACGGTGTGTCTTTTGTTCTCGTTGATGAGAAGCTCAACAGGAGCTGGCAATGGGGGCACTTGTAAGGAAAGAAGAGAAGAAGAGACCACAGAAGAGGACCTCGTGCTCAGAAACGATTTCTGACGCTTCCAGCCAGTTCTAGGTTCTCGTTGATGAGCAGCTCAACAGGAGCTGACAGTGCACGCTTGCAGCCCACAAAGCCACAACTGGATCCTGGGCAGCATCAAAAGAAGGGTGGCCAGCAAGTCGAGGCAGGTTGTTCTCCTCCTCTACACTGCTCTTGTGAGACCCCACCTGGAGTACTGCGTTCAGTTCTGGAGGCTCCAGCACAAGAAGAGCATTTACCTTCTGGAGCGAGTCCAAAGGAGGGCCGTGAAGATGATCAGAAGAGGGCTCAAGCACCTCTCCGATGAAGACAGGCTGGGGGAGTTGGGGTTCTTCAGCCCAGAGAGGAGAAGGCTCTAAGAGAGACCTCCCACCCTCCCTGCAAGGGACCTTGTGCAGACCCTGCTTAGCAGGCACACCTCCTACTCCAGTCTGAATTGCTACATTTATTTCTCCTCACCCACTTCTCCTTTTTTCTCTTGATCCTTCTTTTCTTTCTGGTTTCAGCTGTGGTCTTCTGGCTTTGTCATTGTCATGGCTGGAGCCTAGCTGATCCCAAGGGACCACGAGGCTCCTTCTTGTGAGGCTTGCACTCCCGGTGGCAGTCACAGGCAAAACGAACACAATTTGTTTGAAAAGATCACTTTAATTTATCAATAACGAAAGCACAACGGGGCAAAGGGAAAACACAAACAAGAGCTCAAATACTTCACACCACCCCTCCCCTCTAGCCGAGACAAAGAGAAAACACAAACAAGAACTCCCATCCTTTACACCACCCCTCCCCTCTAGCCGAGAAAAAATTACTTTGTCCCAATATCTCAGTCCCTCTATCTCCGTCCTTCCTTTCCTTCCTCTGCTTTCAGCTGTGGCCTTCTGGCTTTGCCATCTGCCCGTGGACCTGCACTCGATAAATGCAGGTGTATGCTGGGTTTCCCCAGTTGCTCATCACAGCAAGTTTGATGAGTGAGAAGGCTGTGGGAAATGGCGCCTTCTGTAAAGAAAAGAGAGAAGAGAAGGTGGGGGTGTGAAGAGCAATAATGCCATCCGCCAGTCTCCCCCTGCCAAGACTTCTTCTGCCCAGGAGCAAGGTTCTGAAAGTGGGCAGGGGTGGCTCTGGAAACAGGAGGCCCAGTGCTAGTCCCACAGCTGCTGAGCTCCACACTTCTGCTGCCTTCTTTGCCTGCTTTGCTCCTGGCAGGAGTGAGAGAACCAGCAGAGCAGTGCCGTACTATGCTGGGAGGACAGGGCACTCTCCAGGCTTCCAGCAGACCCCAAGAAGGACCAGCAGTACTGCCCCACGCCTTTTTTCCCCTTCCAGGTGTTGCTGCTCCTCCACGGCACATGCTGTTGCTTTTGTGGAGCAGCCATGTGTGCAGCTGGCTCTTTGCTGGGTGCAGCCAGGCATCTCCCAGGACTCCTGCTCCCATGGGCCTGACCAGGCTCTTGCTGTTGTCCCTTTACCAACACCACCACCACACGCTACCCAGCCCTCCAAACTCCGGCAGGCCTTCCCTGTCAGTGCTCTGTTCCCCTCTGCCCAGGGAGAAAGCTTTTGTGCTCCTCCTGCCCTGGACTTGCAGGCAAACCTGGTTTCCTCCATGGCATCATGCCCCCTGCATGCACTGTACCTTGAGAGGGAAGGTCTGAATACTGGTTCCTGCCAAGTCATACGTGAATTTAGCCAGCAGGATTTCTTCCCCTCCATTCTCCTCCAGTCCCTGAAGGACAAAGCACAAAGAGAGCAGCTTAGGCTTGGCCCAACAAAGGGGAAATGGACACATCACCATCTAGAGCCCCCCGAACTCCGGAGCTCCAGGAGAGGTCTAGCGCTTTTTACAACTCAGCTCAGTCTCTGCCTTGGGATTTGGTGAAGAAGCCAGAACAGGGTCTGCAGGGCCAGAACAAATCTTAAGAGGGATGAACCCTCAAGAGCCCATGATGTATCCCACTGGGATATGGCACTGCTCAGCAGAGAGCAGGACTTGGATCTTAGAGAATGCACAAAAGTGAGCAAGACCCTGTCATGACTTTCCCCCAGGGCCTGATCCCTGCCAGACATGCGCAGCAGAGACTTACATAGGCAGAGATGTCTCGGGGGGCACTGATGACCATCCCAGAAGGAGAGGCTTCTTTTGGAATGTGCTGCAACGTGATGGACGTCAGGTGGACTCGTGCTGGCAACCTGATGACAACCTGGCCCTGCTGCCCTTGGAAAGGCCAGCACTTTCCTATGGAAACATCCTCCTGCAACCAGAAAGAACATCAGTGTTGGCATCAACACAACTGCCCATGTAGCTAGATGTACTGGCACTGGTGTGTCCCTGGGGTCTATTTCAGCTCAAAACTGGGCTGCTGTGAGGAGACGGACAGAAGCAGGAGGCCTTCCCTGCCTGACAAGGGAGCTCTCGGGGAGAAAAGCCTTTCACCCAGCTGCGGCAGAAGAATGCAGGCAAGAAGCAGCCATTCATCTCAGTTCTGACCCATTCCCTTCCTGAGGGGAATCACGGATTTCTAGCAAGCCCAGGCAGGCATTACAGCCTTGCTTTCAGTAACGTGATCAGCTCTGTGGGCATGGGCAGTGTACATGGAGTAAACATGAGAGCTCCGGAGATCAGTCCCCATCTTCACAGGAAGGAACAAAGCCAGCACTGATGACTTCTGCTGTGTTACCTGCAAAATAGTATCCGGAGGATTGGGGCTGCGGCAGAACGGTACAACCCACCAGAACCAGTTTCCTTCTCTGCAGTCATAGGTCTTGGACGTTCTCTTTCTGTCAATGGTGGCACCTGCAGGGAAAGAAGAGCAGAAGGCTGCAAGAGGCCGCAGACGAGAGGGACTTGGTGCTCAGACACTATTTCTGCCTCCTCCAGCCAGCTCCACGTCTGTCAGTCCTGCCCCAGCTGCGCAGGGCAATGCCAGCAGCCACATGCCCAGTGACTGCTTCTCTCAGAGCACCACGAGGAGAAGGTCTGAAGGGTCTTGGAGAGGACAGGACTGGTAGGCAGTTTGGGGAGAGCCACTCTGCCACTGCCTTTGCTCTTGGGCCCCATGAGACATAAAAGCTCCCCCACTCTGGAGAGCAGTGCCTGGAGCACAGGCTCCTCTGGGGAGCGCTGCAGACAAGTGCCAGGCGAGGAGGCGGGGCTGCTTGTGTCCATACCAGAGCTCTGCAGGGCCCAGTCAGACGGCTTGTAGAGTTCTGAATGCATCCAGGACACTGCCTGCTCGACTTCCTGGGAACAGCATGAACAGACAGAAAAGGAGCACATCAGCAGGCAGTTCAGCATGGCTACTGGTGGCCTGAGATGTAGTGGGTCAGCGGCAGAAACACAGGGCACAGCCTTGTCCACAGAGATGCCTGACTGTGCCTGTGGTGTGAGCTGCCAGGGCTCAGGAAGCGGATCAGTGGCCACAGCCTGGGCTGCACTGACGAGGATTTCCACACCCTCATCCCCAGCCTCCACGCTCTCCAGCAGGCACTCCAGGAGATGGGCTCAGAGCCTGCAAGCGATGGCTGTCCCTGTGAGCATGCCTGGGTCACACTGGTGCCTCAGGAGCTCGGCCCGAACAGCCAGAGGTACTGGAGTGCCAAGGGAAAGTTGTCAGGTGTCCTTGGGTGCTTGAAGCATTCCAGTTATAGTTGGGCGAGAGAAGAGCCCGGACAGTGGAGGAGTTTGCCCAGAAAGCACCCGGGTGCAACACCCAGCAGCAACAACAACCATCGTACAGAGTCCTTTTCTCAGGGCTTTTGCCCAGCCAAGCATCCTTCCCCAAAATGCAGCATCACCTCCTTCACATGCTTCAGCTCTGCCTCCAGTTGAACCACCTCTGCCACCAGAAGCTCTGCCTTTTGGATTTCTTCCTCATGCCAAGCAGACGCCTTGCTGGAGGAACCAAAAGCAGATCTTGTCAGGGAGAAGCCTATCCCCAGCTGGGAGCAGCTGAGCTCAGCAAGGAGGAGAGACACACGTGTTTTCCTTGCTTTGCAAATGCTTCCCTGCCACACCAGGCTGAGCAACAGGCAAAGGCAGGAGGGATGTATGGGAGGCCTGGCTGCTAGGGAATGGCTGCAGGTAGCATGAGGCCACCTGCCCCTTCTGCACAGAACCAGGTGTCCAGCTCAGGACACATCTCTTACCACAGGGGCTCCGGGTCTGCTCCCAAGGCATATGCCAGCCCCTGAAAGGGAAAAACGCTTCATCAGTGCATCTGCTAGCAGAGCTGCCGAGCGTTCCCAGGAGGGGCTTCCCGAGAAAGACAGGGCAGAAGCTGCTGCTGCTGCTTGGGATCTCCCTGCATAGAAGCAGAAGAGCCCGTGATTTATCCAGCCACTGTCCGAAATGCCCTGTGGGAGGAGGTGCCCATCCCAAGAGAGTCACCGACCTCTCTCAGTCCCACAGCCCACATTGCCCACACTGCCACTGGGCTCCTGAAGATAACACCACCTGCAATTCAGAACACCAAGAGACTGTTACGTTGCTGGGGTTGCCAGAGATGGCTGCGGTCGTGTTGTCAGCCCCGTGTGTCCCTGGGGGTGGGGCAGCAGGTGGGGAGTGTGGGGAGGGAGCAGGGTGAGGATTAATGTCTGACTGGGGGTCATCAGGCCGGGCGTTGGGGAGACTGCTCAGCTGTGATCTACGGGTGTGCTGGGTGCCACACAGCTAGTCCCCATTTCCTCTTGCTGCTTCAGTGAGTGCTGAGACCAGGCTGCATGGGCCAGGAGAAGTAGCTCTCCATCGGGGTCGCCTCTGGGAGTCCCTGTGCCAGGCTTGGAAGTACCTACGCCCTTCTCTCGCAGACTTGTGGACTTAGCAATGCATCTGTTGGCTTGGTCCAGTAGCCAGAGCAGCAGCGTGGTTGGCTGCCTGCCAGTCTTACTGCCCACCCCACCAAGGCCGTACTCGGGGAGCACTTGGGACACAGGAGTCGCCACACACACTTGCCCCAAAGGCCAGTCAAGGAAGGTGGCATCCAGTACAGCCAGGCTGTCTCTCTGGGATATTTGCTTATGAAAACTCACCCATCGCCGTTTTCAGGTGCAAAATGATGATGCTCAGTAATATCTTCTTTAGCGACACCCTTCGCCTGAAAAAGAGGGAGTCCTTTGGCCGTCAGTAGGTCCCTGGGTTGCTGGCTGGCGAACACTCTCTGCTCTCCCCTATGCTTGCTCTGGCCCTCAGGGAGCCCCTTTCTCACCCATTCCATAGCAGGAACATGAAATACATACATAGTGAAGGTCCATGTGCCCAGCAGATGTCCCCAGAGGGAGGCGAGGCGAGGCCACCTGCCAGAAGGCAAGGAAGGCTGAAGACCGTCCCTGGGCAAAGAAACCAGAGACAATTTGGACCTGTGTGTTGAGGATTCTCCTCCAGATACCAGTGCCACCACTGCCCCACAGGCAGGCTGTGCCTCTGTGTCTCAGGGGGGCCAGTCTCAGGTCCCAGGGGCTTGGCCAGCTCAGGAAGCAAAATTCCCCCAGAGCTGAAGGGCTGGGATCCTACCCCTGCAGCACGAGGCCACTGCTGACCCAGTGGCCCTGCTGAACACTGGCTTTGGGCCGGCAGTGTGAGCCTGGCTTTCAGCCCAGCCCCATCCCCACAGAAGGGGGGCTGCACAGCCACGCGGCTCCTCCTCAGAGATCCTCTGTCGGATTCCCCAGGCTGCTCCACACCCCACGGACCGTGTTAGGCCGTGTCCCTGCTGCCACCCCAACCTGTCCCAGGCAGGAGCAGACCACTACATACTTATCTGCTTGGCAGCTTCTTGGCCCTGCTGCCTCCTCTGTGAGGCTGAGGTTGGTCTTGGCTTCCGAGGAGCCTCTGCAGGCCCTTTGTTGTTCCGCTCGAGGCCCCTTTCTCCTTGCCATCTTGGTCACAGAAGGGTCAGACACAGCTGCTGTCTTCACCTGGCCAGGGAGAACCAGCTCCAGCAGCAGCTCCCTGGCTACTGAGGGTTCCTTCCCCTCGCACCACAAGGCTGTGTGGGAGGCTAGCTGTGACCTCACAATGGGGCTCCCCGGGGCTCAGCAGGGTGGGGAGACTCTGTGGGCTGCTCCTCTGGGGCAGCATCATGGCTGCCGCCCTTCTTTTTGGGCGGTGGGAGCCCAAGCCTGTGGGCACCCCAACCCTGCCATGCCTCTCTGCCAGGAGGCTGCCTCGTGTGGCCCGCTGGCCAGGGTTTCAGCTCTCCTGGGCATTCCCGGGAAACCAGAAAGGGAGCTGGAAAGGGTCTTTGCTCTCAGCCCATGGGACGGCTGCTTCCAGCAGCGTTTCTCCTCACCCGCGCAGCCCGTACCAGGTTGCCAGCATGGCAGTGAGGGCCGCAGGGCCCATGGTGCACAGCCATGCCACGTCCCAGGGAGCAAGAGCGTTGGTCCGACTGCCCAGGGAAAAAGCTTTTGTGCTCCTCCTGCCCTGGACTTGCAGGCAAACCTGGTTTGCTCCATGGCATCATGCTCCCTGCATGGACTGTACCTTGACTGGTGAGGTCTGAATACGTGTTCCTGCCACCTTGTACGTGAATTTAGCCAGCAGGATTTCTTCTTCTCCATTCTCATGTACATTTAGAGATCCAGGAATTTACACAGGGCACTTTTAATTGCTTTCTTTTTAAAGAACAATTGCTTGGAAAAAATGCATGTCTGCTTGAGGACCTTCATGTCTCGTGTTGCAGAGAAGTGACTCAGGTGTCTAATTCTACAGGGAACATCTGATTGTCTAGCAGGGGCTTTGCACAGTGATATAAATGACCGAGACTCAATATTCTGTTAATGGTTTAATTTAATTAATAAAATTGCAATAAGCAAAACAGCGCTGGTGCGTGGGGAATCTCCGCTCCATTCACAAGCACGCCGTAAGGTTTAATCTTTTAGTTTATATTACATACCTTAACACATATTCATAAATATTCTAATACATACTCATGACTAGGAAGAGGCCAGATTATGTGTATTAGTTCTTGGAAGAGGCGGGCCTTCAAAGGTACATGCCCACTTTATCTCTGAGGGTCTTTTTGACCCCCGTCTGGTGGTCGTTGGATGAAGTCAGTAGTCTTCCTCAGTTTGCCCTCTTGTTACCCTTCGATTTTGCCCATGCGCTCCTTCGCTCTTTCCTGTGCAACACTATGCAGTCAGCAGTAAAACCACCTTAAATTGCAACGCCCTGTGGTGAGCAGCAAAATCAGCTCAGATTAGCAAAACAGGGTGTATACATTGTAGCCTTTTCAAGGTACAGAAACTGGATGTCTTGTTTCTTGTTCCCCTAAGCCTTGTAGTTACACAAAGAACAGTTATATTTCATTCTAACGAATTCATATGTTTGCATATTTCACAGTGTTGAAGGCAGATATAGTATTAGTACTCTCAAAGTACTAGTTCTTCTTCTTCTTCTTCTTCTTCTTCTTCTTCTCCTTCTTCTTCTTCTTCTTCTTCTTCTTCTTCTTCCTGATATTCCTCATCTGTATTCTCCACTAGCAACTTAGGGGGTTCATTTTGCACTTTTTGGACTGCTGATTGGGCAAATTGCATCATACAAGGCATTAAACATGGTATAATTAACAACCCCCCAAAAACCCCAACACCACAATTCCAATTTTTACCAGCCAATCACCTCCCAGTGTATTGTTCCAAATTCCTTCCAAATTGATTCCGCACCAGGTCTGGACTGGAACGTGTACAATTTTCTCCATTTCCTGTACTGGCTCATGTACAGCTTTTCCTTCATCATCTATTTCCAAGCAGCAATTAGTTAGACTGAACTTCCACACACACACACACACACCTCCTTCTCGTGCTAACAGATAATGTAAAGCCAAGCGATTCTGATATAAAAAGGTTCTCATTTGTGTATTCCGTTTCTCAATTAGCTCTAAAGCATCCCCTGTTTTATTTACAACAATTTCTACCACAACTTGTAACCTAATGATTCTATTGAGCATATAAACTGGAGTTCGATATCCATACATACCATTCTCAGCCCATGTAGCCGGATCATGATATGCAATTATTCTTTCAGGAGGCCATTTGTCATTGTCCCAGTTACTTATTTGTAGTTCACGTTTGATTCGTTGCTTCCCCAGTTCTTCGGCCTCTGCATATACTTGTACCCGAAGCCGTTCTCCCTTACTTATAGGTAACAGGAAAAAACTGGGTCTGATTGTTCCTAAACCACAAGACCCTGACCAATTTTTTGGTAAGAATGCATATGCAAATTGCCCACAAATCCAATACTGGCCCTGAGGAGTAGGCCACCCCTTTGGTTCCATCAGTCCAATTTGTAAATGCCCGTGCCATTTCAAGAGCCATTCCCCATTTATCCCACCTTTTTGTCGTTTCATTCCAGAGGAAACCTCCTTCACACTCGAGGTTACCTACTGGTATGCCGGCCCCCAAATTTTGCCAGCAACTTCTTCCAATTATAGAGGTTTGTAAGACCCATTGCTGTTTCCTGTTGCCCTTTCCAGGTTGTTTCCAGGTTCCAGGGTCAGTTATGATACTCTCCATAGCTTCCCAGGCCCATCTCTCCCCTGACTGGTACCTCCACATACATAACAATTAGTAACGTTTAGTGATTTAGCAATATTTTCAGCGAGATTTACAAAAAGGTTTTCAGCAACTGTGGGAATTTCATATTTCACTCCAGTGTCCAACTCATGATAAAATGAATGCAACCATAATCTGTGTTGCATTGATTTCCTAGATTTTTCTTTTATTATGGTACAGCTGGGGAGAACTACTCCCCTTTTAATTTCTGCTTCCAACGGGGTCCCTTTGCATTGTTGAGGCCATCCCCATTAGGGAGCTGTACTCCAACGGTACAGCTGTTGGACCATGCTGTGCCACCAGTCCTAGAAGCAGACACTGACTGAGAAACTTGCTGTCAGTTTTACCAAGTGCAACTACTTACAAGAGACTTAGCTGAAAGCAAGAGGACAAGACAGAACATTACCTTTATTCTGGCCCAAACCAGGACAGGGACAGAAGAACTTAGACCCTGATTGGGTATCCGGAATTCGGAATTCTGGCCCTGTGGCCCCCAAACACAACAAAAAAAGGAAATTTGACAGGTCCTACGATTATTAGGATATCTTAGACTGTGGCTTGAAAGCTCTAGTGAAAAGGTAAAATTCTTGCCTGAAAAATTAACGAATAACCAGCTTAAGTGGTTTGCTGAAGATGATCTAAAGAATTCATATGTTTGCATATTTCACAATGTTCAAGGCAGATATATTATTAGTACTCTCAAAGTTGGGTTAGCAAAATACTTTGTAAAAGTAAGGTTAGCAAACACTTTATAATTATTCAACAGGAATTCACAAACACAAACATATATTGCAACAGCAAGAAGGAAAATTTCTGCACCGGCCGGAGGTTCCTGGGGGGTGGTCTCTGAACTAATGCTCTGCTGGTTTTCACGTTACACGTCTCCAGTTAGGCCCTACCCTTTTGTAGCTCCCAAGGTCGGGTCCTTGAGAGGTGAGCACATGCCAACCTCATGAACCTCAAGAAGGCCAAGCATGAGGTTGAGGCAATGTGAAGAACAATCACAGGCTGGGCAGGGAGTGAATGAACAGGGAGCAACTCTGAGGGGAAGGGCATGGGGTTGCTGATTGATGAGAAGCTGAACAGGAGCTGGCAGTGCACGCTTGCAGCCCACAAAGCCAACCGGATCCTGGGTGGCATAAAAAGAAGGGTGGCCAGCAAGTCAAGGCAGGTGATTCTCCTCCTCCACGCTGCTCTTGTGAGACCCCACCCGGAGTTCTGTGTCCTGTTCTGGAGGCTCCAGCACAAGAAGAACATCTACCTTCTGGAGTGAGTCCGGAGGAGGGCTGTGAAGATGACCAGAAGAGGGCTCGAGCACCTCTCCTATGAAGACAGGCTGGGAGAGTTGGGATTGTTCAGCCCAGAGAAGGTTCTAGAGGGACTCTTGTAGTGGCCTTCCAGTACCTGCAGGGGGCCTCTGGAAGAAAGCTGGGGAGGGACTTTTCATAAGGGCGTGTAGGGACAGGGAGAGGGGTAATGACTGTCAACTAGAAGAGGGTAGCTTTAGATTGGACGTTAGGAAGACTCTTCGCGGTGTGTCTGGCGCAGGTTGCCCAGGGAACTTGAGCACACCCAACTGCGCTACTGAGTGGTGTAGTTGAGGGCAGGCAGGAACAAAAGCTGCTTGTGTTCATTAGCTCAGCAAATCATCTGGAAATGAACCTCACCAAAATGAACGTCCCCTATAAATGAAGAAATAAAGGGAAACTCCACCACACTGTCAAAGATAACAGTATTATCCACTCAGGCACAGGCCCTCTCGCCGTCACGTGAGCCAGGCAATAAATCCCCCCAAGATCCAGGCTGGAAACTGGGAGTCGATTCTCTATCTTTCCAGCTGGGCTGTGTGCAGACCCTTTCCCTTTGATGCAGCGTCCTCTACCATGGCATCTCCTTGTTGCATGCTCTACCATAGGATCTCCTTGCACCCCTTGGGATGTATTTTGAAGAACTGGGAAAAGTTTTGTGGCTATATTTATAAATATTTAGCTATATTTATATAGAAGGAACAAAAAAATAGTACAGCCAGGGTTGGCCACAATATTCATCAGAGGATGAAAAAAAAGAAAAAAAAAACATGTCCAAAGGGAGAGGGGCGGGGGGGCTTTCAAAGCAACAGATAATATCACAGTGAATGGTGTGTTGTGGGTGTGGGAAAATGGGATGAAGTAGCATATGCAGATACTTTCGTGACTTTTAGAAATGATTGTGGTACTAGAGTGAAATAGAAGACGCTGAACATGCAAGAGGGAGGGAATGGAATATACGTACTGGATGCGCAACAAGAGGATGAGAAGAATGATGCTTGCAAAAGAGGAGAAAACAATGTTGTGATGGGTGGAATTAATGTTGTTCTGTCACTGACTGGAGAAATGTGATGAAGCGCCTTGTGCTGGTATCTTTTCAACTTTGTGTAAGGATTCCAATCTGGAAAAAAAACTCCAAAACTAACGCAAAACCAGACCAAAATCATGACCATGGACTGAACCATGCTCAAAAAGACATACTGCTAAGCTGTGACGAGGGTGGGTGTCAGAGGGAATAGGATCTGTCTCTTTTGGGTGGTGCCTAGTAATAGGACAAGGAATAATAGCTGTCAGCTAGAACTTGCAGTTTCAAGTCTCCTCATCTCACCATGAGGAGACAGTAAGGAGGGTGATGGAACACTGGAACAGAGCCCATAGGGGCTCTGGAGTCTCCTTCTCTGGAGACTTTCAAAACCTGCCTGGATGTGTTTGTGTATGACCTAGGTGACCCTGCTTTGGTAGGGGCATTGGACTCCACGCTCTCTCGAGGTCCTTCCAACTTGCAGCATTCTGCGATTTCATGACAGCACCAGAATACCAAGTGAAGAAAGACAGAATTGCTCTCTCTTATCGCCCCCCTCCCCACCTCCTGACCCCGATCAACTCTGTGGGTATGGGCAGTGTCCTTGGACTAAAAGGGAGAGCCACAGAGTGCAGTCCCCAGCTTCACAGGACGAAACAAAACAAGAACTGATGACTTCTGCTGTGTTACCTGCAAAACAGTATCAGGAGCATTGGACTCTGTGGAAGAATCTTGTATCCCCAGAGGCAAAATTCTCTTGTTTGCAGCCATAGGTCTCAGAACTTATCTTGATGGCAATGGGGGCACTTGTAAGGAAAGAAGAGAAGATGGCTGCAAGAGACCACAGACAAGCACCTGGTGCTCAGAAATGATTTCTGACGCTTCCAGCCAGTTCTAGGTTCTCGTTGATGAGAAGGTCAACAGGAGCTGGCAGTGCACGCTTGCAGCCCACAAAGCCACAACTGGATCCTGGGCGGCATCAAAAGAAGGGTGGCCAGCAAGTCGAGGCAGGTTGTTCTCCTCCTCTACACTGCTCTTGTGAGACCCCACCTGGAGTACTGCGTTCAGTTCTGGAGGCTCCAGCACAAGAAGAGCGTTTACCCTCTGGAGCGAGTCCAAAGGAGGGCCGTGAAGATGATCAGAAGAGGTGCTGTCAAGCACCTCTCCGATGAAGACAGGCTGGGAGAGTTGGGGAGCTTCAGCCCAGAGAGGAGAAGGCTCTAAGAGAGACCTCCCACCCTCCCTGCAAGGGACCTTGTGCAGACCCTGCTTAGCAGGCACACCTCCTACTCCAGTCTGAATTGCTACATTTATTTCTCCTCACCCACTTCTCCTTTTTTCTCTTGATCCTTCTTTTCTTTCTGGTTTCAGCTGTGGTCTTCTGGCTTTGTCATTGTCATGGCTGGAGCCTAGCTGATCCCAAGGGACCACGAGGCTCCTTCTTGTGAGGCTTGCACTCCCGGTGGCAGTCACAGGCAAAATGAACACAGTTTGTTTGAAAAGATCACTTTAATTTATCAATAACAAAAGCACAACGGGGCAAAGGGAAAACACAAACAAGAGCTCAAATACTTTACACCACCCCTCCCCTCTAGCCGAGACAAAATTACTTTGTTCCGGTATCTCAGTCCTGCTATCTCCGTCCTTCCTTTCCTTCCTCTGCTTTCAGCTGTGGCCTTCTGGCTTTGCCATCTGCCCATGGACTTGCACTCGATAAATGCAGGTGTATGCTGGGTTTCCCCAGTTGCTCATCACAGCAAGTTTGATGAGTGAGAAGGCTGTGGGAAATGGCGCCTTCTGTAAAGAAAAGAGAGAAGAGAAGGTGGGGGTGTGAAGAGCAATAATGCCATCCGCCAGTCTCCCCCTGCCAAGACTTCTCCTGGGGATGAGGGTGTGGTAACCCTTGTCATTGCAGATCAGGGCCACGGCTGTGGCCACGGATCCGCTTCCTGAGCCCTGGCAGCTCACACCACAGGCACAGTCAGGCATCTCTGTGGACAAGGCTGTGCCCTGTGTTTCTGCCGCTGACCCACTACATCTCAGGCCGCCAGTAGCCATGCTGAACTGCCTGCTGATGTGCTCCTTTTCTGTCTGTTCATGCTGTTCCCAGCAAGTGGAGCAGGCAGTGTCCTGGATGCATTCGGAACACTACAAGACGTCTGACTGGGCCCTGCAGCGCTCTGGTATGGACACAAGCAGCCCAAGCCTCCTTGCCTTGCACTTGTCTGCAGTGCTCCCCAGAGGAGCCTGTGCTGCAGGCACTGCTCTCCAGAGTGGGGGAGCTTTCATGTCTCATGGGGCCCAAGAGCAAAGGCAGTGGCAGAGTGGCTCTCCCCAGACTGCCTCCCAGTCCTTTCCTCGGCCTCTGCACGGGAGCCTCTGGTGCTGTCCCCACATGCGTTCCCGTGCCGATGGAGGGGCTCTCTTCCTCACCGCTGCACCCGAGGAGGGAGGGAGTGGCTGGGCAAGCCCGCAGCTTTGGTCTGCTGGCACACACACGGGTGGCCTGCCATCTCCAAGAGCCTTCAGACCTTCTCCTCGTGGTGCTCTGAGAGAAGCAGACCAGGCATGTGGCTGTTGGCGTTGCCCTGCGCAGCTGGGGCAGGACTGACAGACGTGGAGCTGGCTGGAGGAGGCAGAAATAGTGTCTGAGCACCAAGTCCCCCTTGTCTGCGGCCTCTTGCAGCCTTCTGCTCTTCTTTCCTTACAGGTGCCACCATTGACAGAAAGAGAACGTCCAAGACCTATGACTATAGAGAAGGAAACCGGTTCTGGTGGGTTGTACCGTTCTGCCGCAGTCCCAATCCTCCGGATACTATTTTGCAGGTAACACAGCAGAAGTCATCAGTGCTGGCTTTGTTCCTTCCTGTGAAGATGGGGACTGATCTCCGGAGCTCTCATGTTTACTCCATGTACACTGCCCACGCCCACAGAGTTGATCAGGTTACTGAAAGCAAGGCTGTAATGCCTGCCTGGGCTTGCTACAAATCCGTGATTCCCCTCAGGAAGGGAATGGGTCAGAACTGAGATGAATGGCTGCTTCTTGCCTGCATTCTTCTGTCGCAGCTGGGTCAAAGGCTTTTCTCCCCGAGAGCCCTCTTGTCAGGCAGGGAAGGCCTCCTGCTTCTGTCCATCTCCTCACAGCACCCCAGTTTTGAGCTGAAATAGACCCCAGAGACACACCAGTGCCACTACATCTAGCTACATGGGCAGTTGTGTTGATGTTCTGGTTGCAGGAGGATGTTTCCATAGGAAAGTGCTGGCCTTTCCAAGGGCAGCAGGGTCAGGTTGTCATCAGGTTGCCAGCGCGAGTCCACCTGACGTCCATCACGTTGCAGCACAACGTGGATGAAGCCTCTCCTTCTGGGATGGTCATCAGTGCCCCCCGAGACGTCTCTGCCTATGTAAGTCTCTGCTGCGCATGTCTGGCAGGGATCAAGCCCTGGGGGAAAGACATGACAGGGTCTTGCTCACTTTTGTGCATTCTCTAAGACCCAAGTCCTGCTCTCTGCTGAGCAGTGCAGTATCCCAGTGGGATACATCATGGACTCTAGTGAGTTCATCCCTCTTAAAATTTCTTCTGGCCCTGCAGACCCTGTTCTGGCTTCTTCACCAAATCCCAAGGCAGAGACTGAGCTGAGTTGTAAAAAGCGCTAGACCTCTCCTGGAGCTCCGGAGTTCGGGCGGCTCTAGATGGTGATGTGTCCATTTCCCCTTTGTTGGGCCGAGCCTGAGCTGCTCTCTTTGTGCTTTGTCCTTCAGGGACTGGAGGAGAATGGAGAGGAAGAAATCCTGCTGGTTAAATTCACATATGACGTGGCAGGAACCAGTATTCAGACCTTCCCTCTCAAGGTACAGTGCATGCAGGGGGCATGATGCCATGGAGGAAACCAGGTTTGCCTGCAAGTCCAGGGCAGGAGGAGCACAAAAGCTTTCTCCCTGGGCAGAGGGGAACAGAGCACTGACAGGGAAGGCCTGCCGGAGTTTGGAGGGCTGGGTAGCGTGTGGTGGTGGTGTTGGTAAAGGGACAACAGCAAGAGCCTGGTCAGGCCCATGGGAGCAGGAGTCCTGGGAGATGCCTGGCTGCACCCAGCAGAGAGCCAGCTGCACACATGGCTGCTCCACAAAAGCAACGCTGTGTGCTGTGGAGAATCAGGGACACCTGGAAGGGGAGAAAAGGCGTGGGGCAGTACTGCTGGTCCTTCTTGGGGTCTGCTGGAAGCCTGGAGAGTGCCCTGTCCTCCCAGCATAGTACGGCACTGCTCTGCTGGTTCTCTCACTCCTGCCAGGAGCAAAGCAGGCAGAGAAGGCAGCGGAAGTGTGGAGCTCAGCAGCCGTGGGACTAGCACTGGGCCTCCTGTTTCCAGAGCCACCCCTGCCCACTTTCAGAACCTTGCTCCTGGGCAGGAGAAGTCTTGGCAGGGGGAGACTGGCGGATGGCATTATTGCTCTTCACACCCCCACCTTCTCTTCTCTCTTTTCTTTACAGAAGGCGCCATTTCCCACAGCCTTCTCACTCATCAAACTTGCTGTGATGAGCAACTGGGGAAACCCAGCATATACCTGCATTTATCGAGTGCAGGTCCATGGGCAGATGGCAAAGCCAGAAGGCCACAGCTGAAAGCAGAGGAAGGAAAGGAAGGACGGAGATAGCGGGACTGAGATATTGGGACAAAGTAATTTTTTCTCGGCTAGAGGGGAGGGGTGGTGTAAAGGATGGGAGTTCTTGTTTGTGTTTTCTCTTTGTCTCGGCTAGAGGGGAGGGGTGGTGTGAAGTATTTGAGCTCTTGTTTGTGTTTTCCCTTTGCCCCGTTGTGCTTTCGTTATTGATAAATTAAAGTGATCTTTTCAAACAAACTGTGTTCGTTTTGCCTGTGACTGCCACCGGGAGTGCAAGCCTCACAAGAAGGAGCCTCGCGGTCCCTTGGGATCAGCTAGGCTCCAGCCATGACAATGACAAAGCCAGAAGACCACAGCTGAAACCAGAAAGAAAAGAAGGATCAAGAGAAAAAAGGAGAAGTGGGTGAGGAGAAATAAATGTAGCAATTCAGACTGGAGTAGGAGGTGTGCCTGCTAAGCAGGGTCTGCACAAGGTCCCTTGCAGGGAGGGTGGGAGGTCTCTCTTAGAGCCTTCTCCTCTCTGGGCTGAAGAACCCCAACTCTCCCAGCCTGTCTTCATCGGAGAGGTGCTTGACAGCACCTCTTCTGATCATCTTCACGGCCCTCCTTTGGACTCGCTCCAGAAGGTAAACGCTCTTCTTGTGCTGGAGCCTCCAGAACTGAACGCAGTACTCCAGGTGGGGTCTCACAAGAGCAGTGTAGAGGAGGAGAACAACCTGCCTCGACTTGCTGGCCACCCTTCTTTTGATGCCGCCCAGGATCCGGTTGTGGCTTTGTGGGCTGCAAGCGTGCACTGCCAGCTCCTGTTGACCTTCTCGTCA
This sequence comes from Heliangelus exortis, assembly GCF_036169615.1. Classification (NCBI taxonomy): domain Eukaryota; kingdom Metazoa; phylum Chordata; class Aves; order Apodiformes; family Trochilidae; genus Heliangelus; species Heliangelus exortis. Next base: position 33,667,371 of record NC_092454.1, read on the forward strand.
ATCAGCAACCCCATGCCCTTCCCCTCAGAGTTGCTCCCTGTTCATTCACTCCCTGCCCAGCCTGTGATTGTTCTTCACATTGCCTCAACCTCATGCTTGGCCTTCTTGAGGTTCATGAGGGTGACATGTGCTCACCTCTCAAGGACCCGACCTTGGGAGCTACAAAAGGGTAGGGCCTAACTGGAGACGTGTAACGTGAAAACCAGCAGAGCATTAGTTCAGAGACCACCCCCCAGGAACCTCCGGCCGGTGCAGAAATTTTCCTTCTTGCTGTTGCAATATATGTTTGTGTTTGTGAATTCCTGTTGAATAATTATAAAGTGTTTGCTAACCTTACTTTTACAAAGTATTTTGCTAACCCAACTTTGAGAGTACTAGTAATATATCTGCCTTGAACATTGTGAAATATGCAAACATATGAATTCTTTAGATCATCTTCAGCAAACCACTTAAGCTGGTTATTCGTTAATTTTTCAGGCAAGAATTTTACCTTTTCACTAGAGCTTTCAAGCCATGGTCTACAATATCCTAATAATCCTAGGACCTGTCAAATTTCCCTTTTTTTGTTTTGTTTGGGGGCCATAGGGCCAGAATTCCGATTCCGGATACCCGATCAGGGTCTAAGTTCTTCTGTCCCTGTCCTGGTTTGGGCCAGTGAGGGCTGCGGGGCCCATCGCGCACAGCCACGCCACGTCCCAGGGAGCAAGAGCGTTGTTCCGACTGAGCCTGCGTGCAGCTGAATTTCAGGAGGACGGGTGGTGGTAGCCTCTCCTGCCTCCTGCCTCCCAGGAGGGGCTTCATTGTATGTAATGGTTAACTTGGAAAGAACAGTTACTTGCCATAACTCCAAACATCTCCCCCTTCTTTCTTCTTCCCAAACTTTACTTTCTGCACGTGATGTCATATGGTATGGAATATCCCTCTGGTCAGTTGGGATCAGCTGTCCCAGCTGTGTTCCCTCCCAGCTTCTTGTGCACCCCAGTCCAGCTGCTGGTGGGGTGAGAAACAAGAAGAGGTCTTGACTGTGTGAGCATTGCTCAACAATAACAAAAGCATCCCCGTGTGATCCATACTGTTTAGAGCACAAATCCAAAACCTAGTCTCATGCCAGTTACTTAAAAGAAATTGAAGTCTATCCCAGCCAAAGCCAGCACCCATCTGAGTATTTTTCCAGTTTTCATAACAATGCCTGTCAGTGGTCTTTGTGGCAAATACAGACTTTTACAGAAACATAATAGTGTTTGGTTTGCTTTCTTTTTTCTGAAAAGTTTCTAAAATTACTTCTTTGGAGGTAGTTGTCTTTTTAAAGGCACTACTGAACTCAGTTGTATTGTTTCAGGAATATTTTATTTTGTTGGCCAAGTAAGTGATTTGAGTAACTTCTCAGCTGCTAGTTGTCTTTAGAATAACAGTGAGCAACTCAGATTTTCTTAAACAGAGCATCAGTTGGCACTTCAGCAAGTTATTAAATTGAACCAGAATCTGTGGGATAGCGAATGCCATCTAATTCTGCAGATACCTCTTGATTTCAAATTCATCTGGTTTCTGGAGTTACTGCTTCTGCTTGACTCAGAGCTGTGCGAGATTTACAGGGCTGAAAAGAAATTTTTCAGAAGGCATTTATTTCTGGCATCTGAAGGAAGAGAAAGCAATTTCCCTCAGTCAGGCCAGAGTCTTTAAGGCCTGTACACTTGCCGGTTTGTTTTGGTTGCTCCTAGTCAGATTTCATGTGAACACTGATTTTACATACCTCTGTGCTCAGAGTGGTGGCTTCCAGCACAAATTTTCTGTCTTTTTGGCAGTTAAGTGACTGCTTGAGGGACCAGATCCATGAAGTCTTTCATTAAGTTTCACCTTCACAGTAACTGACAGTGAAGACTAAACCTCTTAAAAGACTTCATGGACCTCAAAAATCTGTAGGTGTATCCCGGTTCTCTACAGACTTGTGTTAGTAATGGATTTTGTCTCAATGCCTAATGTGAAGAAATAGCTTGCCAGCAATCTGTCTGAATTTTGTTTTTGTAAACCATTGTTTTTCAAACTTCCATTGTCTTCAGCACTTCTTCCACTGGTGCTTAGGCAGAAGTGTAAATGTTTCCAGGCCTTTCCAAAGGCTGGTATGAAAAAAACTCTTCCATCCTTTAGGTGACATTGTGCAGCTAAGCTGCTCACTGGTGCAGCAGAGATGGTAAAAGGGTCTTCCTGTGCAGCTGATGGCAACAGCTGATGAAAAGTGTACCAATAAAAAGTAGAGGACAACAGGGATTGGCATCTTGCAGTGAAGGGCATGAAAGTGTTGAGATGGAAGAGACCCTTAAGGCTGTACTTGGAAAAGTCAGAGGACCCACAGATCTGGGCAATTGGACCCACATGCTAGTGGCCAACTTGGGAATTGCTATACACTGAAGACATAGGATTGTGGCGACAATTTTTACTCTTGCCTGGAGAAATGAATAAAAATGAGTAATTCTTGATCTGTTTTACATAGTGCACTGCAACAGAACGTTGGAATATCCACAGTGGTAGTTTAGGTTCAGTTTTCGTTGAATGCTATATCATCTTTTGATATCAAAATGCTACTTTTTCAACAGTCAACTGTTGCAACACAGGTCATTTATATAGTAAATCAGGAATTAGGGGTTATACACTAGCTAGGTGCATTTATAGTGCTGTGATTCTTTTGGTCTTGCCAAACGAAGCAAACACTGTTGATGTGATTTAGCTGCATTAATAAGCCTAAAGCCCACAGCTAAGGGCACTTCTTCAGTTGGTGTTTCTTTGAGCCTAGCTGGAGGATGAGATTGTGAAATGTGGTAAGAGGGTGGTGCCTGCTAAAAGGGCTAGTAATTACAAATTTAACTTGTTTTAGTGCATTTTGTGATGAGTGGCATTGGTTTGGTTGACTTTTTTTAGACCTGTGGCACATGCAGCAACTCTTTCTGTGTGTTTTGTGTATGCCTTGAAAAGAAAGTTTGCTCTTGCCTGTCTTCATTGGAGAGGTGCTTGAGCCCTGTTCTGATCATTTTCACAGCCCTCCTCCAGACTCACTCTGGGAGGTAAATGTTCTTCTTCCGCCCGGAAAGAAGGGCAGCAGCCATGATGCTGCCCCAGGGGAGCAGCCCACAGAGTCTCCCCACCTTGCTAAGCCCCGGGGAGCCCCACTGTGAGGTCACAGCTAGCCGCCCCCACAGCCTTGTGGTGCGAGGGGAAGGAACCCTCAGTAGCCAGGGAGCTGCTGCTGGAGCTGGTTCTCCCTGGCCAGGTGAAGACAGCAGCTGTGTCTGACCCTTCTGTGACCAAGATGGCAAGGAGAAAGGAGCCTCGAGCAGAACAACAAAGGGCCTGCAGAGGCTCCTCGGAAGCCAAGACCAACCTCAGCCTCACAGAGGAGGCAGCAGGGCCAAGAAGCTGCCAAGCAGATAAGTATGTAGTGGTCTGCTCCTGCCCGGGCCAGGTTGGGGTGGCAGCAGGGACACGGCCTAATGCGGTCGGCAGGGTGTGGAGCAGCCTGGGGAATCCGACAGAGGATCTCTGAGGAGGAGCCGCGTGGCTGTGCAGCCCCTCTTCTGTGGGGATGGGGCTGGGCTGAAAGCCAGGCTCACACTGCCGGCCCAAAGCCAGTGTTCAGCAGGGCCACTGGGTCAGCAGTGGCCTCGTGCTGCAGGGGTAGGATCCCAGCCCTTCAGCCCTGGGGGAATTTTGCTTCCTGAGCTGGCCAAGCCCCTGGGACCTCAGACTGGCCCCCCTGAGACACAGAGGCACAGCCTGCCTGTGGGGCAGGGGTAGCAGTGGTGGCACTGGTAACTAGAGGAGAGTCCTCCACACACAGGCCCAAATTGTTTCTGGTTTCTTTGCCCAGGGACGGCCTTCAGCCCTCCTTGCCTTCTGGCAGGTGGCCTCGCCTCGCCTCCCTCTGGGGACATCTGGGCACGTGGATCTTCACTATGTATGTATTTCATGTTCCTGCTATGGAATGGGTGAGAAAGGGGCTCCCTGAGAGCCAGAGCAAGCATAGGGGAGAGCAGAGAGTGTTCGCCAGCCAGCAACCCAGGGACCTACTGACAGCCAAAGGACTCCCTCTTTTTCAGGCAAAGGGTGTCTCTAAAGAAGGTATTACTGAGCATCATCATCTTGCAGCTCCAAATGGCGTTGGGTGAGTGTTCACAAGCAAATGTCAAAGAGAGACAACCTGGCTGTGCTGCATGCTACCTTCCTTGACTGGCCTTTTGGGCAAGTGTGTGTGGCGACTCCTGTGTCCCAAGTGCTCCCCGAGTACGGCCTTGGTGGGGTGGGCAGTAAGACTGGCAGGCAGCCAACCACGCTGCTGCTCTGGCTACTGGACCAAGCCAACAGATGCATTGCTAAGTCCACAAGTCTGCGAGAGAAGGGCGTAGGTACTTCCAAGCCTGGCACAGGGACTCCCAGAGGCGACCCCGATGGAGAGCTACTTCTCCTGGCCCATGCAGCCTGGTCTCAGCACTCACTGAAGCAGCAAGAGGAAATGGGGACTAGCTGTGTGGCACCCAGCACACCCGTAGATCACGGCTGGGCAGTCCCCTCAAGCCCGGCCTGATGACCCCCAGTCAGACATTAATCCTCTCCCTGCTCCCTCCCCACACGGGGCTGACAACACGACCGCAGCCATCTCTGGCAACCCCAGCAACGTAACAGTCTCTTGGTGTTCTGAATCGCAGGTGGTGTTATCTTCAGGAGCCCAGTGGCAGTATGGGCAATGTGGGCTGTGGGACTGAGAGAGGTCAGTGACTCTCTTGGGATGGGCACCTCCTCCCACAGGGCATTTCGGACAGTGGCTGGATAAATCACGGGCTCTTCTGCTTCTATGCAGGGAGATCCCAAGCAGCAGCAGCAGCTTCTGCCCTGTCTTTCTCGGGAAGCCCCTCCTGGGAACGCTCGGCAGCTCTGCTAGCAGATGCACTGATGAAGCGTTTTTCCCTTTCAGGGGCTGGCATATGCCTTGGGAGCAGACCCGGAGCCCCTGTGGTAAGAGATGTGTCCTGAGCTGGACACCTGGTTCTGTGCAGAAGGGGCAGGTGGCCTCATGCTACCTGCAGCCATTCCCTAGCAGCCACGCCTCCCATACTTCCCTCCTGCCTTTGCCTGTTGCTCAGCCTGGTGTGGAAGGGAAGCACTTGCAAAGCAAGGAAAACACGTGTGTCTCTCCTCCTTGCTGAGCTCAGCTGCTCCCAGCTGGGGATAGGCTTCTCCCTGACAAGATCTGCTTTCCGTTCCTCCAGGAAGGCATCTGCTTTGCATGATGAACCAATCCAAAAGACATCTGCTTTGCACATGGAACAAGTCGAAAAGATGGACCTCCTGGTGGCAAAGGTGGCTCAACTGAAGGCAGAGTTCAAGCATGTGAAGGAGGTGATGCTGCATTTTGGGGAAGGATGCTTGGCTGGGCAAAAGCCTTGAGAAAAGGACTCTGTGGGGTTGTTGTTGCTGTTGGGCTGCTGACCGCAGTCACCCGGGTGCTCTCTGGGCAAACTACTACACTGTCTGGGCTCTTCTCTTGCCCAAGTATAACCGGGCCGCTTCAAGCACCAGAGGACACCTGACAACCTTCCCTTGGCACTCCAGTACCTCTGGCTGTTCGGGCCGAGCTCCTGAGGCACCAGTGTGACCCAGGCATGCTCACAGGGACAGCCATCGCTTGCAGGCTCTGAGCCCATCTCCTGGAGTGCCTGCTGGAGAGCGTGGAGGCTGGGGATGAGGGTGTGGAAACCCTTGTCAGTGCAGCCCAGGCTGTGGCCACGGATCCGCTTCCTCAGCCCTGGCAGCTCACACCACAGGCACAGTCAGGCATCTCTGTGGACAAGGTTGTGCCCTGTGTTTCTGCCGCTGACCCACTACATCTCAGGCCGCCAGTAGCCATGCTGAACTGCCTGCTGATGTGCTCCTTTTCTGTCTGTTCATGCTGTTCCCAGCAAGTGGAGCAGGCAGTGTCCTGGATGCATTCGGAACACTACAAGACGTCTGACTGGGCCCTGCAGCGCTCTGGTATGGACACAAGAAGCCCAAGCCTCCTTGCCTTGCACTTGTCTGCAGTGCTCCCCAGAGGAGCCTGTGCTGCAGGCACTGCTCTCCAGAGTGGGGGAGCTTTCATGTCTCATGGGGCCCAAGAGCAAAGGCAGTGGCAGAGTGGCTCTCCCCAGACTGCCTCCCAGTCCTTTCCTCGGCCTCTGCACGGGAGCCTCTGGTGCTGTCCCCACGTGCGTTCCCGTGCCGATGGAGGGGCTCTCTTCCTCACCGCTGCACCCGAGGAGGGAGGGAGTGGCTGGGCAAGCCCGCAGCTTTGGTCTGCTGGCACACACACGGGTGGCCTGCCATCTCCAAGAGCCTTCAGACCTTCTCCTCGTGGTGCTCTGAGAGAAGCAGACCAGGCATGTGGCTGTTGGCGTTGCCCTGCGCAGCTGGGGCAGGACTGACAGATGTGGAGCTGGCTGGAGGAGGCAGAAATAGTGTCTGAGCACCAAGTCCCCCTTGTCTGCGGCCTCTTGCAGCCTTCTGCTCTTCTTTCCTTACAGGTGCCACCATTGACAGAAAGAGAACGTCCAAGACCTATGACTATAGAGAAGGAAACCGGTTCTGGTTCTACCGCAGTCCCAATCCTCCGGATACTATTTTGCAGGTAACACAGCAGAAGTCATCAGTGCTGGCTTTGTTCCTTCCTGTGAAGATGGGGACTGATCTCCGGAGCTCTCATGTTTACTCCATGTACACTGCCCACGCCCACAGAGTTGATCAGGTTACTGAAAGCAAGGCTGTAATGCCTGCCTGGGCTTGCTACAAATCCGTGATTCCCCTCAGGAAGGGAATGGGTCAGAACTCCTCCTGCTTCTGTCCATCTCCTCACAGCACCCCAGTTTTGAGCTGAAATAGACCCCAGAGACACACCAGTGCTACATCTAGCTACATGGGCAGTTGTGTTGATGTTCTGGTTGCAGGAGGATGTTTCCATAGGAAAGTGCTGGCCTTTCCAAGGGCAGCAGGGTCAGGTTGTCATCAGGTTGCCAGCGCGAGTCCACCTGACGTCCATCACGTTGCAGCACAACGTGGATGAAGCCTCTCCTTCTGGGATGGTCATCAGTGCCCCCCGAGACGTCTCTGCCTATGTAAGTCTCTGCTGTGCATGTCTGGCAGGGAACAGGCCCTGGGGGAAAGTCATGACAGGGTCTTGCTCACTTTTGTGCATTCTCTAAGACCCAAGTCCTGCTCTCTGCTGAGCAGTGCAGTATCCCAGTGGGATACATCATGGACTCTAGTGAGTTCATCCCTCTTAAAATTTCTTCTGGCCCTGCAGACCCTGTTCTGGCTTCTTCACCAAATCCCAAGGCAGAGACTGAGCTGAGTTGTAAAAAGCGCTAGACCTCTCCTGGAGCTCTGGAGTTTGGGGGGCTCTAGATGGTGATGTGTCCATTTCCCCTTTGTTGGGCCGAGCCTGAGCTGCTCTCTTTGTGCTTTGTCCTTCAGGGACTGGAGGAGAATGGAGAGGAAGAAATCCTGCTGGTTAAATTCACATATGACGTGGCAGGAACCAGTATTCAGACCTTCCCTCTCAAGGTACAGTGCATGCAGGGGGCATGATGCCATGGAGGAAACCAGGTTTGCCTGCAAGTCCAGGGCAGGAGGAGCACAAAAGCTTTCTCCCTGGGCAGAGGGGAACAGAGCACTGACAGGGAAGGCCTGCCGGAGTTTGGAGGGCTGGGTAGCGTGTGGTGGTGGTGTTGGTAAAGGGACAACAGCAAGAGCCTGGTCAGGCCCATGGGAGCAGGAGTCCTGGGAGATGCCTGGCTGCACCCAGCAGAGAGCCAGCTGCACACATGGCTGCTCCACAAAAGCAACAGCATGTGCCGTGGAGAATCAGGGACACCTGGAAGGGGAGAAAAGGCGTGGGGCAGTACTGCTGGTCCTTCTTGGGGTCTGCTGGAAGCCTGGAGAGTGCCCTGTCCTCCCAGCATAGTACGGCACTGCTCTGCTGGTTCTCTCACTCCTGCCAGGAGCAAAGCAGGCAGAGAAGGCAGCGGAAGTGTGGAGCTCAGCAGCCGTGGGACTAGCACTGGGCCTCCTGTTTCCAGAGCCACCCCTGCCCACTTTCAGAACCTTGCTCCTGGGCAGGAGAAGTCTTGGCAGGGGGAGACTGGCGGATGGCATTATTGCTCTTCACACCCCCACCTTCTCTTCTCTCTTTTCTTTACAGAAGGCGCCATTTCCCACAGCCTTCTCACTCATCAAACTTGCTGTGATGAGCAACTGGGAAAACCCAGCATACACCTGCATTTATCGAGTGCAGGTCCACGGGCAGATGGCAAAGCCAGAAGGCCACAGCTGAAAGCAGAGGAAGGAAAGGATGGACGGAGATAGAGGGACTGAGATATTGGGACAAAGTAATTTTTTCTCAGCTAGAGGGGAGGGGTGGTGTAAAGGATGGGAGTTCTTGTTTGTGTTTTCTCTTTGTCTCGGCTAGAGGGGAGGGGTGGTGTGAAGTATTTGAGCTCTTGTTTGTGTTTTCCCTTTGCCCCGTTGTGCTTCAGTTATTGATAAATTAAATTGATCTTTTCAAACAAATTGTGTTCGTTTTGCCTGTGACTGCCACCGGGAGTGCAAGCCTCACAGGAAGAGGAGTGAGGAGCCTCATGGTTCCTTGGGATCAGCTAGGCTCCAGCCATGACTGTGACAAAGCCAGAAGGCCGTGGCTTTGAGGAAGGATCAACAGAAAAAAGGAGAAGTCGGTGGGGAGAAAGAGATGTGGCAATTCAGACTGGAGTAGGAGATGTGAAGAGACAAGAAGTAAGGACAAGAGGCTTAGAAGTTGGCAGTAAAAACTGAAACAGGTTTACTGAAACAGCTACTATATATGATAAGGAACAAACATACAGACATAGAAATAGATATTAAGAGTACAACCCCATCTGAGGGATCGAAGGGGTAGGTGCCTGAGGGTCTCCTGTGGCAGGGCCGACTCAGCAGGGGCGTCCCCAGCTCTTCCCAGCACCCGATGGATGTGGATTCTGAAGAGCGTGTGGCGAGCTGATGCTAAAACAGCGCAGGGGAACAGCAGCAAGGCACGGAACAGGCGAAAGAGGGCGGGGCTGCTGTTCTATATGGGCAGGAAATGGGAGGGAATATCGATCCCCCCGTGCTCCACCCCTGTCACGGTTTAACACTGGCCAGGCAATTAAACAGAACGATAGATGCTCTCAGTCCCCCTCTCCTCTCTGATAAAGAAAGAAGAGACAATAAGGGAGAGAGACTTACGGGTTGGAAACTAAAAAAAGCAGCTTTAATGCAACAGCAATGATAAAAAGGAAAAAAAATTACTAAATACATGGAATCCTTACACAAAGTTGAAAAGATACCAGCACAAGGCGCTTCATCACATTTCTCCAGTCAGTGACAGAACAACATTAATTCCACCCATCACAACATTGTTTTCTCCTCTTTTGCAAGCATCATTCTTCTCATCCTCTTGTTGCGCATCCAGTACGTATATTCCATTCCCTCCCTCTTGCATGTTCAGCGTCATCTATTTCACTCTAGTACCACAATCATTTCTAAAAGTCACGAAAGTATCTGCATATGCTACTTCATCCCATTTTCCCACACCCACAACACACCATTCACTGTGATATTATCTGTTGCTTTGAAAGCCCCCCCGCCCCTCTCCCTTTGGACATGTTTTTTTTTTCTTTTTTTTCATCCTCTGATGAATATTGTGGCCAACCCTGGCTGTACTATTTTTTTGTTCCTTCTATATAAATATAGCTAAATATTTATAAATATAGCCACAAAACTTTTCCCAGTTCTTCAAAATACATCCCAAGGGGTGCAAGGAGATCCTATGGTAGAGCATGCAACAAGGAGATGCCATGGTAGAGGACGCTGCATCAAAGGGAAAGGGTCTGCACACAGCCCAGCTGGAAAGATAGAGAATCGACTCCCAGTTTCCAGCCTGGATCTTGGGGGGATTTATTGCCTGGCTCACGTGACGGCGAGAGGGCCTGTGCCTGAGTGGATAATACTGTTATCTTTGACAGTGTGGTGGAGTTTCCCTTTATTTCTTCATTTATAGGGGACATTCATTTTGGTGAGGTTCATTTCCAGATGATTTGCTGAGCTAATGAACACAAGCAGCTTTTGTTCCTGCCTGCCCTGAGCGCAGCCTCAACTACACCACTCAGTAGCACAGTTTTAACCTCCCTGTTAAACAGCAAAGCTGATTCTCAGGTTTCTTAGCAGCTTTCCTCTCTAAGTTGAGCACAGCCTGCATTCTGTCCTGATGTTGCTGGGAGTTCCTAGAATCACAGAATGGTTTGGGCTGAAAAGGACTTGCAAGATCATCTAGTTCCTACCCCCTGCCGGGGGCAGGGATATCTACCATTAGACTAGGTTACTCCAAGCCCCATCCATTCTGGTCTTGAACACTTCCAAGGAATGGGTGTGCTCAAGTTGCCTGGGCAACCTGTGCCAGTGTCCCACCAGACACACCGCACAGAGTCTCTTCCTAACCCCAACTCTCCCAGCCTGTCTTCATCGGAGCTGGTTGGTGGGGTGGCCAGTAAGACTGGCAGGTTTGGGCTCCCACCGCCCGAAAAGAAGGGCGGCAGCCATGATGCTGCCCCAGGGGAGCAGCCCACAGAGTCTCCCCACCCTGCTGAGCCCAGGGAAGCTGCATTCTGTGGTTAGAGCTGGCCACCCCCACAGCCTCGTGGTGCCAGGGGAAGGAACCCTCAGTAGCCAGGCAGATGCTGATGGAGCTGGTTCTGCCTGCGCAGGCCAAGAAGGGAGCTGAGTCCGACCCCTCTGTCACCATGATGACAAGGAGAAAGGGGCCCCGAGCTAATCAAGAAACTGCCTGCAGAGGCTCCTCAGGAGCCAAGGCCAACCCCAGCCCCACAGAGGAGGCAGCGGGGCCAAGCAGCTGCCAAACAAATAAATATGTAGTGGCCTGCTCCTGCACAGGCCAGGTTGGGGTGCCCACAGGTTTGGGCTCCCACCGCCCAAAAAGAAGGGCGGCAGCCATGATGCTGCCCCAGGGGAGCAGCCCACAGAGTCTCCCCACCCTGCTGAGCCCAGGGAAGCTGCATTCTGTGGTTAGAGCTGACCACCTCCACAGCCTCATGGTGCCATGGGAAGGAACCCTCAGTAGCCAGGCAGGTGCTGATGGAGCTGGTTCTGCCTGCGCAGGTCAAGAAGGGAGCTGAGTCCGACCCCTCTGTCACCATGATGACAAGGAGAAAGGGGCCCCGAGCTAATCAAGAAACTGCCTGCAGAGGCTCCTCAGGAGCCAAGGCCAACCCCAGCCCCACAGAGGAGGCAGCGGGGCCTGCTCCTGCACAGGCCAGGTTGGGGTGCCCACAGGTTTGGGCTCCCACCGCCCAAAAAGAAGGGCGGCAGCCATGATGCTGCCCCAGGGGAGCAGCCCACAGAGTCTCCCCACCCTGCTGAGCCCAGGGAAGCTGCATTCTGTGGTTAGAGCTGACCACCTCCACAGCCTCGTGGTGCCAGGGGAAGGAACCCTCAGTAGCCAGGCAGGTGCTGATGGAGCTGGTTCTGCCTGCGCAGGCCAAGAAGGGAGCTGAGTCCGACCCCTCTGTCACCATGATGACAAGGAGAAAGGGGCCCCGAGCTAATCAAGAAACTGCCTGCAGAGGCTCCTCAGGAGCCAAGGCCAACCCCAGCCCCACAGAGGAGGCAGCGGGGCCAAGCAGCTGCCAAACAAATAAATATGTAGTGGCCTGCTCCTGCACAGGCCAGGTTGGGGTGCCCACAGGTTTGGGCTCCCACCGCCCAAAAAGAAGGGCGGCAGCCATGATGCTGCCCCAGGGGAGCAGCCCACAGAGTCTCCCCACCCTGCTGAGCCCAGGGAAGCTGCATTCTGTGGTTAGAGCTGGCCACCCCCACAGCCTCGTGGTGCCATGGGAAGGAACCCTCAGTAGCCAGGCAGATGCTGATGGAGCTGGTTCTCCCTGGCCAGGTCAAGACAAGTGTTGTGTCTGACCCCTGTGCAAGTGTGATGGAGAGAAGTAAGAGAACCTGAACAAGACAAGGAACGGCCTGCAGTTGCTCCTTGGGAGCCGAGGCCAACCCCAAACCCACAGAAGAGGCAGCGGGGCTGAGCAGCTGCCAAACAAATAAGTATGTAGTGGCCTGCTCCTGCACAGGCCAGGTTGGGGAGCCCACAGTGGCTGGATAAATCACGGGCTCTTCTACTTCTATGCAGGGAGATCCCAAGCAGCAGCAGCAGCTTCTGCCCTGTCTTTCTCGGGAAGCCCCTCCTGGGAACGCTCGGCAGCTCTGCTAGCAGATGCACTGATGAAGCGTTTTTCCCTTTCAGGGGCTGGCATATGCCTTGGGAGCAGCCCCGGAGCCCCTGCGGTAAGAGATGTGTCCTGAGCTGGACACCTGGTTCTGTGCAGAAGGGGCAGGTGGCCTCATGCTACCTGCAGCCATTCCCTAGCAGCCAGGCCTCCCATACTTCCCTCCTGCCTTTGCCTGTTGCTCAGCCTGGTGTGGAAGGGAAGCATTTGCAAAGCAAGGAAAACACGTGTGGCTCTCCTCCTTGCTGAGCTCAGCTGCTCCCAGCTGGGGATAGGCTTCTCCCTGACAAGATCTGCTTTCCGTTCCTCCAGGAAGGCGTCTGCTTGCCATGAGGAAGAAATCCAAAAGGCAGAGCTTCTGGTGGCAGAGGTGGTTCAACTGGAGGCAGAGCTGAAGCATGTGAAGGAGGTGATGCTGCATTTTGGGGAAGGATGCTTGGCTGGGCAAAAGCCCTGAGAAAAGGACTCTGTACGATGGTTGTTGTTGCTGCTGGGTGTTGCACCCGGGTGCTTTCTGGGCAAACTCCTCCACTGTCCGAGCTCTTCTCTCGCCCAACTATAACTGGAATGCTTCAAGCACCAGAGGACACCTGACAACCTTCCCTTGGCATTCCAGTACCTCTGGCTGTGCGGGCCGAGCTCCTGAGGCACCAGTGTGACCCAGGCATGCTCACAGGGACAGCCATCGCTTGCAGGCTCTGAGCCCATCTCCTGGAGTGCCTGCTGGAGAGCGTGGAGGCTGGGGATGAGGGTGTGGAAACCCTTGTCAGTGCAGCCCAGGCTGTGGCCACGGATCTGCTTCCTGATTCGAATCAGGAAGGGAATGGGTCAGAACTGAGATGAACTGCTGCATCTTGCCTGCATTCTTCTGCCACAGCTGGGTCAAAGGCTTTTCTCCCTGAGAGCCCTCTTGTCAGGCAGGGAAGGCCTCCTGCTTCTGTCCATCTCCTCACAGCAGCCCAGTTTCGAGCTGAAATAGACCCCAGAGACACACCAGTGTCACTACATCTGTCTACATGGGCAGTTGTGTTGATGCCAACGCTGATGTCCTGGTTGCAGGAGGATGTTACCCCAGGAAAGTGCTGGCCTTTCCAAGGGCAGCAGGGTCAGGTTGTCATCAGGTTGCCAGCGCGAGTCCACCTGACGTCCATCACGTTGCAGCACAACGTGGATGAAGCCTCTCCTTCTGGGATGGTCATCAGTGCCCCCCGAGACGTCTCTGCCTATGTAAGTCTCTGCTGCGCATGTCTGGCAGGGATCAAGCCCTGGGGGAAAGACATGACAGGGTCTTGCTCACTTTTGTGCATTCTCTAAGACCCAAGTCCTGCTCTCTGCTGAGCAGTGCAGTATCCCAGTGGGATACATCATGGACTCTAGTGAGTTCATCCCTCTTAAAATTTCTTCTGGCCCTGCAGACCCTGTTCTGGCTTCTTCACCAAATCCCAAGGCAGAGACTGAGCTGAGTTGTAAAAAGCGCTAGACCTCTCCTGGAGCTCTGGAGTTTGGGGGGCTCTAGATGGTGATGTGTCCATTTCCCCTTTGTTGGGCCGAGCCTGAGCTGCTCTCTTTGTGCTTTGTCCTTCAGGGACTGGAGGAGAATGGAGAGGAAGAAATCCTGCTGGTTAAATTCACATATGACGTGGCAGGAACCAGTATTCAGACCTTCCCTCTCAAGGTACAGTGCATGCAGGGGGCATGATGCCATGGAGGAAACCAGGTTTGCCTGCAAGTCCAGGGCAGGAGGAGCACAAAAGCTTTCTCCCTGGGCAGAGGGGAACAGAGCACTGACAGGGAAGGCCTGCCGGAGTTTGGAGGGCTGGGTAGCGTGTGGTGGTGGTGTTGGTAAAGGGACAACAGCAAGAGCCTGGTCAGGCCCACGGGAGCAGGAGTCCTGGGAGATGCCTGGCTGCACCCAGCAGAGAGCCAGCTGCACACATGGCTGCTCCACAAAAGCAACGCTGTGTGCTGTGGAGAATCAGGGACACCTGGAAGGGGAGAAAAGGCGTGGGGCAGTACTGCTGGTCCTTCTTGGGGTCTGCTGGAAGCCTGGAGAGTGCCCTGTCCTCCCAGCATAGTACGGCACTGCTCTGCTGGTTCTCTCACTCCTGCCAGGAGCAAAGCAGGCAGAGAAGGCAGCGGAAGTGTGGAGCTCAGCAGCCGTGGGACTAGCACTGGGCCTCCTGTTTCCAGAGCCACCCCTGCCCACTTTCAGAACCTTGCTCCTGGGCAGGAGAAGTCTTGGCAGGGGGAGACTGGCGGATGGCATTATTGCTCTTCACACCCCCACCTTCTCTTCTCTCTTTTCTTTACAGAAGGCGCCATTTCCCACAGCGTTCTCACTCATCAAACTTGCTGTGATGAGCAACTGGGAAAACCCAGCATACACCTGCATTTATCGAGTGCAGGTCCACGGGCAGATGGCAAAGCCAGAAGGCCACAGCTGAAAGCAGAGGAAGGAAAGGAAGGACGGAGATAGCGGGACTGAGATATTGGGACAAAGTAATTTTTTCTCGGCTAGAGGGGAGGGGTGGTGTAAAGGATGGGAGTTCTTGTTTGTGTTTTCTCTTTGTCTCGGCTAGAGGGGAGGGGTGGTGTGAAGTATTTGAGCTCTTGTTTGTGTTTTCCCTTTGCCCCGTTGTGCTTTCGTTATTGATAAATTAAAGTGATCTTTTCAAACAAACTGTGTTCATTTTGCCTGTGACTGCCACCAGGAGTGCAAGCCTCACAAGAAGGAGCCTCGCGGTCCCTTGGGATCAGCTAGGCTCCAGCCATGACAATGACAAAGCCAGAAGACCACAGCTGAAACCAGAAAGAAAAGGAGGATCAAGAGAAAAAAGGAGAAGTGGGTGAGGAGAAATAAATGTAGCAATTCAGACTGGAGTAGGAGGTGTGCCTGCTAAGCAGGGTCTGCACAAGGTCCCTTGCAGGGAGGGTAGGAGGTCTCTCTTAGAGCCTTCTCCTCTCTGGGCTGAAGAACCCCAACTCTCCCAGCCTGTCTTCATCGGAGAGGTGCTTGACAGCACCTCTTCTGATCATCTTCACGGCCCTCCTTTGGACTCGCTCCAGAAGGTAAACGCTCTTCTTGTGCTGGAGCCTCCAGAACTGAACGCAGTACTCCAGGTGGGGTCTCACAAGAGCAGTGTAGAGGAGGAGAACAACCTGCCTCGACTTGCTGGCCACCCTTCTTTTGATGCCGCCCAGGATCCGGTTGTGGCTTTGTGGGCTGCAAGCGTGCACTGCCAGCTCCTGTTGACCTTCTCGTCAATCAGCAACCCCATGCCCTTCCCCTCAGAGTTGCTCCCTGTTCATTCACTCCCTGCCCAGCCTGTGATTGTTCTTCACATTGCCTCAACCTCATGCTTGGCCTTCTTGAGGTTCATGAGGTTGACATGTGCTCACCTCTCAAGGACCCAACCTTGGGAGCTACAAAAGGGTAGGGCCTAACTGGAGACGTGTAACGTGAAAACCAGCAGAGCATTAGTTCAGAGACCACCCCCCAGGAACCTCCGGCCGGTGCAGAAATTTTCCTTCTTGCTGTTGCAATATATGTTTGTGTTTGTGAATTCCTGTTGAATAATTATAAAGTGTTTGCTAACCTTACTTTTACAAAGTATTTTGCTAACCCAACTTTGAGAGTACTAGTAATATATCTGCCTTGAACATTGTGAAATATGCAAACATATGAATTCTTTAGATCATCTTCAGCAAACCACTTAAGCTGGTTATTCGTTAATTTTTCAGGCAAGAATTTTACCTTTTCACTAGAGCTTTCAAGCCATGGTCTACAATATCCTAATAATCCTAGGACCTGTCAAATTTCCCTTTTTTTGTTTTGTTTGGGGGCCATAGGGCCAGAATTCCGATTCCGGATACCCGATCAGGGTCTAAGTTCTTCTGTCCCTGTCCTGGTTTGGGCCAGTGAGGGCTGCGGGGCCCATCGCGCACAGCCACGCCACGTCCCAGGGAGCAAGAGCGTTGTTCCGACTGAGCCTGCGTGCAGCTGAATTTCAGGAGGACGGGTGGTGGTAGCCTCTCCTGCCTCCTGCCTCCCAGGAGGGGCTTCATTGTATGTAATGGTTAACTTGGAAAGAACAGTTACTTGCCATAACTCCAAACATCTCCCCCTTCTTTCTTCTTCCCAAACTTTACTTTCTGCACGTGATGTCATATGGTATGGAATATCCCTCTGGTCAGTTGGGATCAGCTGTCCCAGCTGTGTTCCCTCCCAGCTTCTTGTGCACCCCAGTCCAGCTGCTGGTGGGGTGAGAAACAAGAAGAGGTCTTGACTGTGTGAGCATTGCTCAACAATAACAAAAGCATCCCCGTGTGATCCATACTGTTTAGAGCACAAATCCAAAACCTAGTCTCATGCCAGTTACTTAAAAGAAATTGAAGTCTATCCCAGCCAAAGCCAGCACCCATCTGAGTATTTTTCCAGTTTTCATAACAATGCCTGTCAGTGGTCTTTGTGGCAAATACAGGCTTTTACAGAAACATAATAGTGTTTGGTTTGCTTTCTTTTTTCTGAAAAGTTTCTAAAATTACTTCTTTGGAGGTAGTTGTCTTTTTAAAGGCACTACTGAACTCAGTTGTATTGTTTCAGGAATATTTTATTTTGTTGGCCAAGTAAGTGATTTGAGTAACTTCTCAGCTGCTAGTTGTCTTTAGAATAACAGTGAGCAACTCAGATTTTCTTAAACAGAGCATCAGTTGGCACTTCAGCAAGTTATTAAATTGAACCAGAATCTGTGGGATAGCGAATGCCATCTAATTCTGCAGATACCTCTTGATTTCAAATTCATCTGGTTTCTGGAGTTACTGCTTCTGCTTGACTCAGAGCTGTGCGAGATTTACAGGGCTGAAAAGAAATTTTTCAGAAGGCATTTATTTCTGGCATCTGAAGGAAGAGAAAGCAATTTCCCTCAGTCAGGCCAGAGTCTTTAAGGCCTGTACACTTGCCGGTTTGTTTTGGTTGCTCCTAGTCAGATTTCATGTGAACACTGATTTTACATACCTCTGTGCTCAGAGTGGTGGCTTCCAGCACAAATTTTCTGTCTTTTTGGCAGTTAAGTGACTGCTTGAGGGACCAGATCCATGAAGTCTTTCATTAAGTTTCACCTTCACAGTAACTGACAGTGAAGACTAAACCTCTTAAAAGACTTCATGGACCTCAAAAATCTGTAGGTGTATCCCGGTTCTCTACAGACTTGTGTTAGTAATGGATTTTGTCTCAATGCCTAATGTGAAGAAATAGCTTGCCAGCAATCTGTCTGAATTTTGTTTTTGTAAACCATTGTTTTTCAAACTTCCATTGTCTTCAGCACTTCTTCCACTGGTGCTTAGGCAGAAGTGTAAATGTTTCCAGGCCTTTCCAAAGGCTGGTATGAAAAAAACTCTTCCATCCTTTAGGTGACATTGTGCAGCTAAGCTGCTCACTGGTGCAGCAGAGATGGTAAAAGGGTCTTCCTGTGCAGCTGATGGCAACAGCTGATGAAAAGTGTACCAATAAAAAGTAGAGGACAACAGGGATTGGCATCTTGCAGTGAAGGGCATGAAAGTGTTGAGATGGAAGAGACCCTTAAGGCTGTACTTGGAAAAGTCAGAGGACCCACAGATCTGGGCAATTGGACCCACATGCTAGTGGCCAACTTGGGAATTGCTATACACTGAAGACATAGGATTGTGGCGACAATTTTTACTCTTGCCTGGAGAAATGAATAAAAATGAGTAATTCTTGATCTGTTTTACATAGTGCACTGCAACAGAACGTTGGAATATCCACAGTGGTAGTTTAGGTTCAGTTTTCGTTGAATGCTATATCATCTTTTGATATCAAAATGCTACTTTTTCAACAGTCAACTGTTGCAACACAGGTCATTTATATAGTAAATCAGGAATTAGGGGTTATACACTAGCTAGGTGCATTTATAGTGCTGTGATTCTTTTGGTCTTGCCAAACGAAGCAAACACTGTTGATGTGATTTAGCTGCATTAATAAGCCTAAAGCCCACAGCTAAGGGCACTTCTTCAGTTGGTGTTTCTTTGAGCCTAGCTGGAGGATGAGATTGTGAAATGTGGTAAGAGGGTGGTGCCTGCTAAAAGGGCTAGTAATTACAAATTTAACTTGTTTTAGTGCATTTTGTGATGAGTGGCATTGGTTTGGTTGACTTTTTTTAGACCTGTGGCACATGCAGCAACTCTTTCTGTGTGTTTTGTGTATGCCTTGAAAAGAAAGTTTGCTCTTGCCTGTCTTCATTGGAGAGGTGCTTGAGCCCTGTTCTGATCATTTTCACAGCCCTCCTCCAGACTCACTCTGGGAGGTAAATGTTCTTCTTCCGCCCGGAAAGAAGGGCAGCAGCCATGATGCTGCCCCAGGGGAGCAGCCCACAGAGTCTCCCCACCTTGCTAAGCCCCGGGGAGCCCCACTGTGAGGTCACAGCTAGCCGCCCCCACAGCCTTGTGGTGCGAGGGGAAGGAACCCTCAGTAGCCAGGGAGCTGCTGCTGGAGCTGGTTCTCCCTGGCCAGGTGAAGACAGCAGCTGTGTCTGACCCTTCTGTGACCAAGATGGCAAGGAGAAAGGAGCCTCGAGCAGAACAACAAAGGGCCTGCAGAGGCTCCTCGGAAGCCAAGACCAACCTCAGCCTCACAGAGGAGGCAGCAGGGCCAAGAAGCTGCCAAGCAGATAAGTATGTAGTGGTCTGCTCCTGCCCGGGCCAGGTTGGGGTGGCAGCAGGGACACGGCCTAATGCGGTCGGCAGGGTGTGGAGCAGCCTGGGGAATCCGACAGAGGATCTCTGAGGAGGAGCCGCGTGGCTGTGCAGCCCCCCTTCTGTGGGGATGGGGCTGGGCTGAAAGCCAGGCTCACACTGCCGGCCCAAAGCCAGTGTTCAGCAGGGCCACTGGGTCAGCAGTGGCCTCGTGCTGCAGGGGTAGGATCCCAGCCCTTCAGCCCTGGGGGAATTTTGCTTCCTGAGCTGGCCAAGCCCCTGGGACCTCAGACTGGCCCCCCTGAGACACAGAGGCACAGCCTGCCTGTGGGGCAGGGGTAGCAGTGGTGGCACTGGTAACTAGAGGAGAGTCCTCCACACACAGGCCCAAATTGTTTCTGGTTTCTTTGCCCAGGGACGGCCTTCAGCCCTCCTTGCCTTCTGGCAGGTGGCCTCGCCTCGCCTCCCTCTGGGGACATCTGGGCACGTGGATCTTCACTATGTATGTATTTCATGTTCCTGCTATGGAATGGGTGAGAAAGGGGCTCCCTGAGAGCCAGAGCAAGCATAGGGGAGAGCAGAGAGTGTTCGCCAGCCAGCAACCCAGGGACCTACTGACAGCCAAAGGACTCCCTCTTTTTCAGGCAAAGGGTGTCTCTAAAGAAGGTATTACTGAGCATCATCATCTTGCAGCTCCAAATGGCGTTGGGTGAGTGTTCACAAGCAAATGTCAAAGAGAGACAACCTGGCTGTGCTGCATGCTACCTTCCTTGACTGGCCTTTTGGGCAAGTGTGTGTGGCGACTCCTGTGTCCCAAGTGCTCCCCGAGTACGGCCTTGGTGGGGTGGGCAGTAAGACTGGCAGGCAGCCAACCACGCTGCTGCTCTGGCTACTGGACCAAGCCAACAGATGCATTGCTAAGTCCACAAGTCTGCGAGAGAAGGGCGTAGGTACTTCCAAGCCTGGCACAGGGACTCCCAGAGGCGACCCCGATGGAGAGCTACTTCTCCTGGCCCATGCAGCCTGGTCTCAGCACTCACTGAAGCAGCAAGAGGAAATGGGGACTAGCTGTGTGGCACCCAGCACACCCGTAGATCACGGCTGGGCAGTCCCCTCAAGCCCGGCCTGATGACCCCCAGTCAGACATTAATCCTCTCCCTGCTCCCTCCCCACACGGGGCTGACAACACGACCGCAGCCATCTCTGGCAACCCCAGCAACGTAACAGTCTCTTGGTGTTCTGAATCGCAGGTGGTGTTATCTTCAGGAGCCCAGTGGCAGTATGGGCAATGTGGGCTGTGGGACTGAGAGAGGTCAGTGACTCTCTTGGGATGGGCACCTCCTCCCACAGGGCATTTCGGACAGTGGCTGGATAAATCACGGGCTCTTCTGCTTCTATGCAGGGAGATCCCAAGCAGCAGCAGCAGCTTCTGCCCTGTCTTTCTCGGGAAGCCCCTCCTGGGAACGCTCGGCAGCTCTGCTAGCAGATGCACTGATGAAGCGTTTTTCCCTTTCAGGGGCTGGCATATGCCTTGGGAGCAGACCCGGAGCCCCTGTGGTAAGAGATGTGTCCTGAGCTGGACACCTGGTTCTGTGCAGAAGGGGCAGGTGGCCTCATGCTACCTGCAGCCATTCCCTAGCAGCCACGCCTCCCATACTTCCCTCCTGCCTTTGCCTGTTGCTCAGCCTGGTGTGGAAGGGAAGCACTTGCAAAGCAAGGAAAACACGTGTGTCTCTCCTCCTTGCTGAGCTCAGCTGCTCCCAGCTGGGGATAGGCTTCTCCCTGACAAGATCTGCTTTCCGTTCCTCCAGGAAGGCATCTGCTTTGCATGATGAACCAATCCAAAAGACATCTGCTTTGCACATGGAACAAGTCGAAAAGATGGACCTCCTGGTGGCAAAGGTGGCTCAACTGAAGGCAGAGTTCAAGCATGTGAAGGAGGTGATGCTGCATTTTGGGGAAGGATGCTTGGCTGGGCAAAAGCCTTGAGAAAAGGACTCTGTGGGGTTGTTGTTGCTGTTGGGCTGCTGACCGCAGTCACCCGGGTGCTCTCTGGGCAAACTTCTACACTGTCTGGGCTCTTCTCTTGCCCAAGTATAACCGGGCCGCTTCAAGCACCAGAGGACACCTGACAACCTTCCCTTGGCACTCCAGTACCTCTGGCTGTGCGGGCCGAGCTCCTGAGGCACCAGTGTGACCCAGGCATGCTCACAGGGACAGCCATCGCTTGCAGGCTCTGAGCCCATCTCCTGGAGTGCCTGCTGGAGAGCGTGGAGGCTGGGGATGAGGGTGTGGAAACCCTTGTCAGTGCAGCCCAGGCTGTGGCCACGGATCTGCTTCCTCAGCCCTGGCAGCTCACACCACAGGCACAGTCAGGCATCTCTGTGGACAAGGCTGTGCCCTGTGTTTCTGCCGCTGACCCACTACATCTCAGGCCACCAGTAGCCATGCTGAACTGCCTGCTGATGTGCTCCTTTTCTGTCTGTTCATGCTGTTCCCAGGAAGTCGAGCAGGCAGTGTCCTGGATGCATTCAGAACTCTACAAGCCGTCTGACTGGGCCCTGCAGAGCTCTGGTATGGACACAAGCAGCCCAAGCCTCCTTGCCTTGCACTTGTCTGCAGTGCTCCCCAGAGGAGCCTGTGCTGCAGGCACTGCTCTCCAGAGTGGGGGAGCTTTCATGTCTCATGGGGCCCAAGAGCAAAGGCAGTGGCAGAGTGGCTCTCCCCAGACTGCCTCCCAGTCCTTTCCTCGGCCTCTGCACGGGAGCCTCTGGTGCTGTCCCCACGTGCGTTCCCGTGCCGATGGAGGGGCTCTCTTCCTCACCGCTGCACCCGAGGAGGGAGGGAGTGGCTGGGCAAGCCCGCAGCTTTGGTCTGCTGGCACACACACGGGTGGCCTGCCATCTCCAAGAGCCTTCAGACCTTCTCCTCGTGGTGCTCTGAGAGAAGCAGACCAGGCATGTGGCTGTTGGCGTTGCCCTGCGCAGCTGGGGCAGGACTGACAGACGTGGAGCTGGCTGGAGGAGGCAGAAATAGTGTCTGAGCACCAAGTCCCCCTTGTCTGCGGCCTCTTGCAGCCTTCTGCTCTTCTTTCCTTACAGGTGCCACCATTGACAGAAAGAGAACGTCCAAGACCTATGACTATAGAGAAGGAAACCGGTTCTGGTTCTACCGCAGTCCCAATCCTCCGGATACTATTTTGCAGGTAACACAGCAGAAGTCATCAGTGCTGGCTTTGTTCCTTCCTGTGAAGATGGGGACTGATCTCCAGAGCTCTCATGTTTACTCCATGTACACTGCCCACGCCCACAGAGTTGATCAGGTTACTGAAAGCAAGGCTGTAATGCCTGCCTGGGCTTGCTACAAATCCGTGATTCCCCTCAGGAAGGGAATGGGTCAGAACTCCTCCTGCTTCTGTCCATCTCCTCACAGCACCCCAGTTTTGAGCTGAAATAGACCCCAGGGACACACCAGTGCTACATCTAGCTACATGGGCAGTTGTGTTGATGTTCTGGTTGCAGGAGGATGTTTCCATAGGAAAGTGCTGGCCTTTCCAAGGGCAGCAGGGTCAGGTTGTCATCAGGTTGCCAGCGCGAGTCCACCTGACGTCCATCACGTTGCAGCACAACGTGGATGAAGCCTCTCCTTCTGGGATGGTCATCAGTGCCCCCCGAGACGTCTCTGCCTATGTAAGTCTCTGCTGTGCATGTCTGGCAGGGATCAGGCCCTGGGGGAAAGTCATGACAGGGTCTTGCTCACTTTTGTGCATTCTCTAAGACCCAAGTCCTGCTCTCTGCTGAGCAGTGCCATATCCCAGTGGGATACATCATGGACTCTAGTGAGTTCATCCCTCTTAAAATTTCTTCTGGCCCTGCAGACCCTGTTCTGGCTTCTTCACCAAATCCCAAGGCAGAGACTGAGCTGAGTTGTAAAAAGCGCTAGACCTCTCCTGGAGCTCTGGAGTTTGGGGGGCTCTAGATGGTGATGTGTCCATTTCCCCTTTGTTGGGCCGAGCCTGAGCTGCTCTCTTTGTGCTTTGTCCTTCAGGGACTGGAGGAGAATGGAGAGGAAGAAATCCTGCTGGTTAAATTCACATATGACGTGGCAGGAACCAGTATTCAGACCTTCCCTCTCAAGGTACAGTGCATGCAGGGGGCATGATGCCATGGAGGAAACCAGGTTTGCCTGCAAGTCCAGGGCAGGAGGAGCACAAAAGCTTTCTCCCTGGGCAGAGGGGAACAGAGCACTGACAGGGAAGGCCTGCCGGAGTTTGGAGGGCTGGGTAGCGTGTGGTGGTGGTGTTGGTAAAGGGACAACAGCAAGAGCCTGGTCAGGCCCACGGGAGCAGGAGTCCTGGGAGATGCCTGGCTGCACCCAGCAGAGAGCCAGCTGCACACATGGCTGCTCCACAAAAGCAACGCTGTGTGCTGTGGAGAATCAGGGACACCTGGAAGGGGAGAAAAGGCGTGGGGCAGTACTGCTGGTCCTTCTTGGGGTCTGCTGGAAGCCTGGAGAGTGCCCTGTCCTCCCAGCATAGTACGGCACTGCTCTGCTGGTTCTCTCACTCCTGCCAGGAGCAAAGCAGGCAGAGAAGGCAGCGGAAGTGTGGAGCTCAGCAGCCGTGGGACTAGCACTGGGCCTCCTGTTTCCAGAGCCACCCCTGCCCACTTTCAGAACCTTGCTCCTGGGCAGGAGAAGTCTTGGCAGGGGGAGACTGGCGGATGGCATTATTGCTCTTCACACCCCCACCTTCTCTTCTCTCTTTTCTTTACAGAAGGCGCCATTTCCCACAGCGTTCTCACTCATCAAACTTGCTGTGATGAGCAACTGGGAAAACCCAGCATACACCTGCATTTATCGAGTGCAGGTCCACGGGCAGATGGCAAAGCCAGAAGGCCACAGCTGAAAGCAGAGGAAGGAAAGGAAGGACGGAGATAGCGGGACTGAGATATTGGGACAAAGTAATTTTTTCTCGGCTAGAGGGGAGGGGTGGTGTAAAGGATGGGAGTTCTTGTTTGTGTTTTCTCTTTGTCTCGGCTAGAGGGGAGGGGTGGTGTGAAGTATTTGAGCTCTTGTTTGTGTTTTCCCTTTGCCCCGTTGTGCTTTCGTTATTGATAAATTAAAGTGATCTTTTCAAACAAACTGTGTTCATTTTGCCTGTGACTGCCACCGGGAGTGCAAGCCTCACAAGAAGGAGCCTCGCGGTCCCTTGGGATCAGCTAGGCTCCAGCCATGACAATGACAAAGCCAGAAGACCACAGCTGAAACCAGAAAGAAAAGGAGGATCAAGAGAAAAAAGGAGAAGTGGGTGAGGAGAAATAAATGTAGCAATTCAGACTGGAGTAGGAGGTGTGCCTGCTAAGCAGGGTCTGCACAAGGTCCCTTGCAGGGAGGGTAGGAGGTCTCTCTTAGAGCCTTCTCCTCTCTGGGCTGAAGAACCCCAACTCTCCCAGCCTGTCTTCATCGGAGAGGTGCTTGACAGCACCTCTTCTGATCATCTTCACGGCCCTCCTTTGGACTCGCTCCAGAAGGTAAACGCTCTTCTTGTGCTGGAGCCTCCAGAACTGAACGCAGTACTCCAGGTGGGGTCTCACAAGAGCAGTGTAGAGGAGGAGAACAACCTGCCTCGACTTGCTGGCCACCCTTCTTTTGATGCCGCCCAGGATCCGGTTGTGGCTTTGTGGGCTGCAAGCGTGCACTGCCAGCTCCTGTTGACCTTCTCGTCAATCAGCAACCCCATGCCCTTCCCCTCAGAGTTGCTCCCTGTTCATTCACTCCCTGCCCAGCCTGTGATTGTTCTTCACATTGCCTCAACCTCATGCTTGGCCTTCTTGAGGTTCATGAGGTTGACATGTGCTCACCTCTCAAGGACCCAACCTTGGGAGCTACAAAAGGGTAGGGCCTAACTGGAGACGTGTAACGTGAAAACCAGCAGAGCATTAGTTCAGAGACCACCCCCCAGGAACCTCCGGCCGGTGCAGAAATTTTCCTTCTTGCTGTTGCAATATATGTTTGTGTTTGTGAATTCCGGTTGAATAATTATAAAGTGTTTGCTAACCTTACTTTTACAAAGTATTTTGCTAACCCAACTTTGAGAGTACTAGTAATATATCTGCCTTGAACATTGTGAAATATGCAAACATATGAATTCTTTAGATCATCTTCAGCAAACCACTTAAGCTGGTTATTCGTTAATTTTTCAGGCAAGAATTTTACCTTTTCACTAGAGCTTTCAAGCCATGGTCTACAATATCCTAATAATCCTAGGACCTGTCAAATTTCCCTTTTTTTGTTTTGTTTGGGGGCCATAGGGCCAGAATTCCGATTCCGGATACCCGATCAGGGTCTAAGTTCTTCTGTCCCTGTCCTGGTTTGGGCCAGTGAGGGCTGCGGGGCCCATCGCGCACAGCCACGCCACGTCCCAGGGAGCAAGAGCGTTGTTCCGACTGAGCCTGCGTGCAGCTGAATTTCAGGAGGACGGGTGGTGGTAGCCTCTCCTGCCTCCTGCCTCCCAGGAGGGGCTTCATTGTATGTAATGGTTAACTTGGAAAGAACAGTTACTTGCCATAACTCCAAACATCTCCCCCTTCTTTCTTCTTCCCAAACTTTACTTTCTGCACGTGATGTCATATGGTATGGAATATCCCTCTGGTCAGTTGGGATCAGCTGTCCCAGCTGTGTTCCCTCCCAGCTTCTTGTGCACCCCAGTCCAGCTGCTGGTGGGGTGAGAAACAAGAAGAGGTCTTGACTGTGTGAGCATTGCTCAACAATAACAAAAGCATCCCCGTGTGATCCATACTGTTTAGAGCACAAATCCAAAACCTAGTCTCATGCCAGTTACTTAAAAGAAATTGAAGTCTATCCCAGCCAAAGCCAGCACCCATCTGAGTATTTTTCCAGTTTTCATAACAATGCCTGTCAGTGGTCTTTGTGGCAAATACAGGCTTTTACAGAAACATAATAGTGTTTGGTTTGCTTTCTTTTTTCTGAAAAGTTTCTAAAATTACTTCTTTGGAGGTAGTTGTCTTTTTAAAGGCACTACTGAACTCAGTTGTATTGTTTCAGGAATATTTTATTTTGTTGGCCAAGTAAGTGATTTGAGTAACTTCTCAGCTGCTAGTTGTCTTTAGAATAACAGTGAGCAACTCAGATTTTCTTAAACAGAGCATCAGTTGGCACTTCAGCAAGTTATTAAATTGAACCAGAATCTGTGGGATAGCGAATGCCATCTAATTCTGCAGATACCTCTTGATTTCAAATTCATCTGGTTTCTGGAGTTACTGCTTCTGCTTGACTCAGAGCTGTGCGAGATTTACAGGGCTGAAAAGAAATTTTTCAGAAGGCATTTATTTCTGGCATCTGAAGGAAGAGAAAGCAATTTCCCTCAGTCAGGCCAGAGTCTTTAAGGCCTGTACACTTGCCGGTTTGTTTTGGTTGCTCCTAGTCAGATTTCATGTGAACACTGATTTTACATACCTCTGTGCTCAGAGTGGTGGCTTCCAGCACAAATTTTCTGTCTTTTTGGCAGTTAAGTGACTGCTTGAGGGACCAGATCCATGAAGTCTTTCATTAAGTTTCACCTTCACAGTAACTGACAGTGAAGACTAAACCTCTTAAAAGACTTCATGGACCTCAAAAATCTGTAGGTGTATCCCGGTTCTCTACAGACTTGTGTTAGTAATGGATTTTGTCTCAATGCCTAATGTGAAGAAATAGCTTGCCAGCAATCTGTCTGAATTTTGTTTTTGTAAACCATTGTTTTTCAAACTTCCATTGTCTTCAGCACTTCTTCCACTGGTGCTTAGGCAGAAGTGTAAATGTTTCCAGGCCTTTCCAAAGGCTGGTATGAAAAAAACTCTTCCATCCTTTAGGTGACATTGTGCAGCTAAGCTGCTCACTGGTGCAGCAGAGATGGTAAAAGGGTCTTCCTGTGCAGCTGATGGCAACAGCTGATGAAAAGTGTACCAATAAAAAGTAGAGGACAACAGGGATTGGCATCTTGCAGTGAAGGGCATGAAAGTGTTGAGATGGAAGAGACCCTTAAGGCTGTACTTGGAAAAGTCAGAGGACCCACAGATCTGGGCAATTGGACCCACATGCTAGTGGCCAACTTGGGAATTGCTATACACTGAAGACATAGGATTGTGGCGACAATTTTTACTCTTGCCTGGAGAAATGAATAAAAATGAGTAATTCTTGATCTGTTTTACATAGTGCACTGCAACAGAACGTTGGAATATCCACAGTGGTAGTTTAGGTTCAGTTTTCGTTGAATGCTATATCATCTTTTGATATCAAAATGCTACTTTTTCAACAGTCAACTGTTGCAACACAGGTCATTTATATAGTAAATCAGGAATTAGGGGTTATACACTAGCTAGGTGCATTTATAGTGCTGTGATTCTTTTGGTCTTGCCAAACGAAGCAAACACTGTTGATGTGATTTAGCTGCATTAATAAGCCTAAAGCCCACAGCTAAGGGCACTTCTTCAGTTGGTGTTTCTTTGAGCCTAGCTGGAGGATGAGATTGTGAAATGTGGTAAGAGGGTGGTGCCTGCTAAAAGGGCTAGTAATTACAAATTTAACTTGTTTTAGTGCATTTTGTGATGAGTGGCATTGGTTTGGTTGACTTTTTTTAGACCTGTGGCACATGCAGCAACTCTTTCTGTGTGTTTTGTGTATGCCTTGAAAAGAAAGTTTGCTCTTGCCTGTCTTCATTGGAGAGGTGCTTGAGCCCTGTTCTGATCATTTTCACAGCCCTCCTCCAGACTCACTCTGGGAGGTAAATGCTCTTCTTCCGCCCGGAAAGAAGGGCAGCAGCCATGATGCTGCCCCAGGGGAGCAGCCCACAGAGTCTCCCCACCTTGCTAAGCCCCGGGGAGCCCCACTGTGAGGTCACAGCTAGCCGCCCCCACAGCCTTGTGGTGCGAGGGGAAGGAACCCTCAGTAGCCAGGGAGCTGCTGCTGGAGCTGGTTCTCCCTGGCCAGGTGAAGACAGCAGCTGTGTCTGACCCTTCTGTGACCAAGATGGCAAGGAGAAAGGAGCCTCGAGCAGAACAACAAAGGGCCTGCAGAGGCTCCTCGGAAGCCAAGACCAACCTCAGCCTCACAGAGGAGGCAGCAGGGCCAAGAAGCTGCCAAGCAGATAAGTATGTAGTGGTCTGCTCCTGCCCGGGCCAGGTTGGGGTGGCAGCAGGGACACGGCCTAATGCGGTCGGCAGGGTGTGGAGCAGCCTGGGGAATCCGACAGAGGATCTCTGAGGAGGAGCCGCGTGGCTGTGCAGCCCCCCTTCTGTGGGGATGGGGCTGGGCTGAAAGCCAGGCTCACACTGCCGGCCCAAAGCCAGTGTTCAGCAGGGCCACTGGGTCAGCAGTGGCCTCGTGCTGCAGGGGTAGGATCCCAGCCCTTCAGCCCTGGGGGAATTTTGCTTCCTGAGCTGGCCAAGCCCCTGGGACCTCAGACTGGCCCCCCTGAGACACAGAGGCACAGCCTGCCTGTGGGGCAGGGGTAGCAGTGGTGGCACTGGTAACTAGAGGAGAGTCCTCCACACACAGGCCCAAATTGTTTCTGGTTTCTTTGCCCAGGGACGGCCTTCAGCCCTCCTTGCCTTCTGGCAGGTGGCCTCGCCTCGCCTCCCTCTGGGGACATCTGGGCACGTGGATCTTCACTATGTATGTATTTCATGTTCCTGCTATGGAATGGGTGAGAAAGGGGCTCCCTGAGAGCCAGAGCAAGCATAGGGGAGAGCAGAGAGTGTTCGCCAGCCAGCAACCCAGGGACCTACTGACAGCCAAAGGACTCCCTCTTTTTCAGGCAAAGGGTGTCTCTAAAGAAGGTATTACTGAGCATCATCATCTTGCAGCTCCAAATGGCGTTGGGTGAGTGTTCACAAGCAAATGTCAAAGAGAGACAACCTGGCTGTGCTGCATGCTACCTTCCTTGACTGGCCTTTTGGGCAAGTGTGTGTGGCGACTCCTGTGTCCCAAGTGCTCCCCGAGTACGGCCTTGGTGGGGTGGGCAGTAAGACTGGCAGGCAGCCAACCACGCTGCTGCTCTGGCTACTGGACCAAGCCAACAGATGCATTGCTAAGTCCACAAGTCTGCGAGAGAAGGGCGTAGGTACTTCCAAGCCTGGCACAGGGACTCCCAGAGGCGACCCCGATGGAGAGCTACTTCTCCTGGCCCATGCAGCTTGGTCTCAGCACTCACTGAAGCAGCAAGAGGAAATGGGGACTAGCTGTGTGGCACCCAGCACACCCGTAGATCACGGCTGGGCAGTCCCCTCAAGCCCGGCCTGATGACCCCCAGTCAGACATTAATCCTCTCCCTGCTCCCTCCCCACACGGGGCTGACAACACGACCGCAGCCATCTCTGGCAACCCCAGCAACGTAACAGTCTCTTGGTGTTCTGAATTGCAGGTGGTGTTATCTTCAGGAGCCCAGTAGCAGTGTGGGCAATGTGGGCTGTGGGACTGAGAGAGGTCAGTGACTCTCTTGGGATGGGCACCTCCTCCCACAGGGCATTTCGGACAGTGGCTGGATAAATCACGGGCTCTTCTGCTTCTATGCAGGGAGATCCCAAGCAGCAGCAGCAGCTTCTGCCCTGTCTTTCTCGGGAAGCCCCTCCTGGGAACGCTTGGCAGCTCTGCTAGCAGATGCACTGATGAAGCGTTTTTCCCTTTCAGGGGCTGGCATATGCCTTGGGAGCAGACCCGGAGCCCCTGTGGTAAGAGATGTGTCCTGAGCTGGACACCTGGTTCTGTGCAGAAGGGGCAGGTGGCCTCATGCTACCTGCAGCCATTCCCTAGCAGCCACGCCTCCCATACTTCCCTCCTGCCTTTGCCTGTTGCTCAGCCTGGTGTGGAAGGGAAGCACTTGCAAAGCAAGGAAAACACGTGTGTCTCTCCTCCTTGCTGAGCTCAGCTGCTCCCAGCTGGGGATAGGCTTCTCCCTGACAAGATCTGCTTTCCGTTCCTCCAGGAAGGCATCTGCTTTGCATGATGAACCAATCCAAAAGACATCTGCTTTGCACATGGAACAAGTCGAAAAGATGGACCTCCTGGTGGCAAAGGTGGCTCAACTGAAGGCAGAGTTCAAGCATGTGAAGGAGGTGATGCTGCATTTTGGGGAAGGATGCTTGGCTGGGCAAAAGCCTTGAGAAAAGGACTCTGTGGGGTTGTTGTTGCTGTTGGGCTGCTGACCGCAGTCACCCGGGTGCTCTCTGGGCAAACTTCTACACTGTCTGGGCTCTTCTCTTGCCCAAGTATAACCGGGCCGCTTCAAGCACCAGAGGACACCTGACAACCTTCCCTTGGCACTCCAGTACCTCTGGCTGTGCGGGCCGAGCTCCTGAGGCACCAGTGTGACCCAGGCATGCTCACAGGGACAGCCATCGCTTGCAGGCTCTGAGCCCATCTCCTGGAGTGCCTGCTGGAGAGCGTGGAGGCTGGGGATGAGGGTGTGGAAACCCTTGTCAGTGCAGCCCAGGCTGTGGCCACGGATCTGCTTCCTCAGCCCTGGCAGCTCACACCACAGGCACAGTCAGGCATCTCTGTGGACAAGGCTGTGCCCTGTGTTTCTGCTGCTGACCCACTACATCTCAGGCCACCAGTAGCCATGCTGAACTGCCTGCTGATGTGCTCCTTTTCTGTCTGTTCATGCTGTTCCCAGCAAGTGGAGCAGGCAGTGTCCTGGATGCATTCGGAACACTACAAGACGTCTGACTGGGCCCTGCAGCGCTCTGGTATGGACACAAGCAGCCCAAGCCTCCTTGCCTTGCACTTGTCTGCAGTGCTCCCCAGAGGAGCCTGTGCTGCAGGCACTGCTCTCCAGAGTGGGGGAGCTTTCATGTCTCATGGGGCCCAAGAGCAAAGGCAGTGGCAGAGTGGCTCTCCCCAGACTGCCTCCCAGTCCTTTCCTCGGCCTCTGCACGGGAGCCTCTGGTGCTGTCCCCACATGCGTTCCCGTGCCGATGGAGGGGCTCTCTTCCTCACCGCTGCACCCGAGGAGGGAGGGAGTGGCTGGGCAAGCCCGCAGCTTTGGTCTGCTGGCACACACACGGGTGGCCTGCCATCTCCAAGAGCCTTCAGACCTTCTCCTCGTGGTGCTCTGAGAGAAGCAGACCAGGCATGTGGCTGTTGGCGTTGCCCTGCGCAGCTGGGGCAGGACTGACAGACGTGGAGCTGGCTGGAGGAGGCAGAAATAGTGTCTGAGCACCAAGTCCCCCTTGTCTGCGGCCTCTTGCAGCCTTCTGCTCTTCTTTCCTTACAGGTGCCACCATTGACAGAAAGAGAACGTCCAAGACCTATGACTATAGAGAAGGAAACCGGTTCTGGTTCTACCGCAGTCCCAATCCTCCGGATACTATTTTGCAGGTAACACAGCAGAAGTCATCAGTGCTGGCTTTGTTCCTTCCTGTGAAGATGGGGACTGATCTCCAGAGCTCTCATGTTTACTCCATGTACACTGCCCACGCCCACAGAGTTGATCAGGTTACTGAAAGCAAGGCTGTAATGCCTGCCTGGGCTTGCTACAAATCCGTGATTCCCCTCAGGAAGGGAATGGGTCAGAACTCCTCCTGCTTCTGTCCATCTCCTCACAGCACCCCAGTTTTGAGCTGAAATAGACCCCAGGGACACACCAGTGCTACATCTAGCTACATGGGCAGTTGTGTTGATGTTCTGGTTGCAGGAGGATGTTTCCATAGGAAAGTGCTGGCCTTTCCAAGGGCAGCAGGGTCAGGTTGTCATCAGGTTGCCAGCGCGAGTCCACCTGACGTCCATCACGTTGCAGCACAACGTGGATGAAGCCTCTCCTTCTGGGATGGTCATCAGTGCCCCCCGAGATGTCTCTGCCTATGTAAGTCTCTGCTGTGCATGTCTGGCAGGGATCAGGCCCTGGGGGAAAGTCATGACAGGGTCTTGCTCACTTTTGTGCATTCTCTAAGACCCAAGTCCTGCTCTCTGCTGAGCAGTGCCATATCCCAGTGGGATACATCATGGACTCTAGTGAGTTCATCCCTCTTAAAATTTCTTCTGGCCCTGCAGACCCTGTTCTGGCTTCTTCACCAAATCCCAAGGCAGAGACTGAGCTGAGTTGTAAAAAGCGCTAGACCTCTCCTGGAGCTCTGGAGTTTGGGGGGCTCTAGATGGTGATGTGTCCATTTCCCCTTTGTTGGGCCGAGCCTGAGCTGCTCTCTTTGTGCTTTGTCCTTCAGGGACTGGAGGAGAATGGAGAGGAAGAAATCCTGCTGGTTAAATTCACATATGACGTGGCAGGAACCAGTATTCAGACCTTCCCTCTCAAGGTACAGTGCATGCAGGGGGCATGATGCCATGGAGGAAACCAGGTTTGCCTGCAAGTCCAGGGCAGGAGGAGCACAAAAGCTTTCTCCCTGGGCAGAGGGGAACAGAGCACTGACAGGGAAGGCCTGCCGGAGTTTGGAGGGCTGGGTAGCGTGTGGTGGTGGTGTTGGTAAAGGGACAACAGCAAGAGCCTGGTCAGGCCCACGGGAGCAGGAGTCCTGGGAGATGCCTGGCTGCACCCAGCAGAGAGCCAGCTGCACACATGGCTGCTCCACAAAAGCAACGCTGTGTGCTGTGGAGAATCAGGGACACCTGGAAGGGGAGAAAAGGCGTGGGGCAGTACTGCTGGTCCTTCTTGGGGTCTGCTGGAAGCCTGGAGAGTGCCCTGTCCTCCCAGCATAGTACGGCACTGCTCTGCTGGTTCTCTCACTCCTGCCAGGAGCAAAGCAGGCAGAGAAGGCAGCGGAAGTGTGGAGCTCAGCAGCCGTGGGACTAGCACTGGGCCTCCTGTTTCCAGAGCCACCCCTGCCCACTTTCAGAACCTTGCTCCTGGGCAGGAGAAGTCTTGGCAGGGGGAGACTGGCGGATGGCATTATTGCTCTTCACACCCCCACCTTCTCTTCTCTCTTTTCTTTACAGAAGGCGCCATTTCCCACAGCGTTCTCACTCATCAAACTTGCTGTGATGAGCAACTGGGAAAACCCAGCATACACCTGCATTTATCGAGTGCAGGTCCACGGGCAGATGGCAAAGCCAGAAGGCCACAGCTGAAAGCAGAGGAAGGAAAGGAAGGACGGAGATAGCGGGACTGAGATATTGGGACAAAGTAATTTTTTCTCGGCTAGAGGGGAGGGGTGGTGTAAAGGATGGGAGTTCTTGTTTGTGTTTTCTCTTTGTCTCGGCTAGAGGGGAGGGGTGGTGTGAAGTATTTGAGCTCTTGTTTGTGTTTTCCCTTTGCCCCGTTGTGCTTTCGTTATTGATAAATTAAAGTGATCTTTTCAAACAAACTGTGTTCATTTTGCCTGTGACTGCCACCAGGAGTGCAAGCCTCACAAGAAGGAGCCTCGCGGTCCCTTGGGATCAGCTAGGCTCCAGCCATGACAATGACAAAGCCAGAAGACCACAGCTGAAACCAGAAAGAAAAGGAGGATCAAGAGAAAAAAGGAGAAGTGGGTGAGGAGAAATAAATGTAGCAATTCAGACTGGAGTAGGAGGTGTGCCTGCTAAGCAGGGTCTGCACAAGGTCCCTTGCAGGGAGGGTAGGAGGTCTCTCTTAGAGCCTTCTCCTCTCTGGGCTGAAGAACCCCAACTCTCCCAGCCTGTCTTCATCGGAGAGGTGCTTGACAGCACCTCTTCTGATCATCTTCACGGCCCTCCTTTGGACTCGCTCCAGAAGGTAAACGCTCTTCTTGTGCTGGAGCCTCCAGAACTGAACGCAGTACTCCAGGTGGGGTCTCACAAGAGCAGTGTAGAGGAGGAGAACAACCTGCCTCGACTTGCTGGCCACCCTTCTTTTGATGCCGCCCAGGATCCGGTTGTGGCTTTGTGGGCTGCAAGCGTGCACTGCCAGCTCCTGTTGACCTTCTCGTCAATCAGCAACCCCATGCCCTTCCCCTCAGAGTTGCTCCCTGTTCATTCACTCCCTGCCCAGCCTGTGATTGTTCTTCACATTGCCTCAACCTCATGCTTGGCCTTCTTGAGGTTCATGAGGTTGACATGTGCTCACCTCTCAAGGACCCAACCTTGGGAGCTACAAAAGGGTAGGGCCTAACTGGAGACGTGTAACGTGAAAACCAGCAGAGCATTAGTTCAGAGACCACCCCCCAGGAACCTCCGGCCGGTGCAGAAATTTTCCTTCTTGCTGTTGCAATATATGTTTGTGTTTGTGAATTCCTGTTGAATAATTATAAAGTGTTTGCTA
Organism: Heliangelus exortis; assembly: GCF_036169615.1. Lineage (NCBI taxonomy): Eukaryota > Metazoa > Chordata > Aves > Apodiformes > Trochilidae > Heliangelus > Heliangelus exortis. The sequence goes on from NC_092454.1 coordinate 33,701,643, forward strand.
ACCTTACTTTTACAAAGTATTTTGCTAACCCAACTTTGAGAGTACTAGTAATATATCTGCCTTGAACATTGTGAAATATGCAAACATATGAATTCTTTAGATCATCTTCAGCAAACCACTTAAGCTGGTTATTCGTTAATTTTTCAGGCAAGAATTTTACCTTTTCACTAGAGCTTTCAAGCCATGGTCTACAATATCCTAATAATCCTAGGACCTGTCAAATTTCCCTTTTTTTGTTTTGTTTGGGGGCCATAGGGCCAGAATTCCGATTCTGGATACCCGATCAGGGTCTAAGTTCTTCTGTCCCTGTCCTGGTTTGGGCCAGTGAGGGCTGCGGGGCCCATCGCGCACAGCCACGCCACGTCCCAGGGAGCAAGAGCGTTGTTCCGACTGAGCCTGCATGCAGCTGAATTTCAGGAGGACGGGTGGTGGTAGCCTCTCCTGCCTCCTGCCTCCCAGGAGGGGCTTCATTGTATGTAATGGTTAACTTGGAAAGAACAGTTACTTGCCATAACTCCAAACATCTCCCCCTTCTTTCTTCTTCCCAAACTTTACTTTCTGCACGTGATGTCATATGGTATGGAATATCCCTCTGGTCAGTTGGGATCAGCTGTCCCAGCTGTGTTCCCTCCCAGCTTCTTGTGCACCCCAGTCCAGCTGCTGGTGGGGTGAGAAACAAGAAGAGGTCTTGACTGTGTGAGCATTGCTCAACAATAACAAAAGCATCCCCGTGTGATCCATACTGTTTAGAGCACAAATCCAAAACCTAGTCTCATGCCAGTTACTTAAAAGAAATTGAAGTCTATCCCAGCCAAAGCCAGCACCCATCTGAGTATTTTTCCAGTTTTCATAACAATGCCTGTCAGTGGTCTTTGTGGCAAATACAGGCTTTTACAGAAACATAATAGTGTTTGGTTTGCTTTCTTTTTTCTGAAAAGTTTCTAAAATTACTTCTTTGGAGGTAGTTGTCTTTTTAAAGGCACTACTGAACTCAGTTGTATTGTTTCAGGAATATTTTATTTTGTTGGCCAAGTAAGTGATTTGAGTAACTTCTCAGCTGCTAGTTGTCTTTAGAATAACAGTGAGCAACTCAGATTTTCTTAAACAGAGCATCAGTTGGCACTTCAGCAAGTTATTAAATTGAACCAGAATCTGTGGGATAGCGAATGCCATCTAATTCTGCAGATACCTCTTGATTTCAAATTCATCTGGTTTCTGGAGTTACTGCTTCTGCTTGACTCAGAGCTGTGCGAGATTTACAGGGCTGAAAAGAAATTTTTCAGAAGGCATTTATTTCTGGCATCTGAAGGAAGAGAAAGCAATTTCCCTCAGTCAGGCCAGAGTCTTTAAGGCCTGTACACTTGCCGGTTTGTTTTGGTTGCTCCTAGTCAGATTTCATGTGAACACTGATTTTACATACCTCTGTGCTCAGAGTGGTGGCTTCCAGCACAAATTTTCTGTCTTTTTGGCAGTTAAGTGACTGCTTGAGGGACCAGATCCATGAAGTCTTTCATTAAGTTTCACCTTCACAGTAACTGACAGTGAAGACTAAACCTCTTAAAAGACTTCATGGACCTCAAAAATCTGTAGGTGTATCCCGGTTCTCTACAGACTTGTGTTAGTAATGGATTTTGTCTCAATGCCTAATGTGAAGAAATAGCTTGCCAGCAATCTGTCTGAATTTTGTTTTTGTAAACCATTGTTTTTCAAACTTCCATTGTCTTCAGCACTTCTTCCACTGGTGCTTAGGCAGAAGTGTAAATGTTTCCAGGCCTTTCCAAAGGCTGGTATGAAAAAAACTCTTCCATCCTTTAGGTGACATTGTGCAGCTAAGCTGCTCACTGGTGCAGCAGAGATGGTAAAAGGGTCTTCCTGTGCAGCTGATGGCAACAGCTGATGAAAAGTGTACCAATAAAAAGTAGAGGACAACAGGGATTGGCATCTTGCAGTGAAGGGCATGAAAGTGTTGAGATGGAAGAGACCCTTAAGGCTGTACTTGGAAAAGTCAGAGGACCCACAGATCTGGGCAATTGGACCCACATGCTAGTGGCCAACTTGGGAATTGCTATACACTGAAGACATAGGATTGTGGCGACAATTTTTACTCTTGCCTGGAGAAATGAATAAAAATGAGTAATTCTTGATCTGTTTTACATAGTGCACTGCAACAGAACGTTGGAATATCCACAGTGGTAGTTTAGGTTCAGTTTTCGTTGAATGCTATATCATCTTTTGATATCAAAATGCTACTTTTTCAACAGTCAACTGTTGCAACACAGGTCATTTATATAGTAAATCAGGAATTAGGGGTTATACACTAGCTAGGTGCATTTATAGTGCTGTGATTCTTTTGGTCTTGCCAAACGAAGCAAACACTGTTGATGTGATTTAGCTGCATTAATAAGCCTAAAGCCCACAGCTAAGGGCACTTCTTCAGTTGGTGTTTCTTTGAGCCTAGCTGGAGGATGAGATTGTGAAATGTGGTAAGAGGGTGGTGCCTGCTAAAAGGGCTAGTAATTACAAATTTAACTTGTTTTAGTGCATTTTGTGATGAGTGGCATTGGTTTGGTTGACTTTTTTTAGACCTGTGGCACATGCAGCAACTCTTTCTGTGTGTTTTGTGTATGCCTTGAAAAGAAAGTTTGCTCTTGCCTGTCTTCATTGGAGAGGTGCTTGAGCCCTGTTCTGATCATTTTCACAGCCCTCCTCCAGACTCACTCTGGGAGGTAAATGCTCTTCTTCCGCCCGGAAAGAAGGGCAGCAGCCATGATGCTGCCCCAGGGGAGCAGCCCACAGAGTCTCCCCACCTTGCTAAGCCCCGGGGAGCCCCACTGTGAGGTCACAGCTAGCCGCCCCCACAGCCTTGTGGTGCGAGGGGAAGGAACCCTCAGTAGCCAGGGAGCTGCTGCTGGAGCTGGTTCTCCCTGGCCAGGTGAAGACAGCAGCTGTGTCTGACCCTTCTGTGACCAAGATGGCAAGGAGAAAGGAGCCTCGAGCAGAACAACAAAGGGCCTGCAGAGGCTCCTCGGAAGCCAAGACCAACCTCAGCCTCACAGAGGAGGCAGCAGGGCCAAGAAGCTGCCAAGCAGATAAGTATGTAGTGGTCTGCTCCTGCCCGGGCCAGGTTGGGGTGGCAGCAGGGACACGGCCTAATGCGGTCGGCAGGGTGTGGAGCAGCCTGGGGAATCCGACAGAGGATCTCTGAGGAGGAGCCGCGTGGCTGTGCAGCCCCCCTTCTGTGGGGATGGGGCTGGCCTCAAAGCTGGGCTCGCGCTGCCGGCCCAAAGCCAGTGTTCAGCAGGGCCACTGGGTCAGCAGTGGCCTCGTGCTGCAGGGGTAGGATCCCAGCCCTTCAGCCCTGGGGGAATTTTGCTTCCTGAGCTGGCCAAGCCCCTGGGACCTCAGACTGGCCCCCCTGAGACACAGAGGCACAGCCTGCCTGTGGGGCAGGGGTAGCAGTGGTGGCACTGGTAACTAGAGGAGAGTCCTCCACACACAGGCCCAAATTGTTTCTGGTTTCTTTGCCCAGGGACGGCCTTCAGCCCTCCTTGCCTTCTGGCAGGTGGCCTCGCCTCGCCTCCCTCTGGGGACATCTGGGCACGTGGATCTTCACTATGTATGTATTTCATGTTCCTGCTATGGAATGGGTGAGAAAGGGGCTCCCTGAGAGCCAGAGCAAGCATAGGGGAGAGCAGAGAGTGTTCGCCAGCCAGCAACCCAGGGACCTACTGACAGCCAAAGGACTCCCTCTTTTTCAGGCAAAGGGTGTCTCTAAAGAAGGTATTACTGAGCATCATCATCTTGCAGCTCCAAATGGCGTTGGGTGAGTGTTCACAAGCAAATGTCAAAGAGAGACAACCTGGCTGTGCTGCATGCTACCTTCCTTGACTGGCCTTTTGGGCAAGTGTGTGTGGCGACTCCTGTGTCCCAAGTGCTCCCCGAGTACGGCCTTGGTGGGGTGGGCAGTAAGACTGGCAGGCAGCCAACCACGCTGCTGCTCTGGCTACTGGACCAAGCCAACAGATGCATTGCTAAGTCCACAAGTCTGCGAGAGAAGGGCGTAGGTACTTCCAAGCCTGGCACAGGGACTCCCAGAGGCGACCCCGATGGAGAGCTACTTCTCCTGGCCCATGCAGCCTGGTCTCAGCACTCACTGAAGCAGCAAGAGGAAATGGGGACTAGCTGTGTGGCACCCAGCACACCCGTAGATCACGGCTGGGCAGTCCCCTCAAGCCCGGCCTGATGACCCCCAGTCAGACATTAATCCTCTCCCTGCTCCCTCCCCACACGGGGCTGACAACACGACCGCAGCCATCTCTGGCAACCCCAGCAACGTAACAGTCTCTTGGTGTTCTGAATCGCAGGTGGTGTTATCTTCAGGAGCCCAGTGGCAGTATGGGCAATGTGGGCTGTGGGACTGAGAGAGGTCAGTGACTCTCTTGGGATGGGCACCTCCTCCCACAGGGCATTTCGGACAGTGGCTGGATAAATCACGGGCTCTTCTGCTTCTATGCAGGGAGATCCCAAGCAGCAGCAGCAGCTTCTGCCCTGTCTTTCTCGGGAAGCCCCTCCTGGGAACGCTCGGCAGCTCTGCTAGCAGATGCACTGATGAAGCGTTTTTCCCTTTCAGGGGCTGGCATATGCCTTGGGAGCAGACCCGGAGCCCCTGTGGTAAGAGATGTGTCCTGAGCTGGACACCTGGTTCTGTGCAGAAGGGGCAGGTGGCCTCATGCTACCTGCAGCCATTCCCTAGCAGCCACGCCTCCCATACTTCCCTCCTGCCTTTGCCTGTTGCTCAGCCTGGTGTGGAAGGGAAGCACTTGCAAAGCAAGGAAAACACGTGTGTCTCTCCTCCTTGCTGAGCTCAGCTGCTCCCAGCTGGGGATAGGCTTCTCCCTGACAAGATCTGCTTTCCGTTCCTCCAGGAAGGCATCTGCTTTGCATGATGAACCAATCCAAAAGACATCTGCTTTGCACATGGAACAAGTCGAAAAGATGGACCTCCTGGTGGCAAAGGTGGCTCAACTGAAGGCAGAGTTCAAGCATGTGAAGGAGGTGATGCTGCATTTTGGGGAAGGATGCTTGGCTGGGCAAAAGCCTTGAGAAAAGGACTCTGTGGGGTTGTTGTTGCTGTTGGGCTGCTGACCGCAGTCACCCGGGTGCTCTCTGGGCAAACTTCTACACTGTCTGGGCTCTTCTCTTGCCCAAGTATAACCGGGCCGCTTCAAGCACCAGAGGACACCTGACAACCTTCCCTTGGCACTCCAGTACCTCTGGCTGTGCGGGCCGAGCTCCTGAGGCACCAGTGTGACCCAGGCATGCTCACAGGGACAGCCATCGCTTGCAGGCTCTGAGCCCATCTCCTGGAGTGCCTGCTGGAGAGCGTGGAGGCTGGGGATGAGGGTGTGGAAACCCTTGTCAGTGCAGCCCAGGCTGTGGCCACGGATCTGCTTCCTCAGCCCTGGCAGCTCACACCACAGGCACAGTCAGGCATCTCTGTGGACAAGGCTGTGCCCTGTGTTTCTGCTGCTGACCCACTACATCTCAGGCCACCAGTAGCCATGCTGAACTGCCTGCTGATGTGCTCCTTTTCTGTCTGTTCATGCTGTTCCCAGCAAGTGGAGCAGGCAGTGTCCTGGATGCATTCGGAACACTACAAGACGTCTGACTGGGCCCTGCAGCGCTCTGGTATGGACACAAGCAGCCCAAGCCTCCTTGCCTTGCACTTGTCTGCAGTGCTCCCCAGAGGAGCCTGTGCTGCAGGCACTGCTCTCCAGAGTGGGGGAGCTTTCATGTCTCATGGGGCCCAAGAGCAAAGGCAGTGGCAGAGTGGCTCTCCCCAGACTGCCTCCCAGTCCTTTCCTCGGCCTCTGCACGGGAGCCTCTGGTGCTGTCCCCACATGCGTTCCCGTGCCGATGGAGGGGCTCTCTTCCTCACCGCTGCACCCGAGGAGGGAGGGAGTGGCTGGGCAAGCCCGCAGCTTTGGTCTGCTGGCACACACACGGGTGGCCTGCCATCTCCAAGAGCCTTCAGACCTTCTCCTCGTGGTGCTCTGAGAGAAGCAGACCAGGCATGTGGCTGTTGGCGTTGCCCTGCGCAGCTGGGGCAGGACTGACAGACGTGGAGCTGGCTGGAGGAGGCAGAAATAGTGTCTGAGCACCAAGTCCCCCTTGTCTGCGGCCTCTTGCAGCCTTCTGCTCTTCTTTCCTTACAGGTGCCACCATTGACAGAAAGAGAACGTCCAAGACCTATGACTATAGAGAAGGAAACCGGTTCTGGTTCTACCGCAGTCCCAATCCTCCGGATACTATTTTGCAGGTAACACAGCAGAAGTCATCAGTGCTGGCTTTGTTCCTTCCTGTGAAGATGGGGACTGATCTCCAGAGCTCTCATGTTTACTCCATGTACACTGCCCACGCCCACAGAGTTGATCAGGTTACTGAAAGCAAGGCTGTAATGCCTGCCTGGGCTTGCTACAAATCCGTGATTCCCCTCAGGAAGGGAATGGGTCAGAACTCCTCCTGCTTCTGTCCATCTCCTCACAGCACCCCAGTTTTGAGCTGAAATAGACCCCAGGGACACACCAGTGCTACATCTAGCTACATGGGCAGTTGTGTTGATGTTCTGGTTGCAGGAGGATGTTTCCATAGGAAAGTGCTGGCCTTTCCAAGGGCAGCAGGGTCAGGTTGTCATCAGGTTGCCAGCGCGAGTCCACCTGACGTCCATCACGTTGCAGCACAACGTGGATGAAGCCTCTCCTTCTGGGATGGTCATCAGTGCCCCCCGAGATGTCTCTGCCTATGTAAGTCTCTGCTGTGCATGTCTGGCAGGGATCAGGCCCTGGGGGAAAGTCATGACAGGGTCTTGCTCACTTTTGTGCATTCTCTAAGACCCAAGTCCTGCTCTCTGCTGAGCAGTGCAGTATCCCAGTGGGATACATCATGGACTCTAGTGAGTTCATCCCTCTTAAAATTTCTTCTGGCCCTGCAGACCCTGTTCTGGCTTCTTCACCAAATCCCAAGGCAGAGACTGAGCTGAGTTGTAAAAAGCGCTAGACCTCTCCTGGAGCTCTGGAGTTCGGGGGGCTCTAGATGGTGATGTGTCCATTTCCCCTTTGTTGGGCCGAGCCTGAGCTGCTCTCTTTGTGCTTTGTCCTTCAGGGACTGGAGGAGAATGGAGAGGAAGAAATCCTGCTGGTTAAATTCACATATGACGTGGCAGGAACCAGTATTCAGACCTTCCCTCTCAAGGTACAGTGCATGCAGGGGGCATGATGCCATGGAGGAAACCAGGTTTGCCTGCAAGTCCAGGGCAGGAGGAGCACAAAAGCTTTCTCCCTGGGCAGAGGGGAACAGAGCACTGACAGGGAAGGCCTGCCGGAGTTTGGAGGGCTGGGTAGCGTGTGGTGGTGGTGTTGGTAAAGGGACAACAGCAAGAGCCTGGTCAGGCCCTGGGAGATGCCTGGCTGCACCCAGCAGAGAGCCAGCTGCACACATGGCTGCTCCACAAAAGCAACGCTGTGTGCTGTGGAGAATCAGGGACACCTGGAAGGGGAGAAAAGGCGTGGGGCAGTACTGCTGGTCCTTCTTGGGGTCTGCTGGAAGCCTGGAGAGTGCCCTGTCCTCCCAGCATAGTACAGCACTGCTCTGCTGGTTCTCTCACTCCTGCCAGGAGCAAAGCAGGCAGAGAAGGCAGCGGAAGTGTGGAGCTCAGCAGCCGTGGGACTAGCACTGGGCCTCCTGTTTCCAGAGCCACCCCTGCCCACTTTCAGAACCTTGCTCCTGGGCAGAAGAAGTCTTGGCAGGGGGAGACTGGCAGATGGCATTATTGCTCTTCACACCCCCACCTTCTCTTCTCTCTTTTCTTTACAGAAGGCGCCATTTCCCACAGCCTTCTCACTCATCAAACTTGCTGTGATGAGCAACTGGGAAAACCCAGCATACACCTGCATTTATCGAGTGCAGGTCCATGGGCAGATGGCAAAGCCAGAAGGCCACAGCTGAAAGCAGAGGAAGGAAAGGATGGACGGAGATAGAGGGACTGAGATATTGGGACAAAGTAATTTTTTCTCAGCTAGAGGGGAGGGGTGGTGTAAAGGATGGGAGTTCTTGTTTGTGTTTTCTCTTTGTCTCGGCTAGAGGGGAGGGGTGGTGTGAAGTATTTGAGCTCTTGTTTGTGTTTTCCCTTTGCCCCGTTGTGCTTCAGTTATTGATAAATTAAATTGATCTTTTCAAACAAATTGTGTTCGTTTTGCCTGTGACTGCCACCGGGAGTGCAAGCCTCACAGGAAGAGGAGTGAGGAGCCTCATGGTTCCTTGGGATCAGCTAGGCTCCAGCCATGACTGTGACAAAGCCAGAAGGCCGTGGCTTTGAGGAAGGATCAACAGAAAAAAGGAGAAGTCGGTGGGGAGAAAGAGATGTGGCAATTCAGACTGGAGTAGGAGATGTGAAGAGACAAGAAGTAAGGACAAGAGGCTTAGAAGTTGGCAGTAAAAACTGAAACAGGTTTACTGAAACAGCTACTATATATGATAAGGAACAAACATACAGACATAGAAATAGATATTAAGAGTACAACCCCATCTGAGGGATCGAAGGGGTAGGTGCCTGAGGGTCTCCTGTGGCAGGGCCGACTCAGCAGGGGCGTCCCCAGCTCTTCCCAGCACCCGATGGATGTGGATTCTGAAGAGCGTGTGGCGAGCTGATGCTAAAACAGCGCAGGGGAACAGCAGCAAGGCACGGAACAGGCGAAAGAGGGCGGGGCTGCTGTTCTATATGGGCAGGAAATGGGAGGGAATATCGATCCCCCCGTGCTCCACCCCTGTCACGGTTTAACACTGGCCAGGCAATTAAACAGAACGATAGATGCTCTCAGTCCCCCTCTCCTCTCTGATAAAGAAAGAAGAGACAATAAGGGAGAGAGACTTACGAGTTGGAAACTAAACAAAGCAGCTTTAATGCAACAGCAATGATAAAAAGGAAAAAAAATTACTAAATACATGGAATCCTTACACAAAGTTGAAAAGATACCAGCACAAGGCGCTTCATCACATTTCTCCAGTCAGTGACAGAACAACATTAATTCCACCCATCACAACATTGTTTTCTCCTCTTTTGCAAGCATCATTCTTCTCATCCTCTTGTTGCGCATCCAGTACGTATATTCCATTCCCTCCCTCTTGCATGTTCAGCGTCTTCTATTTCACTCTAGTACCACAATCATTTCTAAAAGTCACGAAAGTATCTGCATATGCTACTTCATCCCATTTTCCCACACCCACAACACACCATTCACTGTGATATTATCTGTTGCTTTGAAAGCCCCCCCGCCCCTCTCCCTTTGGACATGTTTTTTTTTTCTTTTTTTTCATCCTCTGATGAATATTGTGGCCAACCCTGGCTGTACTATTTTTTTGTTCCTTCTATATTTAGCTATTAATATAGCTAAATATTTATAAATATAGCCACAAAACTTTTCCCAGTTCTTCAAAATACATCCCAAGGGGTGCAAGGAGATCCTATGGTAGAGCATGCAACAAGGAGATGCCATGGTAGAGGACGCTGCATCAAAGGGAAAGGGTCTGCACACAGCCCAGCTGGAAAGATAGAGAATCGACTCCCAGTTTCCAGCCTGGATCTTGGGGGGATTTATTGCCTGGCTCACGTGACGGCGAGAGGGCCTGTGCCTGAGTGGATAATACTGTTATCTTTGACAGTGTGGTGGAGTTTCCCTTTATTTCTTCATTTATAGGGGACGTTCATTTTGGTGAGGTTCATTTCCAGATGATTTGCTGAGCTAATGAACACAAGCAGCTTTTGTTCCTGCCTGCCCTGAGCGCAGCCTCAACTACACCACTCAGTAGCACAGTTTTAACCTCCCTGTTAAACAGCAAAGCTGATTCTCAGGTTTCTTAGCAGCTTTCCTCTCTAAGTTGAGCACAGCCTGCATTCTGTCCTGATGTTGCTGGGAGTTCCTAGAATCACAGAATGGTTTGGGCTGAAAAGGACTTGCAAGATCATCTAGTTCCTACCCCCTGCCGGGGGCAGGGATATCTACCATTAGACTAGGTTACTCCAAGCCCCATCCATTCTGGTCTTGAACACTTCCAAGGAATGGGTGTGCTCAAGTTGCCTGGGCAACCTGTGCCAGTGTCCCACCAGACACACCGCACAGAGTCTCTTCCTAACCCCAACTCTCCCAGCCTGTCTTCATCGGAGCTGGTTGGTGGGGTGGCCAGTAAGACTGGCAGGTTTGGGCTCCCACCGCCCGAAAAGAAGGGCGGCAGCCATGATGCTGCCCCAGGGGAGCAGCCCACAGAGTCTCCCCACCCTGCTGAGCCCAGGGAAGCTGCATTCTGTGGTTAGAGCTGGCCACCCCCACAGCCTCGTGGTGCCAGGGGAAGGAACCCTCAGTAGCCATGCAGATGCTGATGGAGCTGGTTCTGCCTGCGCAGGCCAAGAAGGGAGCTGAGTCCGACCCCTCTGTCACCATGATGACAAGGAGAAAGGGGCTCTGAGCTAATCAAGAGATGACCTGCAGGGGCTCCTCAGGAGCCAAGGCCAACCCCAGCCCCACAGAGGAGGCAGCGGGGCTGAGCAGCTGCCAAACAAATAAGTATGTAGTGGCCTGCTCCTGCACAGGCCAGGTTGGGGTGCCCACAGGTTTGGGCTCCCACCGCCCAAAAAGAAGGGCGGCAGCCATGATGCTGCCCCAGGGGAGCAGCCCACAGAGTCTCCCCACCCTGCTGAGCCCAGGGAAGCTGCATTCTGTGGTTAGAGCTGACCACCTCCACAGCCTCGTGGTGCCATGGGAAGGAATCCTCAGAAGCCAGGCAGCTGCTGATGGAGCTGGTTCTGCCTGCGCAGGCCAAGAAGGGAGCTGAGTCCGACCCCTCTGTCACCATGATGACAAGGAGAAAGGGGCCCCGAGCTAATCAAGAAACTGCCTGCAGAGGCTCCTCAGGAGCCAAGGCCAACCCCAGCCCCACAGAGGAGGCAGCGGGGCCAAGCAGCTGCCAAACAAATAAGTATGTAGTGGCCTGCTCCTGCACAGGCCAGGTTGGGGTGCCCACAGGTTTGGGCTCCCACCGCCCAAAAAGAAGGGCGGCAGCCATGATGCTGCCCCAGGGGAGCAGCCCACAGAGTCTCCCCACCCTGCTGAGCCCAGGGAAGCTGCGTTCTGTGGTTAGAGCTGACCACCTCCACAGCCTCGTGGTGCCATGGGAAGGAACCCTCAGAAGCCAGGCAGGTGCTGATGGAGCTGGTTCTCCCTGGCCAGGTCAAGACACGTGTTGTGTCTGACCCCTGTGCAAGTGTGATGGAGAGAAGTAAGAGAACCTGAACAAGACAAGGAACGGCCTGCAGTTGCTCCTTGGGAGCCGAGGCCAACCCCAAACCCACAGAGGAGGCAGCGGGGCTGAGCAGCTGCCAAACAAATAAATATGTAGTGGCCTGCTCCTGCCTGGGCCAGGTTGGGATGGCAGCAGGGACACGGCCTAACGCGGTCGGTGGGGTGTGGAACAGCCGGCAGAATCCGGCAGAAGATTTCTGAAGAGGAGCCGCGTGGCTGTGCAGCCCCCCTTCTGTGGGGATGGGGCTGGCCTCAAAGCTGGGCTCGCGCTGCCGGCCCAAAGCCAGTGTTCAGCAGGGCCACTGGGTCAGCAGTGGCCTCGTGCGGCAGGGGTAGGATCCCAGCCCTTCAGCCCTGGGGGAATTTTGCTTCCTGAGCTGGCCAAGCCCCTGGGACCTGAGACTGGACCCCTGGGACACGAAGGCACAGCCTGGCTGTGGGGCAGTGGTGGCACTGGTATCTGGAGGAGAATCTTCAACACACAGGTCCAAATTGTCTCTGGTTTCTTTGCCCAGGGACGGTCTTCAGCCTTCCTTGCCTTCTGGCAGGTGGCCTCGCCTCCCTCTGGGGACATCTGCTGGGCACGTGAATCTTCACTGTGTTAAGTATTTTGTGTTCCTGCTATGGAATGGGTGAGAAAGGGGCTGCCTGAGGGCCAGAGCAAGCATAGGGGAGAGCAGAGAGTATTTGCCAGCCAGCAGCCCAGGGACCTACTGACGGCCAAAGGACTCCCTCTTTTTCAGGCTAAAGAAGATATTACTGTGTTGCGGCAAGCCTTTCTCTGGGGGACACAGCTCTTCTCCGGAGCTCTCTTGTCATCCCTCTCCTCAGGTGTCTTCCTCTCTTCTCCCTCTGCTTCTGGGAGCATGCCTTTTATTTTGCCCTTCAGCCCCGCCCATTTCCGGCTGGGGCAGGCCCTAATTATTGGGCACAGCTGGGCCTAAGCTCCCAGTTCATTATCGGCGACACCTGAGGACTTGTGGTTCTCTCTACATTACTGAGCATCACCATCTTGCACCTCAAAATGGCGTTGGGTGAGTTTTCATAAGCAAATATCCCAGAGAGACAGCCTGGCTGTACTGGTTGCCACCTTCCTTGACTGGCCTTTGGGGCAAGTGTGTGTGGCGACTCCTGTGTCCCAAGTGCTCCCCGAGTACGGCTTTGGTGGGGTGGGCAGTAAGACTGGCAGGCAGCCAACCATGCTGCTGCTGCTCTGGCTACTGGACCAAGCCAACAGATGCATTGCTAAGTCCACAAGTCTGCGAGAGAAGGGCGTAGGTACTTCCAAGCCTGGCACAGGGACTCCCAGAGGCGACCCCGATGGAGAGCTACTTCTCCTGGCCCATGCAGCCTGGTCTCAGCACTCACTGAAGCAGCAAGAGGAAATGGGGACTAGCTGTGTGGCACCCAGCACACCCGTAGATCACGGCTGGGCAGTCCCCTCAAGCCCGGCCTGATGACCCCCAGTCAGACATTAATCCTCTCCCTGCTCCCTCCCCACACGGGGCTGACAACACGACCGCAGCCATCTCTGGCAACCCCAGCAACGTAACAGTCTCTTGGTGTTCTGAATTGCAGGTGGTGTTATCTTCAGGAGCCCAGTAGCAGTGTGGGCAATGTGGGCTGTGGGACTGAGAGAGGTCAGTGACTCTCTTGGGATGGGCACCTCCTCCCACAGGGCATTTCGGACAGTGGCTGGATAAATCACGGGCTCTTCTGCTTCTATGCAGGGAGATCCCAAGCAGCAGCAGCAGCTTCTGCCCTGTCTTTCTCGGGAAGCCCCTCCTGGGAACGCTCGGCAGCTCTGCTAGCAGATGCACTGATGAAGCGTTTTTCCCTTTCAGGGGCTGGCATATGCCTTGGGAGCAGACCCGGAGCCCCTGCGGTAAGAGATGTGTCCTGAGCTGGACACCTGGTTCTGTGCAGAAGGGGCAGGTGGCCTCATGCTACCTGCAGCCATTCCCTAGCAGCCACGCCTCCCATACTTCCCTCCTGCCTTTGCCTGTTGCTCAGCCTGGTGTGGAAGGGAAGCATTTGCAAAGCAAGGAAAACACGTGTGGCTCTCCTCCTTGCTGAGCTCAGCTGCTCCCAGCTGGGGATAGGCTTCTCCCTGACAAGATCTGCTTTCCGTTCCTCCAGGAAGGCATCTGCTTTGCATGATGAACCAATCCAAAAGACATCTGCTTTGCACATGGAACAAGTCGAAAAGATGGACCTCCTGGTGGCAAAGGTGGCTCAACTGAAGGCAGAGTTCAAGCATGTGAAGGAGGTGATGCTGCATTTTGAGGAAGGATGCTTGGCTGGGCAAAAGCCTTGAGAAAAGGACTCTGTGGGGTTATTGTTGCTGTTGGGCTGCTGACCGCAGTCACCCGGGTGCTCTCTGGGCAAACTTCTACACTGTCTGGGCTCTTCTCTTGCCCAAGTATACCCGGGCCGCTTCAAGCACCAGAGGACACCTGACAACCTTCCCTTGGCATTCCAGTACCTCTGGCTGTGCGGGCCGAGCTCCTGAGGCACCAGTGTGACCCAGGCATGCTCACAGGGACAGCCATCACTTGCAGGCTATGAGCCCATCTCCTGGAGTGCCTGCTGGAGAGCATGGAGGCTGGGGATGAGGGTGTGGAAACCCTTGTCATTGCAGCTCAGGGCCACGGCTGTGGCCACGGATCCGCTTCCTCAGCCCTGGCAGCTCACACCACAGGCACAGTCAGGCATCTCTGTGGACAAGGCTGTGCCCTGTGTTTCTGCCGCTGACCCACTACATCTCAGGCCACCAGTAGCCATGCTGAACTGCCTGCTGATGTGCTCCTTTTCTGTCTGTTCATGCTGTTCCCAGCAAGTGGAGCAGGCAGTGTCCTGGATGCATTCGGAACACTACAAGACGTCTGACTGGGCCCTGCAGAGCTCTGGTATGGACACAGGCAGCCCAAGCCTCCTTGCCTTGCACTTGTCTGCAGTGCTCCCCAGAGGAGCCTGTGCTGCAGGCACTGCTCTCCAGAGTGGGGGAGCTTTCATGTCTCATGGGGCCCAAGAGCAAAGGCAGTGGCAGAGTGGCTCTCCCCAGACTGCCTCCCAGTCCTTTCCTCGGCCTCTGCACGGGAGCCTCTGGTGCTGTCCCCACGTGCGTTCCCGTGCTGATGGAGGGGCTCTCTTCCTCACCGCTGCACCCGAGGAGGGAGGGAGTGGCTGGGCAAGCCTGCAGCTTTGGTCTGCTGGCACACACACGGGTGGCCTGCCATCTCCAAGAGCCTTCAGACCTTCTCCTCGTGGTGCTCTGAGAGAAGCTCCAGCCATGACAATGACAAAGCCAGAAGACCACAGCTGAAACCAGAAGGAAAAGAAGGATCAACAAAAAAAGGAGAAGTGTGTGGAGAGAAATAAATGTAGCAATTCATACTGGAGTAGGAGATGTGAACAAAGATAGAAGAAGGACAAGAGGCTTAGAAGTTGGCAATTAAATCTGAAACAGTTTTAATGAAACAGGTATTATATATGATAAGGAACAAACATACAAATAGAGAAATATAAGTATACAGCCTGATCTGAGTGATCCAAAGTTTAGGTGCCTGAGGGTCTGTGTGGCAGGGCCGACTCAGGAGTGGGGTCCCCAGCTCCTCGCAGCACCCGATGGATGTGGATTCTGAAGATCATGTGGCGAGCTGATGCTAAAGTAGCAAAGGGAAAAGCAGCCAACCATAGAGCAGGCAAAGAGGGCAGGGCTGCTGTTCTACATGGCTTTATAGAGTATGGGCAGGAAATGGGAGGGAATATCAATGCCTCCGCATTCCACCCCTGTTTGAAAACCCTCCTCCTTTAGTCCCTGGTTCTCAAATTATGGCAATGACCAAGGGCAGTAATGGGAATTGTAGACAGCTTCATAGAGAAGATGTCAAATGGCTGCCTACATCTAAGTCAAAAACCACCAGTTGCTGAAGGACACAGTATGACCCACTGCAAAAAAGTCTACTGCCTTACATGTTTTTGGAGGAAAAATTGCCTTCATAGGTAATTTCTTTAATCCAGGAGAAAGGTTTTGGCAGGGAGGTATTATGGAGTATTTAGCACTTCAGAAACTAGAAAAGGTTTCAGCTGATATTTAAGATTACGTCCACTTCTACATTATTACTTCTGATGGTGGGCATTCTGTACTGATAATCATAGATGTCTCAGAATGGCACAAATGAAATTAGGTAGGAACAGCTACAACAAAAAAAGTTAAAATGACAATAATTGAACCTGAATTTCAAGAGTCAGCTACTCTGAGGTTTCCACTGCTCAATTTTTGTCTTCTCCATGCAGATAATATCTCTGAAGCATATGTCACTGCCGTTAGACCTTGAGTACTGTGTCCAGTTCTGAGCCTCTCAGTTCAGGAAGGAGACTGAGGTGCTGGACCAGGTCCAGAGAAGAGCAAGGAGGCTGTGAAGGGATCCAGCACAAGTCCTGTGAGGAAGGGCTGAGAGAGCTGGGGTTGTTTAGTCTGGAAAAGAGGAGGTTCGGGGTAGACCTCATCACTCTACAACTCCGTGAAAGGAGGTGGGAGCCAGGGGGCAGTTGGTCTCTTCTCCCAGGCAGCTACCAGTATGACAAGAGGGCATGGTCATGAGTTCTGCCAGGGGAGGTTTAGATTAGATATTAGGAAGAAATTCTTTACAAAGAGGGTGATCAGGCATTGGAATGGGCTGCCCAGGGAGGTGGTGGATTCTGCATCCCAGGAGGTTTTTAAAAAGAGACCGATATGGCACTCAGTGCCATGGTCTGGTAACCACAGAGGGAGTCGGTCAAGGGTTGGACTCAATGATCTCAAGCTGATTCTCTGGTTCTGTGAATCTAGTGCTTCTATTTAAGTCATAGTGCTATCATGATGTCTGCAATTCCCAGGAAACTCAGATACCCTAGTATAAAACAAAAATTGCATCATATCAAGGAGGTCAAGTTAAGCTGTCTTTATTAATGATGCTTAAAATTCACAGACAAGATAAAAAAGTAAAATTGTTTAGGTGTTTTTGGAGAGGTCCATAGAGGAAAAGCAAATGAGATGCAGAAATGCACTCTAACCAGTGTTTTGTATCAATGATTTTACTGATTTTTTTACAGTTAATAATTTAATATAAATTATTCTAACATCTATCTCTGCCTAAATTGAGTTAATAAAAGCTATGTAGGAGAAAAACAGTCTCTTTTTCTAAGTTTTCAGTAGCTGCTGTGCCTTAATACCTCTCAGATATTTGTTTACCTTACGAGGTATTAAGAGATGTAGGAGTCTAACTTTCAGTGAGGGTTGTGATGTTGGATTCTTAATTCTGAAGTCCTGTATTCCACAAAGGGTGCTGGAGCTGGCTCACTGCACTCTGCTTTCATGCTGCAGGGGAAGCCTTGCTGTCTAATGTGGGTATTTCGATACTGCTACGCTGCAAGACAATTAAAAGTTACATCTTTAAAGCTGATTTTAAACCTCTCCCCCCTATTCCCTCTTTTGCCCTAAGTCCCTCTGGTCAAGCTTTCTTTAGCTCGCTGACATTTCAGGCTTACAAATGCAGTTCTTATGCAAGAAATAGAATACATAAACCAAAAAGCATTTTGTTGTGCTTTTAAGACTGCATCTTTGATCTAATGGTACAGGAACAACAGTTTTCTTTGCTCTATAAACAGTATTGTAACAGCTTGCTTATTTAGAAATGGCTGTGTCACAGTGCGTTGTTTCTCCCATCTGAAGCACAGCTTCAGTATGCAAGCACACTGTAGAGGGAACAGGAGACATACCAATTATATGTAAGGCGTTCTCTTCTGACATAGGGTAGATAATTTATGTTAAGTTTTTGTCATTTGTCCAGTTTGAAGTCCCATTTTTAAGTTTACCATTCCATTAAGTGAGCTCAAAACAGTGGCTTCGGCTAAAATTAATAAATTATTTAGCATATTTCATAGCCTGCTCTTGCAGCAGCTTTTATACTCTTTCACTCTGGTTATCTTCAACTTGCTAAAGTTAACACAACAGAATGTGCAGAAACAACATGCAGATCTAGATGGCGGTAAATGATTTAACAGTGGAAGGAACAAATTACTTTGAAACTTCTGAACAAAGAAAATACCCACTTCACCCATTCGGCTATCAAATACAATATTAAAACAATCTTCTTGAGTTTTGCTTCGCTTGACTGATTTTGGACACCCATCTTCCTCCACACGTCTCTTTCCAGAAACCGAAGGGCCTGAGGTCGGGTCTGAAAATTCGGACCTCGGTTAAAGCACTAATTAAAGGCTCTGCCTGAGATACTCGGCGAGGAAGGGCCGCGGGGAGGGACAACAGGAGACGACGGTCTCCGTCCGTTCCCCCAGCCAGGCGGGCACGCAGCAGTCTCCCGCAGCCCAGACCCCATCACAGAGCCCGGGAGCCCCTCGGGTGGCGGTGGCGGTGGAATGGGGCCCCAGCAGCTTCCCTCTTGCCGCGGGGGAGACTCGGGCCCGCCATGTCCCAGGCGGACGGGCGCTGGGGATGATTCTGCGGCGGTCCGGGAGGGGACGGGGTTGCCGGGCATCGCTGCTGCCCCTGCGGCCGCCAGACTTCCTCCGCGCCCGCACTTCCTGCCCTGCCCAGCCCTCCTGTCCCCTCCCCTGTCGGCGGTGCCTCCTGCCGCCGCCGCCCTCCCTGGCAGCGGCCGACGGGGGCTGCGGGAGGCGCGGGGCACCGCCAGCGGCTCGGCAAGGTGAGGTGAGCTGAGCCCCGCGGCGAGGGCAGCGGCGGGGGCTGCGGGGCTGGTGCGGCTGGGCCTGTCCTGTCCTGTCCTGTCCTGTCCTGTCCTGTCCTGTCCTGTCCTGCCCTGCCCTGCCCTGCGCTGCCCTGCGCTGCCCTGCGCTGCCCTGCCCCGCCGGGAGTCCCAACCCCTGCACGGCGGCCTCTGCGGCGCCCGGCGGGTCGGCGGCGCGGTGTGAGGTACCCCGTACCGGGGTATGCAACCGCTCGGGAGCCGTACCAGGAACGGGTGGCCGGCGCGGGGCGTCAGTGCGGGGATCTCGGCGGGAGGCGGGCGGACGGCGAGTCCGGCGGAGCAGGCGGCACAGTGCAGCCCCGGGCAGTTCACCCTCGCCGCGGGTGGATGCCAGCGGCGGTCCCGGAAGGTTCCTCTGGGCTCAGCCTGCGTGCGTGCCTGACGCTGATTACTTCAGTCTTTTTTGTTCAGTCAGGCTTCCATCGTTGGCTCTTTTACACGGAGATACGTGTGTATACGTGTATACGTGTAGCAGCTCTGGATACTCACAGCTAAGTTAGAAATAATGATGCTGGAAACGAGAAAGGGCCGTAACAAGACAGGGTGTTGTGAGATAATCCCCTCCAGGCTTCGCTTCCCGGGAACGTCGGGCCAGACGGTCTCCCGAGGATCCAGCCGAGGCTGTGGCCTGAAGCGGTTCCCCTCCTGAGCCAGCCACGCGTCCTGCACTCAGGGTGTTTCCCTTTCTTGGCTTTGTTGGGCTCGCTTGTCAGCTTGAAGATGGGAGTAGTTGATAGGTTTCAGTTAACTTTGCTCTTGAGTGTTTTTAAATGGTCCTTCACCTAACAACAACACTTTGATCATGAAGATCTCTTTGCAGTGTTAGTGAGTTTATTTTGTTTTTGGTTATTTTTGTTGGTTTTTTTTCCCTTGGGGAGATGTGCATGTTTTACAGCAAAGCCCTATGAGTAGTGTTACAGGGGCGGGGGGGGGTGGTCGAAATTCGGTGGTTTTCTCACCATCTATCAAAATGTACTGTATGTTGTTTTCTAATGTTCTGGGTTTTGTTTTTAAGATCAAGTAGGTGTAAGAACTGTGATCCTAACAAGATAGTTCATGTTGCATGGGAAAAGTACCCACGGCAATTCTAAAGAGAAATGAACAGTCCACCTAGCTACTGTTGAGATTCCTCAGCTCCGTAATTTTTTCTGTTTAATTTTTGCTTCATACACAGCATTTTCAGGTGGTAGTAATATTGTCTACAGGTACACCTAGATGGTGTGTCTGGAAACTGTGTGGGTATTTTAGAAGATTTTGACAAGTTACTTTTGGTTACCTAAGTTCTTTAATCAGCACAGTTATCTACCAACCTCAGACTTCTGACATCTTTTTAGCTATACACCTATTCGAGATTTCTCTTTAATCCTATGTAGGGAAAGACTTTGGGTGTTTGGTTACTAGTTTCTTGTAGATTAGTAGTTCGAAAGAAGAGATACTTCTCAGTTTGAAAAATTATTAGTGGATGATTGGTAACAGTCACCTTCCTGAGCATATAATGCTTCTCTTAAGTATTTTCATGTTCTTCTGATCTTTTACGTGTAGTTAAAATGCATTAGAAAAGGAAGACCTAGGATATAAATCGAGTATTATTCCTGAGAAGGATGAGAATACAGTTGCCACTAGTGGTCCAAATTATTGGTGACATCTGTGGGTTGTTTTTGTTGTTGTTTTATTTAGGTTTATTTGTTGTGGGGTTTTTTGTTTGTTTTGGGTTTTTTTAGTGGTTGCCACGGTGAAGTTAGCTGATTGCCCAAAATACAGAAGTTTGGAAAGTGACAAAGTCACTGTTACTGAATGTTGAAGGTATTGGTGGGCTTCTGGGGCATTTTTTTGTTTGTTTGTTTCTTTGTGGGTTTTTGTTGTTTTTTTTTTTCCTGTCACTTAGCCAGTCTGAGGATTCTTGTAAGAGGAATTTAGAAAGTTTATGATCAGCAGGCTTGAATGCACGTACAAGCTTTAAATCTCCATTAGAAAAATGTTTGTTGCACCACTTTGGCTTGCAGACTTGAAAAGTGCACCCAAATGGTGTTGCTGTAGAGGATGATAAGAAATCTGGAAATCTGTGTGTTGTGTTTTGTGACAGTGTACTAGACCCAGTCTCTGACTCTTGTAAGCTGTCAGTGCACCCTTGAAATCAAGGAGGTTGCTGCTGACTGTAACTGGTTCTCCCCATGCAATTGTGAATGGTTGTTACTTGGTGACATCCAGCCATGGTTAAGAATCAACAACTAGACTTTCAAGTCTGGTGACTACTGTGTGTTAACCATATAAAAAACTAAATATGAAAAGTTTTGTCACTTCTCCGTTTCCAACCATCCCCCAAACTATGAACTGTTTTTAGAAGAGTGGGTGCACATATGTTTGCTATGTGGTGTTACTTTAAGTTTTAAGTAGTGTTGTTTTAGGTTTTGGGTTTGTTTGGGTTTTTTTGTTTGTTTGGGATTGTTTCAACACAGTTTCCATTACATTCTATTCTGAGATAGCCATAGAATCATAAAGCTGTTTTGGTTGGAAAGGACATTTAAACCTGGATTATTGAGGC
Source organism: Heliangelus exortis (assembly GCF_036169615.1). NCBI lineage: Eukaryota > Metazoa > Chordata > Aves > Apodiformes > Trochilidae > Heliangelus > Heliangelus exortis. The sequence goes on from NC_092454.1 coordinate 33,722,306, forward strand.
CAACCATTAACCCAGCACTTCCAGGTCCACCACTAAACCATATCCTTCAGCACCACATCTGCACAGCTTTTAAATTGCTCCAGGGATGGTGACTCCATCACTGCCCTGTGCAGCCTATTGCAAAGCCTGACATAAACTACTTGGTAACTTGCAGTGCTGATGTGTGGTTAACAGTCATTAAAAACAAAAGATACATAATTTCTGAATGCTTAAAAACTATTAGGAAGAAATAGAATTAGTGGGTGCATATAACTAATGTTTCAGTGGAGAAGGTTTTGATTAGCTTGCTCGATTAAACCAGTATGTATTTATTCAAGCAGTCAGATGTAGGAAATTCATGGCTATATCTGAACAAATAGGTCATTTTTTTTCAGAATCTCAGAAATTTGGGAGGAGTCTACAAAGTTGGGGATAGCACTGCAACCTTTGTGCAGGAGGGGGATCCCTCAATGAGGAGTTCTCCCCAGCCTGGGCAGGGTGGTTGCCTGGGCAGGTCTGGCCAGGACAGGGTTGTGTCCCCTCTCAGCACTCTCTAGTAGGCATTAGTTCTTTGTAATTTTTTTCCTCCTTCCTGTCTCTAGTTATGGCTCTGGTTTTCCAAAGGGGTTTTCTTGAGATTCTGTTCTTACCTGGAGGCACAGACCTCCAAGCAAGACTTCCTCTTGCTTTTCAGTGGCTGCTTTAGCTGCATGTGGTCTTCATGTGCTTGCTTGGGCTGGAGGAGGTGATGGGTAGGCAGATGGGTTATAAGGGACCCCTTTTGATTTCCCCCCAGCTGTGTGATGCTTTTGTTGAATGCTTCATCTGTTCTGCTTCTCCCGCTCATTTAGATACACAGAACTGAACCTTGTGAGAGGAGAGACTTGGCTTTCCTGATGGGAGTCTGAAAGGCACAAATTGTTTTGCTCTGTATTTGCCCCTAATATCTTAGCTTCAAGACCTAGGTAGCATGGTTGTGTTAATTATCTGTAGAGGAAGATTGCTGGATACCAGATAGCCTACTTCAGCTGAGTACAGAAAAGAAGGAATTGCTCAGACTGATAGTATATTAATATAGGAAATACTTTGCTTGAGTATTTCAGAATCTACAACACTCCTTTCTTGATTAAGCACTGCTATGTTGGCAGTGCAGAAGAATGAAATCTGCTGTTTGTAAGTCAAGAATTTTATGCTCTGCTGAATACAGAGTGTTGTGCACAGGATACAGGATCTCATTTTTGACTCTGCAGTAAGCATGCATGAAAGATTAACTCCTTCATGTTCAGTAAAACCACTTCTTTACCCGTAAAACCAGAAATGTTTTGTTTCAGCTCAAATAAGTGCCACAAACCAGATTTCTGTAAAAACAGCATACATGGATATATTTCGGTGTAAATATACTTCCTAAGATTATTTGCTTATCTGCACTCCAGAATGTGTGCATGTGTTTATCCATGATTAAAGTTAAAGAGTTGATATTTTAAGCTGGTGAGAGAGGGAGTATCAGTTCTGCAACTGAGGTAGTGTTTTGTGTTTACGCTATTCTGAAGATCCTTCTGTGTGTTTCATTCCTTTCCTTTTCCGCTTCTTTTGAGTATAAAAATGTTTTCCCAACTAACATAAATTATTTAAGGGTAAACAATGGGACTTTCTATAGAAAAAATTTTACTGAAGGGAAACATGCCTTACATAAATCAGAAAAGAGCAGGAGAGTCGCTGAGGCTGATTGATTGGTATGCTTAGTAGATTCATTAGCATTCCTTTAGTGTGGTTTTGTGACTGTGCTGTTGATCTGAACAGTGAACTCATCATTATTTCTTTGAACAGAAGAGTTGTGTTACATTTGAAAATACCCAGTAGTTAAATTCTAGTGCAAATTGTTACTGCTGATAACATGGACTACTTTCTATATTTATGACTGCTAGAAGGAAAACACCAATTATTTTATTCAAGTAATGCTTGTAATGGTGCACTATGAATTGCAGTGTTATCTTTAGGAATTTTTCAGTATTTTCAAGTGTATCAACTAATAGTTTTACACCAAAAGAACAGGGTATGAATTACTTCATGACCAGTACCAAGATACATTTTTTTAAATGAACTCCCTTCTAAGGAAGGATCTGGATGTCCTGATAGACAGTAAATTACCCATGACCCAGCAGTGTGCCCTTGCTGCTAGGAAGGCCAATGGAATCCTGGGTTGTATAAAGAAGGGTGTGGTCAGTAGGTCAAGGGAGGTCATTCTTCCCCTCTACTCTGTCCTGGTGCAACTACAGCTGGAACAGTTCATCCAGTTCTGGGCTCCCCAGTTCAAGGGAGACAGGGAACTATTGGAGAGAGTCCAGTGAAAGGCAACAAAGATGACTGGGGTATTGGAGCATCTCTCCTATAAGGAAAGGCTGAGAGAGATGGGACTCTTTAGCCTGGAGAAGACAAGGCTGAGGGTAGACCTTATTGATGTCTGGAAGTATCTAAAGGGTGAGTGCAAGGAAGATGGAGCTGACTCTTCTCAGTAGTTCCTAGTGAAAGGGTGAGGAGCAACAGGCAAAAAGAAAAAAACAAAAACAAAAACAAGCCTCTTTGTTTACAGGAAGTCAGTCTATTAGAGTATGTGCCCAAGATTGAGAATTTGTTGGGCTAGGTACCCTGAAACTCATGAAGACTAGATTTTATGATCTCATAGGGTGACTGTGATCTAATTCAAACAAAATTGCAACTGCTCATTGCCCCTGCTTTTCTCAAGGTGAGATAAGCTGTTCCACAGAGACAACCCATGTCTTAGAAGGAACCATGGGTACTTTCAGTATTGCTCATTTGTTAAGGCAAGTTTCTTTTTAGCAGGAACATATGTCCTGGTTTAGGCCAGGATAAAGGTGATTTTCTGTCTTGTACTTTTGCTTTTAGCTAAGTCTCTTGTAAGTAGTTGCACTTGCTGAAATTAACAGCAAGTTTCTCAGAGATGTGTTTCTAGGACTGATAACACTTGATGTTTATAGTTACTGCTAGAGACTGGTATGCAGAGCCAAGGACACTGCTCAGCTCTGAGGAAAACATAAAAAGGTCCCACCTGCATCCCTCCTTTGGGGAGGAACAGACAAGATAGATGCCAGAATTGACCAAACAGAGTATTCCATCCCATATACGTCATCCTCAGTATAAATTTGAGGGATCACGAGGGCCAAGCCAGTGTTAAACCGTGACAACATAGAAAGCAGCTGAAGGTCAAAATAAGCGTCAATAAAATTTACCATTGAAATCAATAGTGTGGCTGCTAGTTTTATTTTTGTTTTTTACCTTATCCTTAAAGTAATTTGGTTCAGTCACTGGTTTGTACATTTATTTACAATCTTGGAACCAAAAAGTTAAAATAGTGTTATCAGAGGAAATAAATTGAAACCACCCAAGTTAGGGAAGCAAAATGCCAATAATTCAAATTGGCAATAATTCAAAAGCAAGCCTAAGTTTATTTTCAGAGTGGAAGAGGTAACAAGGAATCTAGCCTGTATCTGTGGACCAGTGTTGTACAATTAGTTTTTGGGATGGAATATATGATTAAAAGGATGCCTGGTTTGTTCTGTTTACTGCAGATTTTCCTTATATTGTTAGGAATATTCAAGACTTGCCCCCTCAAGTCCCTGTGAAGTTTCATGTACAGGCTAATAGTATAAGATTCGCAGTGTGCCTTCGTTGCTGAGTATAGTCTCTACCACTGAGAGCTGTTATGTTATTTCAGTAAAAGTTTGTGTTGTAAAATAGCCATAGTGGGGAATGCAATATGACATGTCTGTTTTAATTTGCAGGTTTCCATACTGTTGTGGTTCTTTGGGTTTGTTTATTTCCTGGAATGGTAGGGCTAGGAAATAGCTGCCGAGGGATGAAGACTCCACCTCTTCTTGTGGCTGCACTCGTGGCCTGCATCATTATTTTGGGTTTCAATTACTGGATGGCAAGTTCTCGCAGTGTGGATCTGCAGGTAACTTTACCATTCCTCTGCATGTTATCTTGTATTTGTGTGTTTAATAAACATAGTCCACAACAAGATGGATCCTCTGCTTGTGGTGGGCCACGAGCTTCAGTTTGTTGTAGGCATTTTCATAAATATTACCATTGTTGCATATTAGTAGTGGAAGATGGAGGGGAATGGGGGGAATTCCTGTTTGTAGATGAGGGGGACTCGAAACTCGAAGACTTGCTTGTTTGGTACGTGTTCCTTGTGCTCACATACAATGTTCAGCAGCCCTGTGCAATTTCAGCTTATAGGTATGGCAAATGCCATGCTCTGTTTTCCTTTCAAAGTGTATGTGCATTGAGACTGGCAGTCTGTTTTTCATTGAATGGGCATCTGCAATTACTCATCGCTCTAGATTTTTTACTTACGTGACCCTTGAGAATGTATGCATGACTTCCCACTGAGTACAAGTAAATCCAGCTTATTCAGAAACAATGTCTATAAATATAAACTTGTGTTTCTTAGAAACCTTTCCTAAAGAGGACACACAACTTACATGGAAGCATTACCTTGACTGAAATTTTTCTAATGGTAACTGGATTTTCTATGACTGTTGAGGCTGGATATTAATTTGGTTTTGGAACACATGTTCTGAAATTGAGGAATATGTTAATACAGTTTCTGGTTCATGACAATGTGTGGAAGATGGTTCCTTTTTTCCCTTTTTTTGTTGCTATTAACAGGCAAACCTAAAAACTAATGGCTGGAAAACTGAAAATGGTTGTTGAGAGCTCTTCCTAAGTTTTTCCACTGAGTTTGTATCCTCTTTGTAATGGTGTGAATTTTAGTACTGAGTTGGCAACTGTAGGAGTTGAACTGCTGTTTCATCTCGGAGTGGGCACTCTTTAAGCAGCACACATGTCTCTGGCCACATGGTTAAGGGTATGTCTTAGCTTTCCCTTAGTGAATAGTTTGAGGCCCTGTCTTCTGGGACTCTGGTTATCCCTTGTTTTCCCTTGAGTCAGCAGCCTCAGAATGGTGGCTACTAGCAGTAGTGTCATTATTGCTGAAGCTCTGTTACACCTCTGTGAGGCAGCTGGTAGTGAGGAAGATGAGCTATCATACTAGCTTAATCTTGATTTCCAGGTTCTCTTTACTGTTGATTTGCTCTGTCATCTTCTACATTTGTCCCAAAAGTAGCTTGAAAATCATTTAACTTCTTGCATAGTCATGCAACCTGAAGAAATAAAAGCATAGCTGATGGCATGGCTGGACCTCCTAAAGCACACTGTCAGCCCATTCATTTGTTGGCCAGACTTGCAGCTACTGTGACTGAAAGTGAATTTTTCTTTGCTCTCCTAGATAAACTGCAAATGTTTTCTCTGACCCCTTCCTCAGTTCTCACTGTTTGTGAGGCAGAAAGGTAGAGTAGGTGGGCAGTAATGTGTGGCATACTGTGGTGTAATATTTGGCCCCTTTTCTTGGAGTTTGGGAAGATGCCCAGTTTTTATTATATCTACTTTTTAATCCACCTGGAATCCCCAGGTCTTTCTACCTGGATAGATTGTTGATACTCCCCACCTTCTATCTTCCTTCTCCCACACATCCTCTACTGAAGAGCCACTTTAACCCAAAATGCTTTGAAACGAAGTCCTGTGAAACTGAATCAGCACTCTAAAAAGAAAAAAGGCAAAACAAGTTTTTCTCATATGTGTCTTTGTCCATATGTCAGTTCTTTAAGTAAAAGTTGAGCATGTTGTCCTGGCATGGTTTCCCAGGTCTTCCAGGAAAATATATTGATTTGGGAGATGACTTTTCCCTCTTGAGTTTGTTTAAGATTAGCAATGTAAAGTGCATTAATGTCAGAATTGTCTGAATTAAATCAGAAAAATTATTTGACCTTGTACTTCATAAAGATTACAGACTGCGATCTTGTTTTTAATGTTTGTGTGTGTGTTCTGTTCATTTTTTTGTTTTGCTAAGCTCAAGTGCTGTGGCAGCTTTGCTGCTCTGTCATCTTTAGCTGAAATTTTGATAGTCTTTACAGAATATGCTGCACTGGTAATTATGTAAAACTGTGTGTATCTGTCTCTGTGTCCGTTGCAGTTATCACCAGTTGACACAGTACTTCAATGACATTAGCATTGCTATTTCTGTTAAATTTGGCATGCATTGAATGTACTACAAAAGAGCCTGGCAAGGGGGAAGCACTTCTAGTTGCTTTGGCTAATTTGTTTTTTCTCAGCGTCGGATCCTGGATCTGGAAGGCAAAGTCCGAAGGGCGTCAGCAGAGAGGGGTGCTGTGGAACTCAAAAAGAATGAATTCCAAGGGGAGCTTGAGAAGCAACAACAGCAGATCAACAAAATCCAGTCCTTGCACAACTTTCAGATGGAAAATGCCAACAGAGTACATCAGGAAGAGAAGGTAGGATTTTTTTTAGCCACAGTCTTCTGGGAGACTGTGGTTTACTAAGAAACATTCAAAAAAATAAGTTTGCTCAGATGTTGTATTTTATGGGCATACAGTCAGTGGTGGTGTGGCAAAACTTCTATGTGTCATTGTTGAATATTTGGAAAGTGACACATTGAATGCACATTGTAGCGTTCATGATATAATAGGTGAAATATGCAAGTAATAGCACTTCTGATAAAAATATTTATGCCCTCTATAAGGCTTCAGTTGACTCTGGCTTTTTTTCCTGTATACTAATGTTGTAAAACTTAAGAAAAAGCAGCTGCACTAACAGACATATTTGCAATCCCACATATAGTTGTATATATCTGTAAGTGTAAGCATTAGGTGTTGATTTCTAAATATATTACAAATTTTGTGACACCTTGGCCTTCTGGCCTTCGGCATCCAGAACCCAGTAGCAGTGAGAGAACTCAGAAGGACACACTAGCCTTTCGTAGCAGTGCTCCTGGCAGTACAACATTGCCAGAGGGATGGAAGTCCTTTGTGAAAAGTGTAAACATACTTCCTTAAACAGCAGTGTGTACGTTTACTAATGTGTAAACTTGCAGACAAGTCAATTTTCATAAGTCAATTTTCCATTAGCCAGAATTATTAAAAGTCACTGGAAATGGAAATGCTGGCCACAGAATTTACAGGGCAGGCTGGCCCAGATGGATGGATGTTAGAAGCTGATGACAGGAGCTCACCCAGGAGTTTCCTGGAAGTTCATTGTGTGAAATGTTGCTTCAGCCTTTCTGCTTCATATTACTGTGGGACCAGACAAATGTATCTGACACCACACAATCCACGTTTCTTGTTGTGATGGTGTTTTTGAGTCTAGAGGACATGCAGGAGTTATTGCCCATTAAATCTGACCTCTGTGCCAGGAAAAGTGGTGGGAAGTATTTTGTAAAATGCTTTCTGGTCACTAGAAGTAGGGGAGCATAACTGGAGGGAGGAAGACTCTCTACTGCTCAGCGTGGATTGGGTTAAAGATTGCTTGGATAAACTGAAAACACACAAATCCATGGTCCCCCATGGGATGCATCCACATGTGCTGAGAGAGCTGGCTGATGCTACTTTTGAAAAATCATGGAGAATGGGAGAGGTGCCTGAGGACTGGAAGAAAGCCAGTGTCACTCCAGTCTTCGAAAAGGGCAAGAAGGAAGTCCCAGGCAACAGCAGACCAGTGAGCCTCACCTCCATCCATGGAAATGTGATGGAGCCGCTCATTCTGGAGACCATCTCAAAGCACATGGAAAACAAGAAGGTTATTAGTAGCCATCATAGATTCACTAAGGGGAAATCTTGCTTGACTAATCTCATGTCCTTCAATGAAGCCATGACCAAATGGGTAGTTGAAAGGAGAGCAGTGAATGTCATATACCATGACTTCAATCAAGCTTTTGACACTGTCGAAACATAACATCCTCATAACAAAGCTCCAGAAATGTTGGACAGGCAGGTGGACTGTGATGTGTACAGATAACTGGATCAACAACAGAGTTCAGAGGGTCATGATCAGTGGCACAGAGTCAAGCTGGAGGTGGGTTGTGTTCCTGAGGAATCAGTATTGAGTCCACTTTTGTTCAGTGTCTTCATCAACGACCTAGGTGAGGGAGGAGATGGAGTGTACCCTCAGTGAGTTTGCTGATGATATGAAGCTGAGAGGTGTGACTGATACACCAGAAGGCTGTGCTGCTATCTATTGAGATCTGCACAGACTGTAGAGCTGTGCGAAAGTCAACCTCATGAAGTGTAAGAGGACAAGTGTAGAGTCCTGCACCTGGGAAAGAATAATACCAGTTGCCAGTATAAACTGGGGGATGTCCTGCTGGAAAGCAGCTCGATAGAGAAACACCTTGGAGTTCTAGTGGACAGTAAATTCTCCATGGGTTAACTATGTGCCCTTGTGGCCAAGAGGGCCGGTGACATCCTAGGGTGCATCACGAAAAGTGTGTCCACCAGATCTAGAGAGGTTCTCCCCTCTACTCTGCCCTGGTGAGACCACACCTGGAATACTGTATCCAGTTTTAGGCTCCCAGTTCAAGAGAGACAGGGAACTACTGGATAAAGTCCAATGGAGGGCTACAAAGATGGTTATGGGACTTTAGCATCCCTCCTATGAGGAAAGACTGAGGGAACTGGGGCTGTTTATCCTTGAGAAAATAAGGCTGAGAGAGGATCTTATTAATGTCTATAAATATCTGAGGGGTGTGTGTCAAGACGATAAGGCCAATCTCTTTTCAGTGGTGCCCAGTAATAGGACAAGGAATAATGGGTTTAAACTAGAACATGGAAGTTCCACCTCATCATGAAGAGAAACTTCTTTACTATGAGGATGATGGAGCACTGGAACAGGCTGCCTGGAGAGGCTGTGGAGTCTTCTTCTCTGGAGACTTTTAGAACCCTCCCAGATGCATTCCTGTGTGACCTGCCCTAGGTGATCCTGCTTTGGCAGTGGAGTTGGACTCGATGCTCTCTACAGTTCCCTTCTAACTCCTATTTTCTATTTTTGTATTCTATTTTTGTATTTCTGTGTTATATTGTGTCTTAAAAAAATCAAGAATCATAGAATCATAGAATCATAGGGGTTGGAAGGGACCTCGAAAGATCATCTAGTCCAACCCCCCAGAACTGTAACTTCTGTGTTTCTTAAATGAAGCATGACTTACGTAGACATATTCTATGGTAAATAGTAAAAATAAATATATATCTGGCAGTTGTCATTAAAAAAATTGCTGTCCAGCCAGAATGACATTTTTCCATTACTGCTGGTGGTAGTGTGGCTTTTAATTTTTTTGTTTCTGAAGATGTGTCCACAGCATTGACTCCAGTCAGGAAACTGACTTTTCTTTCCAATAGTCACAAGGACTTCTGTGCAAGACATGGTTGTACACCTGAACAGATGGTTCTGTGTTGCAGAGTCAACTCTGTCACACATCAGGTTTTGATATGGTGATGCAGTGAGTTTCCAGAAGCTGGATTCTCACTCCTAGGGATCATATGTATTGTTTTGTGGGCTGGATAATGTTTGAAATGTGAGTTTCTTCCTATAATTGAGTTTTGGCATGTGTGTGCTGTGTGCTTCCTTGCAGTTTCCTTTCTTGACTTGCATAAAACCCCGAAAGAAAATTATGTCTGCCTGCTTCAGAGCCATGAGGGGAAGATTAGTTAATACTTGGATGACAGGAGTTGGAACAGAAAGCCTGAGGTTATTGAAATAGTCTGACTGGGAGCTGGCATTTGGAGCACTGCTCTGTAAATTATTAAACAGTATATCCTGCTCAAGATAAACAGCTAACTAGATTTTCCTGATTTTTTCCTGGACTCTTACGCTCCTATTCAGGGAGGTAGGTGTAGCATTGCCAAAACAGAGATTTATATGCAATGAAAAATACCAAGGCATACTTTTTTTTTTTTTTTAGCTTTTTTCACATGGCAAATAATTTTATTAACTTCAGCTAACAACAGTTACTATTGTCCTAATGTACAAAACAATTAACACTTCTCTGTTTTGCTGTCAAATAAGTGATCCTGGTATTCAGGACATTCATTTCAGGAAGAAAAAACAAAAAACCACAATGCAGCAGCCCCCAGGAAGTTGCGATGTCATACTGATTTTTCTAGTCCATTGGCAGTATCTGGTAATGACCAGTGCTGGAAACCCTGGCTTATGCATTGGTAAAACTTGGCATGTCCATCAAAACATTAACTTCATTTCCCAAATAAACCAGTAAAAACAAATTTGGAGCAGTTTTTTACGTGTCCTGTGAAGAAAGAGGGAGAGGTATTAAATATTCCTAAGACACTTACTCATATTGTTATTATTACTTTTTCATTTTTAACAGAAAACAGAGGTTTGAGGTTTCAGGGATTTTCATAGATTGTAATTACAAAATGGTAATAGGAATATTTCTTTTATTCTTTTCTTGCTCTTTTTATTCTTTATTTCTTTTATTACTTTAATATTCAGGTGTTTTGGGGCACGTATATATATGGGTTGGTCATGGAGAACTGATTAAGGGTGGCTGTCAGGAGGGTGGGGCCAGTTTTTTAGTGGTGCTCAAGAGGTACAAGTGGTACAAGAGGTACAAGAAGTAAAGAGCACGAAGTTGACCATGGGAAGTGCCATCTAGACATGAGGAGGAACTTACATAGTTGGAGGGTGGCTGGAACAAGCTGCCCAGAGAGGTGGTGGAGTGTCTTGTCTGGAGACATTCAAAACCCACCTGGACATCCTCCTGTGCAACCTAGCCTAGGTGAATCTGCTCTGGCAGGGGTGTTGCAGTAAGTGATCTCCAGAGGTTTCCTCCAATCTCTGACATTCTGTGATTCTGTGAAAAGTGGTACAGTTCAAGGGCTTCCCATTGCTTAGAATTTTTTTCTGCTCTGTGACTAATGCTTCCTTAGGTCATCCTTGCATGCCAGAATGCAGGTGTATTGATTCTTTGGCAAGAAGGTAGATCATAACAAAATGTGCTATGCTGTTTTTCATTCCTTGAAGGGATAATTATGGTAATCTTACTGTGACTGCAGTAATGATAGTAAACCACAATAAAGTAGCAAGTAATTTTAGTAGTGGACCATTTTAAATTCCTGCTCTTCAAGTGCAGTGATATCTCCTCCCACCCCCACCCTGTTTACTGGGAAATGCGGGTTAGAGCAACTGGTCTTTGATTGCAATAGTAAACCTAAAGCAGCTGGAAATTTTGTGTTTGGCTGTAGTTCAGCACTTCACAGAGAAAATACCTTGTTACAAGTGCTTTGGTTGATGTGTATTGTATTAATGGTAACACTGGTCCTTTGCAATTTAAATGTTGTTTTCTGTTCTCCTTCCAGGCGGTGCTCATGAGTAACATAACAGTAAATGAACGATTGATCCAGAGTCTACGAGGTGTGTTGTAGTGTACCCCCTTGCATCTCTCTCACAGTGGATTTTAAGCCTTCTGGTTTTAAGACTTGTGTTTTTCTGGTGTCTTCTGCTAATACTCCTTCCTTCAAGTCACGGGGTCTGTGCAGGAGCTGCTGCAGAGATTTAGATCCTGCATCTGGACAATCCCAGTTCAGTGCACTGTCAGACTAATCTCCTTCACTAGTGGAAGGATTTGGCCATGTGGTGCTTGATGTAGGACTCATGATCCTTGTAACATAAAATAATATGGAATAAAGCAAGTTTTTATGCGTATTTTATATTTGTTCTTCAGTCTACCTTTTGCAGCATATTCAGGCATTTTTGTCTGAGGTGTTTGGGTCATGTATTTTAGCATGAGGAGAATTCACAAATTCCTATTTTAAGTAAGAACAATTAGTCTAATTAATTTCTGTTGGTGCTTCAAAATTAATCTTGGCAATTTATTCCACAGGGACTCTGGGGAACAGACTGTAAGTTGTATAAAGAGGTAAATATGTTGTGGTGCCCTTGCACAGAGCTTTCTGTCAGGAAGAAAACTAAAACATAGATGTTGTTTTTGAGGAACAAAACTGTGAATTTGTATTATCCAGGGAAGAACCATACGCTTGTCTTTAGGTGGCTAATAAACATGAATGCCATTTCATGCTGTGTTCTGATCGGTATTTTGTAGATCTAAACTTTTCCTAAACTGAAACTTTGTAGGCAAATTACAGTATTCCTTATGAAGAAAAGTGGGTCAAAAATCAACGTAACACTGTTTTTGTTAATATATTAGGCTGAAAGGCTATTCTTACACAATTCTGTGCATCTTTGATAAATACATTCAATAATTACCTGTGCATTTGAACACAAATTTTAGTGAGGATGATGGATGGAGTCAGTGTGCTTACTACCCGTCTGTTTTTTGATAATTCTATTCTAGTATCGATAAGTATATATGTGTGTGTGTATTTTAATATATATTTTAATCCTTTTTTCGTCAGAACACTTGAAAGAGTTACAGACAGAATATGGAAAAATACAGCTGGATGTGTACTGGTTTCAGAGGAACCAGACTAACCTTCAGAAGAAGTTCTCATATGACCTGTAAGTATGCAGTGAGACGCTGTGTTCACTGAGGTGCCAGAGGCCTCAGAAAATTTCTGGTACAGTTGTGGTCAGAGTGCTGTGTTCTGCATGAAGGTGCATACGTAGTAATATTTTTTGTTCAGATTTCCCACTGAATTACAAGGCATGGATGGCTGAACACAGGTGCTTATCAATATCCTTACTGATACACATTCCTGTTACTTGTAGGAATTTCTGGTAGGTTCTTTCTGCTCAATAGTGTTCCCTCTACATGTCTTCACATCCTGTTGTATCTTTCCTCTGGTGTGTAGATACACCAACAGAATTTGCTGTTTGCATGTTCTTATAATGATTTTCCATTTAGAATGTAATTGCTGTAGTGGTAAGTATTTTTCCAGCAGCCACACTTTAGACAAATTTTGTGAGAATTATTACTAAAAGCTCAAAATCACATAACTCGAATTCTTGAGGCCAAATTTGAAATGCCTTCTCTCTTCCTTCTCCTCCCTCCCCCATTTAAGATTTAAGGATTAGGATTAGTACTTTTGGGATACTTACTGATCACCAGTCCATTGTGTGCTCTTTTTTTAGGTTGTTATTACTCACTGGATTATGATGACTCATGGGGATTGTCTTAGTGGAGTTCTAATAATTAAGGACTTCTAACAGAAAAGGAGAAGGAAGTTGGAGACTTATGTTTGTATCAACCTTGTATTAAGCCACGTTGCACTTAACAATCTGTTTAACTTTTAAGTTTCTTGTGTGGATCACAGTTCTTAAGCACCATCTCTTTGCTGTTTAGTTAAATGATAGAGCTGGAGTTTCTGGACCCATGTTGATAGTTCATTGCAACTGCTTGCCAGTGTCGTCCATGTAAAGGTGTAATGCTTCACATGAGAGGTACATCCTTGAAGCACTGGATGATGTATGTGTGCAGGGAATTATGCAAGACAAATAAATTGAGCCTGGGTTCTGAAAATTCAGGTTCATTGCCTTTTAGTACAGAGGAAGTCACTGGCAGAGCATCACTGCTTGTGGGAGTGTACTGTGAAGAAGCCCTCTTTGTTGAACAGAAGGTTAGATCTGAGCATACAGCTGATCAAGACTGGCTCAAGGTGAAGAGCTAAATAAGTGTTGAAGATTGGGTAGCTTGCATCAGGGCAGGTGTAGAGACAAACATGACAATTCAGCCACTGCTGTCTGAACAGGGACTTGGCTAGCTGATCTGTTTCCTGGGGCAGGTGTACTTCCTGACAGCTTTCCATGAGAGACCATAAAAGCAGTTGCGTCAGTCAAGCAGCTATGCTTTCTTCACTAGATTTGCTTCAGTGTTCATTTTCTACTCCCGGGGTTTCTTTTTATACCTATGCAAGTGAGGAAAACAGACTTGGCACTCAAATTTTCATGGAATGGTTTATAGTTTGGGCACCCTGTAGCACTCACATAACTCTAGTGGGAACACACGTACATGTATTTTTTTTAAATGTTGCTTGTTGTGTACCATTAGAAAGATTGTTGGAACATTAATATTGCACTTGTATTAAGCCACACTGCTGACATTGCATTCCATTCGGGTAGTTGTGTAAACATCCATCTGATTGTACTGGGTTGCTTACAGTCCTCTTTGCTGTTACTAAATGCTTTCTTAATTCTCTAATTTTAAATGCTTACAACCAAGCTTTTCTCAATGTGATTATGGGCCTAGAAAAAGAAGCGGATGAAAGATTCAAAATGCTACTTTTAGTTTCTCCCTTCATTATTAGGAGTAAACCAGCATGTTGTCTCTGTTCATCTTCAGTAAGCCTTGGCAGGAGGGAGTGTTAGATCTGCTTTTTTACTAAGCTGGTGATTGCTCCTTTGTCTTGGAGTTGTATGAATGAAGGTTTCACACCATATGTATCAAGTACATTTTGCCTGGTGTAAAAATGGAGAGAGAATATTACTGTATAATGGAAAATGCTATTAAAAAAAAAAAAAGGTCTTTTTTTGAATGTGCACACATTGTGGCTTTTTAACAACTTAGTATTGTTCTGCAGAAGACAGAAGATTTGAGTGTGGAATGCATAAAAATAAAATTTCTTAAAGTAGAAGAAATACATAAAAATTTCTTTTTTACCTGAGTTTCATCTTAGCATTTTATTTTGAGCAAGCATAGCATTTTCCAAACAGAAGTCAGCAGGAGTTGTGTGAACAAATGTTGTGAAAATTCCTCAGCAGTCAACTTCTTGAAGTACCCTTTGTGCATACTGTTCCCAGTGCTGTCTGTTCATTGTAGATAGAGCTAGTTCGGCCAAGACTGACTGGCAGCACTGACCCTTATCAGTTGCAGCAGCCAGAGAGAAACAGAAGCTTCTGGACTGATGTTTTGAAGATACTTCAGTGATAGATGCATTGTGATTCTTAGGAGCTTTGTTACATAGCAGCTTCTCCAGAAATTTCGCTCGTGGTAAAATCTCTGACAATTCATTAGGTATTTGCAGCCCTGACAAGTGTAAGACCGTATGTGCATGAGCCATTCCTTTTAGCAGGGATAAAAGACACTGATGATGCATCCACCACAAGGACAGAGGTGCTCTGTTTCTCACAATGGTGGTGGGGATTCAGCAAATCCAGCAGCATAGAAGGGGAAATACTGTACCTGCATTCCTGTGCCCGCCTGTACGTGGCCAGATGCGTGGGGTAGCATGACACAGGAAGCACTCAGGAGCATGAGCAGCAGCAGTAGCCTCATCCCTTTCCACTGAGGGCAGATGTTTTCTAGTGCAGAATGTGCTGGTGTACGTAGGTGACAGCTGGCACCAGTCACTGCACCATCCATTCACAGCCCTCCCACCCCAATCTGACCCCAGGTGCTGCACTCACACCCCTGTAAACAAACATATAAACCCTGAACAGGGTCCTTCACACAGGAAAGAGTTTAAAAAAGCATGTAATGCGAAATGACGTGACTGATGGTCAGGTTCAGGGCAAGGCCAGACAAGCGCACTGGCCAGCCAGATGTTTACATGTGAGTGACTCTATCTATCCCCAGTTCTATTTTCTCATGCTTGTTCCCACCAGAGATCCATCCCTTTCCCTGCATTTTGCCCCATATCAAATCTCATTCTGTCTTGACGTGTTATATGCCTGTATTCCATCATGTGTCCCCTACCCTGCACAGGAAACACCTTGGATCTGTTGGCACAGCTTAATGGGTTCCACACCTGGACACAGGGGCTGAGGCTGACCTGAGAAAGCCCTGGGGATGTAGCATTGTCTAAACATAACTTAGTATTATCACTTAGTGTCTATAACTTAGTATCTGCTCTCCCCTTGGGTCTCACTGCTCCTTTGTTGTCTTGCTGCTCCCTTATTAGTGGGCCTTGGATGGACTGGTGACTCCTGTGATGGGCCTGGGAGCATCTGAGAAGGATATTATTTGTGCTCTGTGTGTATTCAGGTGAGCTCTTTTTCACAGAAACTAGAATTAATTAATCTTGTGAGGGAGAGAACACACACCAGAGACTGAATTTAAGGGCACAGTTTTTGCACATTTGAAGTATGTCGTGTTGATTCAGTGAGGTGGGGAAAGTGCTTTTCTTGTGCTTCAGAAGTCATTGTATGCTTGAGCAAAATATTGAAATCTCCAGAAATCCCTTACTCAGTAGAGGAATTCCTGCACACATAATAAATGAAAAATCACAAGAATTTGTCACAGATGCTAAATAAACTGTATTTTCATGTGCAGTGTAGGATGAAAGAGCACTTATGAAATACTGCTCTATCTCCAGCTTCAGGTTGTCTGCTGAATCTTTTCTCCAGCTTGCAAACTGAGCTGTGGGGAATTCTGTTTTCCTTTTATTTCCTATAAATTATTGAGTGTGTGCATATCTCAAACCTATGTTGTTTTATTGCCTCTGATGTTCACCCGCCTATGAAGCTGCTTAATTTGATGTCTTTTCCATGCATTTGCATTATCAAAGCCAAGCTTTAGCATAATGCTAGTCAAGCAGAAATTATAATAAAGGTAATTAATTTGTCAGTTCATAAGAGCTGTATACCACTCTTCTTCCTTTTTTGCTTTTAGATTTTTTTCTTTTAGAAAGAGTGGTGGGTGGGGTGGAGAAGGATGGAACTGCAACAATGATGAGTGACTTGCTTTTGTAGAGGGAATGTGTCCTGAGAATTCCTCTGGGTTATGTAGTAGCTTGTTTGCAGCTTGAGAAACTGAAATGTACCTGCTGAACCAGCTGCTGTTACTGTAGGTATTAAAACTGCCAGAGCCAGGCTTAGAAATTGATCTCCTTTCTTTCTTATTGAGGGAAAAGTAGATCTTGCAGTATGGTTGACCATGTTTTACAAGGGATTTTGAGAGGGGTTTTGCATGCAGAAAGATGAGTACGTGGGGTGAAGCTTCTTCCTTGGGCATGGTCTCCTTGGGTGGTGACAGTGTGATAATTTCCCCCTGGCATGATGCCAGAGGGGCCCGCCCTGCTCAGGGGGATCCACTCTAACCCACTATTGCTTGTTTTTGTTCATGGGGGATCAAAGCATACTTGTGTTTGTATGTTAAGTGGTTTATGAGCCATGTGTGTTACAGGGTAATGCTTATCTTCCTTGTTACTATGTTTTGCCATTCCTCTAATATAAGCGTAAAGTTACCTGACAGGTTATGAGAGAGTGGGGGAGAAGGGGTTATCTTGCCCTTAAAGTAGCTACTTCCCATGAGAAATTGTGATCTTGACAACGCTCCTGGGGTTTGCACAGGATCCTCATCGCAGCCACAAAATGGGAACACACTGTCCAGGCAGCTCCAGGAAGAACACTTCCAGAACAGCTTGGAGCTTCCCCAGGGGTTGTGGAGCTGTGAGGCAAAGGCAGGACTCTAAATGGAAGACACTTGTCGTGAAGGTTAAGGAACTCATGGCACTGTGTAGGCATTAGAAGTATCTAAAAGATACACAGCACTTGCATCTTTAGGAAGTAATCCTTTTGGAATTTACAGTAGCTACTGATGAACACAATTTCTGTGAGATGTGTTTGTTAGGTCCTGCAGCACTGTGCTTTGGTGCAGTACTGAGAAAAGGTGTTTAGCTTGACAGCAGTAGCCCACAGCTGTTTTTTTTACTAGTGCCTACAGCTAAAATCCAGATACATGGCTCTGTTATCACACTAGAAATGCTTCAGGGATCCAAAACTGATCTTGACTTAACTGAAATGGTCTGGTTAGCAGAAAATAAGAAAATTAATGTAGGTTTTTGAGCTGGCCTAGCAAAAGCAGTTTAAATTGATTTCTCCCAGAAGAACTTGGGCTGCCTGCAGCATGGATTTGTCTTTAGCACTTAGGTTAACACTTCATTTTTTGCTCCTGACTTTTCAAATATAAGAAGAGATAATAGAACTAAGAAAACAGTAACATTAAAAAAATCTCATCACAAGAGAACATTTTACAAGAGTGTGAATGATAGTTAACAACTCCTCACTTGTTCGTATTTTCTTCAGGTCACAGTGCATCAACCAGATGAAAGAATTAAAAGATCAGTGTGAAGAAAGAATATATGAGCTCACTAAAAAAGGTAGTGATATACCAGAAATCAAAGAAAACAAAGACTTCCCAGAAGATACAAAAAAAAATAGCCAGGTATGGTTTGTGTAAAAAAGTTTTAAAACCTTTTCCTTTGTAATTCTTAAGGCGTTTTCTGCCTTTCTGTTGTGTTCAGCTAATGTTAGCTCATCTCAATAAGTTTTGTACTGCTTTCCTTCACATTGATTGAATGTTTCTGATCTTTGGGAACTGGAGTGATTCTAAGAACAAAAGAAGGGAGAGGATTTGCAGGAGACTCAAAATCACTGTGTCTCTGAGACAGGGAGAATTTGAAAGGTGGTGCTGGAAGTGGTGAGGAGCCCATTAAATAATATTTTACGCTGCTGAGTTCACAGCTCCCTTCATTAAAGGACTTAGTTGCTTTGTGTGTTCAGGATGTGTGTTGAGAATAAGTCATAGAATCATAGAGCAGCTTGGACTGGAAGGGACCTTAAAGATCATCTTGTGCCAACCCTCTTGCTTGGGCAGGGACACCTCCCTTTAGACCAGACCCCATCCAGCCTGGCCTTGAACACTTCCAGGAAGGGGGCATCCACAGCTTCCCTGGGCAACCTGTCTCAACACCTCCAGAAAAAATAATTTCTTCCTATTTTCTAACTTAAATCTACCCTCTCTCAGTTTAAAACCACCCACCCTTGTCCTGTCACTAGATGCCCTTGTAAAAAAGTTTGTTCCCCCCAGCTCTCCTGTAGGCCCCTTGCAGGTACTGGATGGCTGCTACAAGGTCTCTTCAGACCTTGAGAGAGGTACCCTTCTCTTCTCCAGACTGAACAATCCCAAGTCTCAGACAGTATTCACAGGAGAGGTGCTCCAGCCCTCTGATGGTCTTTGTGGCCCTATTCCAGAGTTGCTTCAGCAGGTCTATGTCTTTCCTGTACTGAGCACTCCCATATTGGACACAGTACTCCAGTTGGGGGTCTCATGAGGACAGGTGATGGGAGGAGAATTGCCTCCCTCAACTTTCTGGCCACACTTCTTTTCATGCCATGAGGGTATGGTTCGCTTTCTGGGCTGCAAGCACGTATTGCCAGCTCATGTTGATCTTCTCATCAACCAACACCCCAAAGTCCTTCTTCTTCAGTTGTGAATCACTTCAGAGTAGCAGCAAGCCCTGAATATAATACTGTAGCCCAAGGGTCTTTGAATCGTATCATAGAATTATAGAAAGGCCTAGGTTGGAAGGGACCTTTGAGATCATCTATTCCAACTACCCTGTCAAGAGAAGGGATGCCTCTTAACTAGACAAGTTTGCTCAAAGCCTCATCCAACCTGGCCTTGAACATCTCCAGGGGAGGGGCATCCACAGCTCTTATGGACAGTCTGTTCCAGAGTCTCACCAGCCTTGTACTGAAGAACTTGTATAAAACCTATTCTCCTTCAGTTGAAAACCATTTCCCCTTGTCCTGTCACTGGACACTCTTATGAAAAATCTCTTTCCAGCCTTCCTGTGGGTTCTCTTCAGGTATTGGAAGGTGGCTGTAAGGTCCCCCCCAGCTCTTTTCTTCAAGTTGAGCAATCCCCGCTCCCTCAGCCTCTCCTTGTAGCAGAGGTGCTCCAGCCTCTGGATCATCTTTGTGGCTCTCCTTGGGACTCATTCCAACAGATCTTTGTCCTTATGGTGGGGATGCCAGAACTGCATGCAGTGTTTGAAGTGGACTCTCACAAGAGCAGAGTATAGGGGAGAATCACCTCTCTTGATCTGCTGGACATGTTTCTTTTGATGCATCCCCAGATACAGTTGGCCTTCTGAGCTGATGAGCACACTGCTGGCTTGTCTTGAGCTTCTCATCAATAAATACCCCAAGGTCTTCTCTTCAGTGTTGCTGTCAGCCCCCTCTGTACCCATCTTGTAATTGTGCCTGGGATTGCCCTGATCCAGATGCAGGACCTTGCACTTGGACTTGCTGAACCTCATGCAGTTTGCACTAGCCCATTAACTAGCCTGTTCGGGTCCCTCTGGATGACATCCCTTCCCTCAAGTGAAGCCACCACACCACACAGCTTGGTGTCATTGGTAAACTGAGGGTGCACTCAATGCCATTGTCCGTGTTGCTAACAAAGGTGTTAAATAGCACTGCACTCAGGAGAGACCCTGAGGAACTCCACATGTCATTGGTCTTCAGCTGGACATCAAACAGTTGATCACAACTCTGAGTAGGACCTTGTAGCCAGCTCCTTATCCACTGAGTTGTCCATCCCTGAAGTGCATGTCTATCCAGCTTAGAGAAAAGGATGTCATGTGGGACACTGTCAAATGCCTTTCACAAGTCCAGGTAGATGATGCCAGTTTTTCTCCCCATATCTACCAGAGTTGTATCTCTGTTGTAGAAGGCCGCTGCATTCATCAGGCATGATTTGCTCTTAGTGAAGCCATGAGGGCTGTCACCGATCACCTAATTTTTCACGTGCTGTAGTACAGATGCCAGGAAGATCTGCTCCATGATGTTACGTGGCACAGAGATGAGACTGACTGGCCTGTTGCTGCCTGGGTTTTCTTTGATCCCTTTTTGAAAAAATGGGGGTTATGTTTCCCCTTCTCTAATCTGTGGGAGTTTCACCATACTGCTACAACTTCTCAAAATGAGTATGAATATGAGTGCAACTTCAGCTGCCAATTCCTTCAGGATCCAGGATATATCTCATCAGGTCCCATGGACCTGTGTACTTTCAGGTTCTGTAGGTGTTGCTGGACCTGAGCTTACTTACTCTGGATGGTTCTTCACTATCCCAGACCCAGCCATTACCCTCTATGACTTGGATGGGGTGGCTCAAGTGTTTACCAATGATGACTGAAGCAAAAAAGTCATTGACTACTTCAGCCTTCTCTATATCCCCAATAACCAGGTCACCTGTATCCCTCTGGAGGATCCCACATTCTCTCTTGTTTTTCTTTTTTTCTCTGACAGGATTGTAGAATCCTTTTCTGTTATATTTAATGTCCCTGCCCAGATTTGGCTCCATCAGGGTTTTAGCTTTTCTAACCTGGTTTCTGGTTTCACAAGCAATTTCCTTGTAATCATCTCGAATTGCCTGTCCTTCCTTCCACCCTTTATGGATTTCCCTTTTGTGTTTTATTTTGGCCAGGATTTCCTTGTTATCCATATAAGCCTCCTGGCCTATTTGCCTGATTTCTTCTTTTTAGGGATGCAGTGCCATTGGGCTTGAAGATGATCCTTGAAAGTCAAACAGTTTTCCTGGGCTCTCAATCCCTCCAGGGTCTTGTCCCAGTGTACCCTACCAAGGAGGTTTCTGAAGGGGCCAAAATCAGCCCTAGCTGAGGGTTTCAGCACCCCTTAGCTGAGCACCCCCTTTGCTGCTCTAAGGATCTTAGACTTCACCCTCTCATGGTCACTGTAGCCAAGGCTGCCCATGAGCTTAACATTTCCCACCAGCCCTTCCCTTTTGATGAGTACAAGGTCTAGCATGATACCTCTCATTGTTGGTTCCTCTACTGCTTGGAGGAGGAAGTGATCATTGATGCATTCCAGGAATCTCTTGGGTTGGTTGTGCCCTGCTGTATTGTCTCGCCAACTGATCAGAATGGTTTAAGTCCACTTGGTCCTCTTTGTCATGTGTTCTGTAACAGACTCTCCTTTAATGTCTCCTTCCTTTCATCCTCTCCCACAGGTACTTAGTCTTTTCTCCATCACTCACCAGGTGAAGTTCCATGCATTGTAATTGTTCGTTGACATAGAGGGCAATACCCTCTCCACATCTCCCCTGCTTTCCTTCCTGAAGAACTTAAACCCTTCTAATCCAGCACACCAATCATAGGAGTCATTCCATCGTGTCTCCATGATGCCAGTCAGGTCATAGTGATGCACAAGCATCTCCAGATCCTCCTGTTAATTGCCCATGCTGCATGTTTGCATAAAGGCGTTGGAGCTGTGCCCCTGCTGAATACAGTTGCATGACCCCAGCACCTTTTTGTGGACATGAGCTCTGGTTCCTACCTGATGTAGGATGTTCCTGTGATTTCTAAAGCATTGGTAACGATTGCCTCTTCATTTCTCATTTTTTATCTTTAAACCATCACAGCTGAGAGAGCAAAGTGAGGGTCTTTGCTAGCACACCATCCTACAACCCCTTGAATGCTGGCCCTGGACTTATTCCTATCAGGCCAAATTTTATCCCTTCCTCCCTTCAAATCTAGTTCTTATCTATGACCCTGCTGACTCCTGCCCCATGATCTTTTCCTCCCTCTGGGACAGGTGCATCGCATCTATTGCCATCAGGCTTAGTAACTTACAGAGCTACCCATGATCAAAAAAACCAAAGCCCTGCTGATGTCACCAGCTCACACCAGCCCTGGAGCCATCAATCAGTCTGTTGGCTCTTCCTGTTGATTTCCTTGGGTTTTGCTGCCATTGGAGGGATGGAGGAGAACACAACTTGAGTCCTGATCCCTTAACCAGTGTCCTAAAGGTCCTGAAATCTCCTTTTGTAGGTTTTGGGCTTCTTGTTCTCACCTCATCACTACCCACCTGAAAGACCAAGAGCATGTAATAATCTGAAGGCATCACCAGGGTGGGAAGTTTACCTGTAACATCCTTTATCCAGGTTCCAGGGAGGCAACAGGCTTCCCTATGAAGTGGGTCTGATCTGCATATTGAGGTTCACCAGCTGTGAATTTTCACAGAAATCCTAATTTCAGACGTTTACAGTGAGGATGATGGGAAGATCAAGTGTTATAGATGTTTGGGTTTGAATGTTTTGAGTCTAAGGACTACAGAAGGCATTGTTGTATGTGACCATAAGGACACTAGCACAGGGCAGGCTGCATAGGGTGGCTGTGTGCTAACGGACTTGTTCTTCCTGGGGTATGGAAGAAAATCCTGAGAAAAAGAAATTTCGTATCATGCTGTTGTCTTGGCATGTGACCTATTGGTGCATGATTTGGTAAGGGAAAGAACTTGATTAGTTAAGCTTGTTTCAGATGGCCCTGAAAATTGATGGGACAGAGAACACTGTCAGCACGTTTGCTGATGACACTAAGCTGGGAGGAGTGGCTGACACCCCAGAAAGCTGGGCTGCCATTCAGAGGGACCTTGACAGGTTGCAGGGTTGGGCAGGGAAGAATTTAAGGGCAAGTTACAATTATATCAAGGGCAAGAGTAGAGTCTTGCATCTGGGAAAGAACATACCAGTACAGTTTGGGGACTGAACTGTTGGAGAGCAGCGAAGGGGAAAGGGACCTGGGGGTGCTCGTGGATGGAAGGATGGCCGTGAGTCAACAATGTGCCCTTGTGGCCAAGAAGGCCAATGGCATCCTGGGGTGCATTAGAAGGGAGTGGCTAGCAGGTCGAGAGAGATTCTCCTCCCCATCTACTCTTCCCTGGTGTGGCTGCATCTGGAATATTGTGTCCAGTTCTGGGCCCCTCAGTTCAAGGAGGACTGTGACCTGCCTGAAAGAGTCCAGTGCAGAGCTACAGAGGTGATGAAGAGAGTGGAACATCTCCCTTATGGGAAAGGCTGAGGGCATTCAGTCCCTTCAGCTTGTTCTTAAAGGAATGTATAGGTACAGTCTTACCAACAATCATAAAAGTAAACTTTCTTTTGACTGTGTGACTTTGTATACCAGAAGGTTAAAATTTTCCTGATGTGTTGTGCTAATTACATCAGAACATCACTTCATGTTTGTACGGTACTTCCATCACCAATAAAAATTTTAGTCCAAATATTCCTGAATGATTTAGAATTTTTTTTGCCCCTACTGAATTCTTGTCTAACTTTCACAATTCCAGGACCAGTGCTTAAATGTGCACATTTGCTTTACAGGCAGGTATTCTTCTGCCAGCCTCAAAGCAACCAGAGTTGAAGCAGTCTGACTTGGAACAGCAGAAGCCCGATGAAGATGTACTTAAAGCAGTACCTACAGTAAAAAAGACAGACCTGCTGCAGGCTGAAGGTGAGGTGGAAGTCACCAAGTAGCAACTGGTTAAGAATTTTGTAATTTAATTGAACAATTAAAAAACATTTTTGCATGCAAGATCAAGATGGAAGAAGTGACACTAGCAAACTGAACTTTAATCAATTTTCCAGCTGTGGAGGGGTATAGTACCTGTACAGCCATTTTTATTACAAGCATTTCAACTTGTTTTGTTGGAACTGAGATACTGCACATAAAGGAAGATACAACTATTTACAATTCTGGAGTCATATTCGTGAGAATTCATCCATTAATGTGGAGTTAATGACTGCTTTTGGAAGCAATGACATTGAAGAATGTTTAATATTTGCTTTTTTAATGTTTGATTTGTAAGTTTGATACATCTGCTACCCCTTCCAATGGAACAGCTGCAAGTTAGGCTTTAAACAAACACACAGTCATGCTTTCCAGGTGTTGTCACTGAGCAAAATGCACATAAGGGAAATGATATGCAGGAGGTCAGATTACTTAAATGAATGGTAACTTTTGGCACTAAACTCATGGAACCTATTAATTTGAATGGATGTTTCCGCATCCATCAGCCTTGCATAGTACTGTACTGCATTCTATTCAAATTCCTATTTAATTATTCTTACATGCTATTCTAAATTAAAATCTGAGTATGGAATGCATTTTATTTTGCAGTTGAATACAACATCTATATGCAGTGTGTTCAGGCAAATTTTATCGTAATTTTATTTAATTAAAAATACAGATAGATAGATAGATAGATAGAAAAAAGATACAGTAATGTCTTCTAAAAGTAATAGCACTCGTGTCTTCCTCTTGATATTTAAAAATCTAATTGCAAATCTGCCCATGAGCTACTTTTGAATATCAAATCAGTTTTGTTGTTAGAAATGAAATATAACTCACAGAAACCTTGATGCTTACACAGCACACTGCAGTGTTCATTTAAATGTCTCTGTTTCATCTGCCCAGTTTATTCACTCACTGTTTATACCATACCTGTGAATAGTTAGAAACATGAATCTTCTGACAGTAAACAGTGCGTGTCTCATCCTCTGGCTGTTCTCTGTAGGAAAAACGTGGGTTGTCATCTCTTTATCTTTGGAGCTGGTGTGGTTGAAACATATTATTTGAGAGGAAAACAAGAATTTACCAAGAAAGAATGAAGCAGTATTTATTAAAGGTTTTTAACTTGTGCAATAACTGAAAGGCATTAGGTTTTTTATGTGGAATAATTTTTATTGTTTACAGAAAGAATATACATCCTACCTGACATCCGGAAAGAGGAGCCTAGGGCAGAAGAGGAGAAGCTTTCTGGTCAACTAAAAAACCTACACGATTCACTTGGTGCTGCTGCAGTTCATAAGGAGATGCTGCCAGAGTCAGAGAAGGAGCTGAATACACCTGAAGATGCAAAGCGTGCAGCTGGGCAAGATTCATTACAGCTGGCAGCCCAGCAGCCTGCCAGCAAAAAAATAGAGAGGAAGCAGCTCCTAAATTATGATGCTAAGCAGGATGACTCACCAACTGGAAAAGCTGGTTGGTAGCATGTCTCATATAGTTAAAAACAGTAAAGAAATGAAAGGGTGGAATAGAACATGATTTCTGTACTAGTGGTGGCAGCTGACTGGACATAGTGTAAGATTCTGTAAAGGTTGGTGTGAGATGGAAAAGGTTACTCAGTCCCCAGCAGTCTTCTTCAGTCCATGGGTAAAGGTGGAGCAACATGGAACTGTTTGTGCAATATGGAGCTACCAGGCTGGGTTCTTCTGCATCACCAGAGCAGCTTTCTTTCCTGTCTCTCTGTTGGATGTTGGGGAAATTGCCCCTGTAACTTTTTGGTGTTGAAGCCTTTTAAGAATGTCATGGATTTGAAATGGAAATGTTAACCATCCAAAGCATGGATGAAGACAGAGTATTGGTGTGTTCCAGTCTTTCTATAGTGCCAATATATAAATGGTACCTTTCCCTATTTCAAATTAAGCTAACGTGAATAAAACTTGACCTAAGTCTTCAGAAATTTAACATTGTGAGTCAGCAAAAGTGCAGATCAGATATTGCAAAGATGCCGGTGTCTGGCATCTACATGTGACCCTGAACCAGGTGTCTCCACAGCACCAAGCAGCAGAGTATTGATGTCATGCCTAAACCTGACCAGAATCTTGACATCCCTCCACCTGTCTTGAGGAACTTGGTCTCAGGTGGACTCAGTAGCCCAGACAGAGTAATGAAGAGGAAGCCTTACAGCAGTCAGAGCAGGAATTGATGCCCAGAAAAAATGCTGTTTATGCTTTTCTAGTGAACTTATTTAAAGGATCATAAGTTAGTTCTGCCGATAACTTTATAGAGATAAATAATATCATACGCATTGCCAAAGCAGTAGTTTTCAAAAAAACTCCGAAAAAGATACTGGCCAGAGCAGGCTGTCCTCTAAAGAGGTGTGAAAATGTAAGTTACCTGAACTGCTTACATTTTAACAGAAATAAACTAAGCAGAAATATTAGGTTGAGAAGTCAATTAGTGCAAGAAAGACCTCTGTCTTTTAGCCTGTGGAAGGGCAGAGTTTCTGTGAGCTGGAAAGACTAGCAGGATGTTTTTTGGGCTTGATTGTTCAAAAAAAATATCAGACCCTACTGCATAGGCGCTGTGTAGCCAAAGGAACCTAACGTAGAAAAGGATTTCTTCTACATTCTCTGAGCATCTTCTCTTTTTCAATAAAAGCTTCCTTTTGAGACCTCTGGGTCTCTTAACTCTAAAAATCTATTTGATGGAGTGGCCTGAATGTGGACAACATAAGGCTAAAAATCTTGAAGCCTCTTTCTAAGCTGGTTAGTAAATAGATGGCTTGAGAATATAGACCAAAGACTCTTGATCTCTCTTAAGGAGTGTATGCTTTATACGCCTGTGCTGTTACTATTTTTTTATGTCTGGTTCAGTGAAAAATAAAGGTACTGTGGCAATCAGAAACATTTCCCTTTTCTTCTCAGGTCTATTTAGAGAAATCTTAAGATAGTAAATAAAAGTTGCTGGAGATGAGTTAGTGGCTCAGTGAAGAAAATACCTTAGAGAAAAGCACTTTTGTGTCAAGTTAGCACATCATAAAATACTCCTTTTTTTAAACAATATGCACAGCTTTCTGTTTCATGAGCTATCTAAAACAAGAAGGAAGAAAGCTAAGATACGTTTTAGTGGTGGTGGTATTATGCTTAAACACTACAGCCAAGTTTTCAGTATTGGCTTCACGTTTTACTCTTTTTTTTTACACAGTCTTTAATGCATTCTGAAATGGTATTAAACAATTTTTTGTTGAATATGCTTTCCCATTTGTCCATCAGAATGCTGACTGAATTTCATTATACTTTCAGAATACCTAAGGATTCTTTTATGTATTTGTTTAGATAAGATTTACAGCAACAGCTGCCTTGAAATTTAGCAGTACACAAGGAAAGTAAGATGAAAATGTGCTCTAAGCAAGAATTCATTCAGCATCAGAGGAAATTCTGTGGAATATTGTTACAGTAACTGTTTCTTGTGCAGAGGACTTTGGGATGTGGCACAAAACAAATTTTAATGTTTTCTCAGACAAGCAGGAACATAAAGCACTGAACCAGGACAAGGATGTTGATTACAATTTAGAGAAGAATGAAGCTGAATCAGAAACAGACAAGCAAGCAGCTCTTGCAGGGATTGAAAATGGTAAGAGAGTAAGAATAGTTTTTACATAAGTACTACATGCTGAAATTTTTGAAGTGATATTTTGAATGGTATCCTGTAGCAGATACAGCTAGCTAATTTCTGTTTCAGCTTTCCTTCATGTTGACAGTGTGACTGATTTTCTGCGTAGCATCACTGAAGCTGCTGTTAAACATGTGATGGGGAGGGACGGGATCTGTAGCTTTACTATACCAGTACTGAATGGTCCTTTCAGAATTTCTCCTGCTGTGTTTTACATTGTTTTCTTGATGTCGGCCTCCGAAAGAGATTTCTCTTTTTTTTCCTAATTAGTTCAAAACCCTGAAGACAGCAAGAACCACTTAGCTGAGCGAGATGAAGAAGGACAGAGGCTGTGAACAAAGATCCAGCAACGATGAGCGAAGTGATATGAGAATGTTCTGATTATCTTCTCAAGGCTTCAATAATTGCCCAATGAAGTACTGTTTTCTTGTGACATTTTAGTACTGCTTCAGTGGTGGAAAAAAAAAAATAAATCTTTAATACCCAGAGGCTTGAGCTTGACCTCTGCAATGACTCTTTTCTTCCTAGTGAGTGTAAAACTGAAACCAGATAGCACTAAGTATAGTAACTTTGAAGTTTGCTAACTTGTATAGTCATAACACAATGAAGTGTGTGTGGATTGTTGGTAGATGAGAAAAGAGTCCTCTGCCAAGGATGGACCTCTCTCCTGATCAGTGCAGGAACTTCAGTAATATCTTAAGAGAAGGAGCTAACTTACCTTGAAAAACATGGGAAGAATGAAAAATGGCCCATGCTACAGTCTACCCTCATGCCTGTTCTGGTACCTCTTTACTGCAATGTTGATAAAACTAAGTCTTTGGGTGATACACAGTACCATATATTTTCCTGAGTCTCCTAAATGACATTGCTAGCTCTTGCTTCTCTATATCTAAGCTGAAACACTGTCCTGGTTGTGTTCTTAGCTTTTAAGTTAAAAAGCCAAAAGCATTCTGACAATGGTATCTTAAGTGATTAGCAGAAAGATTTTTCTAGACCCTTTGTTGGACTCCTATTTACAAGATCAGTACTACAGTCTGGTTCAGCAATTACTTAACTTGCACGAGTTCAGCGTGTAAAAATTCAGACCCCTAAACTTTTAACTACAGAAGCCATCTGCAATGGGGGGCTACAACTACTATGCATTACTCCACTCAGCCACCAGCTGCTGCTAAAAAGCAGAAAGACAAAACGCTGGCCTTTCAACAGCCGAGATGACTGCTGTCCTGTAAGTGCCAGACTGCTGAAGAAGGCAGACTGGCCTATGCATTTACTGGACATTTCAACGTCTCCCAAGGTGGAGCTCAAGTTGTTAGAAAGTCCTGTGTTGTGCTTAGTGAATCACCTTACTGTTTTTTGTCTTTTCTGTGACTTGCTACATGTGCTACTGGAAACTAGTTTATTTGTGATAACCTAGAAATAGCCTCTGCTACCACAAAGGCACCCATAACTACAGTTCAACCTGCATTGCCTCTAGCCAGTTGTTTGAAACATTGTATTTGTGTTCGTCCTGACACCTGTATTTGGAACAATCTCTGTGTGAACCAACTTCCATTAAGACGGCATGAGAGCGGGCAGATATGACTGACTCCACAAGCAGCAATTCTATTCAAGAAAATACAAATCTGTCTTGGCTTTCTCTTCCTGCACTAAATTTTTTTAACTACTTCTGTGGCGTCATTCCTCAGTGTACTAGTTCACAACTTCTGCAGCTGTCTGAATAGGCAACTAGGAGGTTAGGTCTTTTGTGTATGAGAAGTGTTGTCATCAGGCAAAGAGCACAGCTTAAGTCAAATGGTGCCAATTAATCCTAAGTAGGTAAAGAATTCACTGATAGACTTGACACAAAGAACTTGAATTCTAAGAAAAGCACTCATGCCAAGTACCGAGTTCTTGATTACTCTTTTTCCACCATTTCAGTCACTTAACTGGTCTGGGCTACTGTGGTCACCACAGCAGGGAAAAAAAATGCTTGTGTAAGCAGGAGACAAAAAGCAAGAGCACTTCTTCTGACAAGTATTGGGAAACTTGGGCTAGTAAGTTATTTTTGCAAATAATGGCATATTTTAACATCAAAATGTTTACACCTATTCTGAGTAAAAGGGGCTCTTTCTTAGGACTTAATCTGTAAACAAGTATGTAGATGAGATGAAGTTAATAAGAATTTTATTAGTGACTGTTAAAAAGCATATATCGTAACAGTGGAAAAAGTATACAGTGAAACACAGTATTCAAGTTGAATGGAAGGCTTTAACTTGGAACTAGTAAAAATCACAAACAAAATCTTTAATTAATGTACTACCAGTTGTTTTGTCTGTATTTCTATAGAGCACCCAAACATTACTGGACTTCTTTTGGCTAGCTAGATACATGTTGTCTTCCACATAAACAAGACCACCTTTGTACAAAGCACACTTGTTACCTCTGACAGCAGCGAGTCTGAAAACCTGCATAAAAGCAATGCTGGAAAGCATAACTCTCTCATGTCTTCAAGTGCTACAAGAATGTAAGTACAGTGGTAGTTTTCTGGAAGACAAGGGACCTATCTGTCTCCAGTAAAGAATTTAAAAAGACTTTTATTTGAACAAAACAAGATTTACCTGATACTGTGGCTAAAAGAATGTTGTCTATTGCTACAACTTTTCATTGCATGAGGCAGGGCAAACTTTGCAATAATCACCTAGAGATTAAATT
Organism: Heliangelus exortis; assembly: GCF_036169615.1. NCBI lineage: Eukaryota > Metazoa > Chordata > Aves > Apodiformes > Trochilidae > Heliangelus > Heliangelus exortis. The sequence goes on from NC_092454.1 coordinate 33,752,581, forward strand.
AACATTTGTCCTTCATGTATTTAAAAATTTTTTTTAAAACTAAGTCTGATCCATTTCAGAAAAGCATTTTAAAATAAAAGCATTTAAAATAATCTTCTCTACTCTCTATTCACCTTATTCTGTGAATTATTGAAAATGGGGAAGACAATCATTCCTATTTTCTTAGTTCTATAAATGAACTTATTTTCTCTTAATTGCTGCTTCCTTTGGAGAAAGAGTGAAGTCTGTCCTTGAGCTGCTGCAGTTTAAGATTTTTATGAAACATTTTTGTAATTGTGTACAAAAAGGCAGCAAAAGCCAGATGAATTATCAGCACCCTGTACTAAGAGCAGTTTGTCATCTTCACATTTCCAGGATTTTCATTCCTTTGGCAACTGTGGATATGCATTCAAATGTATTAATTGTGATGATAAGCAAGCATGTAAAATAATATGCAGCCTCCTTAGTAGAGAAATCAGGAAAAGCATGTCTTCAGGGTGATACTCCTGCTTATTTCAGGATGCAAAGTGCTGGCAGACAAGTAAGTCACTGCTACACTTGAATTTGTTTTACAGCTGTAGCTTAACAATACTGCTGCTTAGGTGATGCAGTTAAAGTGCTACTACTCAGCAGTATAACTGTATGTTAGGAGAAAAACAGAAGTTTTGAATGGTCAAAAGGCAGTTACAAGCTCAGTATTATTGAGGAAGACATTTTGCAGTAAAAGGACTGACTGTCCTTTTCAACACAGTCAAATCTGGAGAGTTTGCTTTTATGGCCAGGTTAGACTTGACTTTATTATTTTTTTCCCCTCTTGTAGTAGGAGACTGCTCAACACAACACTTTACCTCTGTTTTACGAAAAGAAGCACGAGAGGAAGAACTATTTTAGGCAGGAACCAGGTAGGTTTGGGGTTCCTCCTGTGTCAGATTTCTGCCTTTATTTACCATTACAGAGGGTGGTAGCATCCTGCAGCAGCACTGCAGTCAGAATTAGAGAATGAAAGTCATGCTGACTTGAGCAATTGAACAAACTGCAACCCCTCTTTTACAATGGCAAAGGAATAAAAGGATTGAAATAAAGTTGCAGAGTAGTTAAAATACACGCTCGGGTGTCTTGTGTTCCTATGTTTCTAACTGCTACACAGATTCATCCAGTACCGCAAAGAATAAAGGTTAACAAACTGGAACCAGGAAAAACTTGAGCCATTTCTCACAGACTTAAAAAAGCTTGACATTTCAGACAAAGCACCTCCTAGAAAACTGACTTTGGCTGTAATTTAGAAGGTAAGTTACTGAATTCAATGCAGTAAGAGTTAAATTACTAAATTTTCATCTGCTCCTAATTTCTTTGAAGATTGTTCTAGCTCTCCAGACTTGGCAAGAGAAGAACCCAGTCTTTCTACTTCCAGTGTGAGAAAAATTGATGGAATTTAGGCAAAAATACGGAAGCCACAATCTCTCCAAGTGGCTTTGTTGCAAATGGAATTTCAGCATCTCAGCTAAGTATTGGACATGATGCTCTACTGTACTATTTTCATTCAGTCCTGAATGTTAATAAATCTCTAAATGACCATTTTCTGTCACAGCTTATTCATAAAAACAAAATTAATCCTGCAATAAGATCAATTAAGATACAACATTTCTTAACAATACCATTGATTAAAATCATCCTAATCAGGTTTACATATACCACTTTAAAACAGCAGTTGTCATTCAAAACAAGGCAGACTACAGATATTCCATATAACAGTACTTTTATCCTGGAAATTTCTCTCAGTCTGGATATAGCACTAGATATTCCATCCTACAGCTTGTGTCTGATGCACAGATTATGCTTCAGGTATCCTAACAACAATCTCTCATCTTTCAAACAAGCTTCACAACTGGAAAATACTTATGAGGAGAGAAGTCAAATTCTGGAGGAACCTAGAAAGGAAAGATGTAAAACATTACATGGTAGTACTACTGATCGAAATGAGGGATACCCTACAGATGAAAAGCTTTTAAATAGCAAAAGATTAAAAAAAATAATCCAAGCTCTTTAATCTGGAAAATGGTCTACTCCAGTTCTGTCTATGCAATCATTCTCCAGCAGTGATGGGCACAAGGCTGTTAAAGAGTAATGCTGTGCCTCTCAGTGTGCTTTTTGACTCTTTCTGTTGCCCAGACTTCATCAGGAAGTCTGAAGGTCCTCTCCTCCCTGACTCACATTGCACCTCCTAGCCCTGGCAGCCAACATCCACCCCAGTGTGTTCACACCATCTGCTGATACACTGCTACCAATTACTTCTTCCCATTCCTGAAGACTACATATATTTGTACATGTCATCCCATATACACATCCCAAAACATTTTTTTCCAAAACATTTAGAAATCCATGTTCAAATAACTACAACAAACTATTTCCAAGGAAAAATAGATTAAGTTACTTTCCCAATTCTTTTAACAGCCAGAGTAACCGATGCCTGATCTGCTCATTCAGCTGTAAGAGATCTGTGGTTAACATTACACATAATACTATATTTTACATACAATTCAACTGGCATTTTCTCCTCACCTTAGAATCTTTTTTGTGGCCTCCTGCAAGCAACTTCATGACCACAATATTGGGTTTTGCAACCTTCAGAATTCGATTGACCTAAATACAGAAATTTTCATGTTAAAGTGCATGACCTCAACATTATTTCAAAGATTATACTCAAATATTTACACACTCTAACAATCCTGCAGCATCCATTTAACAGAGATCAGGGCTTTCTGGGTTTGAATTATAAGGGACATTTATTTTAATACTTTTTTATTCAGCAGACCATAGAAACCACTGCCCTCCATGCTCATGTTCAAAAACTACGAAACTAAGGCAAGTTCTGAGGCACTCATCCAAATAAACATATAGCCAGACTATCTAGGCATCTACCCCTAACACTGATCCACACATGATGAGAAGGGGAAGCCCAAGTCCCAAACTGATGGCTTTTTGCATGCAAGTGTTCTTGGCACTTTCAAACTACCTTTAACTACCCTGGCTAGCCTCCACTAGACAGTTTATGTGTGAGTACCACCAGGATAGAGAGCAGGCAGGGATTCCTAAATTCTCAGAAGATGCTAATCCCATTAATGATCTTAACCTACTCAAAAGTGACAGAATAAGCATACTCCTTGCCCTAAAATACAGTCACGCTTAGGTTTTAGGCTATGGACAATGAGGGAGAAATTCCAACCTGTGTTCACAGTCCAGTGCTGAGAAAACTGCTCCTGGAAACAAATGCCAGACTCATTATCTTCTCAGCCTGATGACATTCAAAACTATTTTTCCCTCTTCTCAAGAGGACATATAAATTACCATGTTTCAGGTGAGGCAAGCACGTCACCTTCTTGTTAAAACCGATACGCTTTTTGAGCGGGGACAGAAGGCAAACTTCAAGAAGAAAGCAAGTTGCTATCTAGCATCTAACACCCTCGCAGAGAGAGGTTTTGGAACAGTGAGAACAACCCTGATTATCTAATCTTATCTAATCTAATCTAACCTAATGCAATCCAATCTACTAAAACACACCACATTATAATGCCACCACCCTCTTCTATCCAGGCCTTAATCAAAGAACGCAGCTTTGCTCAGCTTTTCACAAAATACAGTTTGGATCTCAAGATCAAGCTGAAAAAAAGAAGTCTGTCATGAGCAAATATTCCTTTTCCCAGTATTTCAGTCTTACCTCATAGTCTGGATTAGGGATATTCTCAAGAATCATTTTAGCTTGCTGGAAGTGTTTGCTAGCTGCCATGTAGAGATCTGATGACTGAGGAGGTGGGCTGTACTTGTTTAAATCAGACATTTCCTGGTGTGTTATAGAAATATGTATTGAAAAAATCAGTTGCCAGCAAATTGTATTTTTATCACCTTTAATGAAAACTAATTACTAGAATCAAGAAAAAAGTCATGCTACCTAAAAGAAGATTAAGAATACTGAAGTTAAAAACATTAATTTAAAATTACGGATAGCAAGCAACAACACATGGCTTAATGGTTATTTTACAGTGCCAAAAAATGTAATGAACTACTTATACTCTTTGTAGAACAGTCCCTCTCCTGAACCACTAGTCATTCATTTTCTTTAATACTGCCTTGCAACATGGTATGAAATGACAAGGAAAAATAGGAGGAAAAAAAAATTTATATTATTTATTGAAATCAAGTTTATGGCAAGTGAGATAATGGAACTGTTCCAAACTTCATTTCATATCTTTTTGATACTTCCAAATTATTTTTTTTATCAGGGATAAAAAAGCTTCAATTATGAGTAGCAAGCCATGGTAGTCTTAATTTCCACTGAAACAGCATTTCATAACACATTTATACTACCTGTTTATTTCTGCCAGGTGCTATTCATAAGACCTGACAGTTTGTGCAGTTAGTTGCTCACAGATCCAGCTATGGTTGCAATCTAGCCAAAGGCTGTGGTCAAAATAAATATGGGGACCCAGACAGAGGTCCCATGCAAAAGTGGAGATGGCTGGAGGCCTAGAGCACATGACCCAAAATGACAGGTCAATGGACCTGGATTTTTCCAGCTGTACAAGGATGCTAATGGGTATCCTTAACAGCAGCCTACAACTACTTGAATGTCAGTTACAAAGGTATCAGAAGATACAGGTTCCCAATTACTGGCAGACAATGCAACACTGGGGAGAAGTGGCAAACTGGAACTTGAGTTAATTCAGACTGGACACTAGGAAAAATGTGAGTAACACAGCCCTCGATTGGGTTATTCAAATACTAAATGAATCAGAAAATGTAATTGGATCAGGTTAACTAAAGAGGTTGGAAAATCTTCCTCCTTTGATTTTTTCAGACTTTGGTAGACAAAGACACAACTGATGTGATCTTAAAATGCTACCTCAAGGAGACTGGACAGGACAAACCTCCACTAGTCAATTCCAACCAACATTTCTGTGATACAGCACACACAGTTACTTTTGTGACCTTTTCCTGTTTGCTTGCTACAGTGATGAAAACATGCTGCTATATAAAACACAGCCAAAAAGTCTGTGAACAGACTTTCAAGAGATGTTTATTTCATGCAAATCAACACAAGCATCTCATGAACCACCATATCAGACAGATTTTAAACATCCAAAAGTCTAATTTTAGTAAGCGTTCAAAACTAATGCTAGAACTCCTTGCCATTTTGACTTACACTTCAATATAAACTCTGAGACATGAAAGGTCCTTTTTACAATAGCTAAAATCTCGAATGTAGGCGGGCAAATGACTTAAAGCATGAGCTAAAATTACTCACTTTAAACTGCAAGTAGTGCACTGGAGGTGGTGTAATAACACTGTTGAATGGAGCAAACCTGTGCTCATATCGAACTTGTTCACTATCCAGTTCAAACTTCGGTTTTCTTACTTTGCCATCCATGTCAAATGCGATCATTGTCTAAAAAGTAAAGGATAAATACAGCTAGAAGTGCTACATTTAATTTTGCTAATGACTCCAAGCTGTGTGGTGTGGCTGTCATGCTGGAGGGAAAGAAGACTGTCCAGAGATGGGTGGTGCAAAAGCATTAAGTTCAATAAGGCCAAGTTCAAGGCCCTGCACCTGGGCAAGGACAATTACAGGTTTAGAGGAGAATGGATTGTGAGGAGAAGGACTGGGGTGTTTGCTGGTTGATGAGAAGCTCAACATGAGCTGGCAATGTCTCTTGCAGCCCAGAAAGCCAACTTGATTCTGGTCTGCACCAAAAGAGGGATGGCCAGAAGGTTGAAGGTGGTGATTCTCCCATTCTACTCTGCTATTAACAGACCCCACCACCTCTCCTGTGAAGCCAAGCTAAGACACTTGGAATTGCTGAGCCTGTAGAAGAGAAGACCTTATGGCAACCTTCCGGTAGCTGAAGAGGGCCTTATAGGAAAGCTGGGGAAGGACTTTTTGCAAGGGTTTGTAGTGACAGGACAAGCAGTAATTTTTTTTTAAACTAGAAGAGGAGGGATTTAGATTAGATATTAGGAAGAAGTTGTTTTTTGTGAAGGTGGTGAGACACTGGAACAGGTTGCCCAGAGAAGCTGTGCATGCCCCATCCCTGGTCACATTCAAGGAGTGTCTGGGTGGAGCTTTGAGCAAGCTGTTCTGATGGGGATTGTCCTTGCCCAGGCTGGGGGGTTGGAACTAAATTATTATTAAGCTCCCTTTTGACCCTTAACATTCTGTGATTCTATGATTTTGCTGTGAGGAAGACAAAAACTATGACTGGAAGGGCAGAAAAAGAATAGATACTTTACCATATAACATTAACTTAACATTGAACTTAATTTCCAGTCCCACTGAAAACAAAGAAGGTGTGCAATGTATGCTTGATTCATATTACAAAAAAATTAAGCCATTATTCAGCAAAATTACCTTGTACATCCCAGCACACATATTTTGGTATGCTTGACTCATGGTGATCTCTCTGCTGAGAGGGCGAACTGCAAATTTCACATAAAACCATTTTTTTAAAATCAACAGAAGTACACACAGTAATTTCAAATCAAAACATTTCTTTAAAATTTTCAGAAAGTTTAATAATTCTTAATTGTATTTTTATAACATGAAGAATTACTGAAGCACAAAAATCACAGACATACATTTCTGCTCAGCTTTCTCTTAACTCACCATCTCTCAGTGTATTAAGTCACATGAACACCACACTGCCTTCAATGAAATAAAGCAGTTCAGACAGTCAATGGTATTTGCATGTCATTATTCACCAAACACTTGTTTAGAATTGAAAGCCTGTAGACTAAAGGCCTATTTGCTTAATGGCTTCCAGCATTTAACTAGAGCCAAACTGCTCACCCTTGGCACCTTTTCAGAAGGTATAAAATAATGTAAATAATTTTCTGAATTTCTAGACAGGGGAATTCACCCAATGTGACCTTGAGCTGTTCATGTCTAACTGCTTGTTTCCCTTGAAAAGAAGCATAAAAAAAACAGAAACAAAAGAAAGAGCAAAAGCAAGCTTCTGCTTGGTGTTTATTTGCAATGCACACTAAGGTAACTCCAACATGTCACAACTTTAGTAGCCACACAAGCATGGCAAATCTGCATCAATTGGTATTCAGGCACTGGCTTTGGGTGCCTTCCTAGTAGAAGGCTTACTTACAGTTCTGACTGGAGAGCCAGACCACTATGATGTACAAAGGGAAATTCTGATTTTCTCTCATGCATGTGCAGTGGAGAAAGCATGAGTCTGTAAAGGGGCTTTTGCACAACTGTAGTACCAGTGAATTGAAATGGGACAACTCACCATTGTAAAATTAGGAACATGCTTGAACACCTTCTGAAGCCAAAGAGAAATTACAGAAATAGACGTAAAGTTTAGTTTTAGAGTATCGCTACAGCCACAAAAAAAATTTTCCTGGAATTATAGACTGTAGAAAGGTAGTATTTTTCAAAGGTATTCACTCTGGATGTGTTAATTACCTCTCACAGGATTCAACACATAAAACAATGGCTGAAGCTGTGAACATAAATCAGTTTGGGTTTTTCTGAAAGACCTATTTAAAACTAAGGAGCTAAATAAATGCAAAACTTTTACATAGAAACTGACTGTCTTAGTTTAAAAGTTGTATTCAGCCTTCTAGAAACTCCCGGGTATTTTTCTTACCCACATCTGTGCTGACTCTATAAATTTTTTATCTAAATTCTACCTAGCTGCATGAAAGTGCAAAAAAAAAAAAAAAAAAACCAACCCAACAAAACAACACAAAAAACCAAAATTAAACAACCAACAAAGGAGTTACATTGAGTTACATTCTACACCTAGATACCTTTTTTCTTTTTCTTTGTTTTCTTACTACTACGGCCTTTCTGTTGTTCTTCCACTATTCTCTCCTCTGCCATCTGAGAGCTGTCAGCACGGCTCAGTGTTGACATCAACCAGGCATAGAGGAACTCTGACAGATACCTACAGTAAAGAAAGTATGTAGCTGTTACATGCTATTAGGGCAAAACATATTCATAATGCACACATCCTCACTGAATGCCAAGTCATTGACTTAAAGAACTAATAGTAAAGGGCAAATTTTAGGACAGTTAAAATGCCATTTTGGCAGCATGGCAGAAATCAACAGATTTGTTTGCCTTCTGTTTAGTGGTTTTGTTTTGTGTTGTTTTGCTTTGTTTTAAACAAGACCGTACACAGATTCAACCAAGGTCAAGGTATTCAAGTTGCTTTGATGTTTACTAAGTGAAGTCTAAACTACTTATTATTTCAAAATCCATGTAAGATCAAATTTTTCTGTAACTCTTCTCTCAGCAAGTGAAACATTTTAAAAACAGATACTATATTAATGCATTTTCTACTTTTGATAGGACTTACTGTTTTGAGAAACAAACATTTCTACTCACTTGTTTCAAGCATTAAAGAGCTATGAATTATTAAAAAAAAGGTTCAAGCCCACAGGAACACAAGAGACACAGGTAAACCTCTACAACTTAAGAAAAATATTTACAAACTTTAAGGTTGATTTCTTAGCAAGGAAAAGCAGGTCCATTAAATCTCTAGAACTACTTCAAATCAAAAGGAATAGGGAAAAAAGAGCCACAGATCTGGAGCCCAAGAAGAAGAAATAAAACTTTGTAAGAAGTCATAATTCAGGAGAAAAATCACTGTGAAGTAACTATGACTTTTATTTGCACATTCTCCCCCAGAAATTTCCTTTCTTTCTGTTCTTCACATACACTAAGGAGATAAAGGGGAAAATAAAAAAACAAAACTTCACTGTCTTAGAGAAAGCTTGGTATTAGTGAGGTGTCAAAGGAATACTGCCATCTTCTGGTTGCTATCTGGAGTATTAATTTCCTAATTGCTTAATCTACTAATGTAACAGCACAGAAACATGAGACACACTGAAGTTCATGTCATTTGAACCCGCTTAGTATCTTAAAGAAGTTTACTGCTTACCTAATGTTTGTATGTAACTTCACAGAAAAAAAAAAAACCAAAACAATAAAAACCCAAACAACAGATAAACCAAAACATCAAAGTTCAAAGCACTTCAACACAGGAATGTCCAGCATCAAATTTTATTGCTGAACCAAAAACAAACCATCAAAAAAAAAAAAATTATCTTTTTGCCCAAGTGATTAACTATGAAAAATAAGTAACATGAATGGAAGTTGAAAAATAAGTATTTTGACTCCTTACAGAGCAATAGTTTTCACTAAAGAGAGATTAAATCTTCAGGCATACTCTAATAAGAATAAGGGACATTGCTTTACTCTTGCATTCTCTTGTGTAACAAAACCAGTGTATTTTTCATTCATTGTCATAAGGAGACACTGTTTTAAAACCATGAGTTTTAAACAGAGAGTTAACTAGTGTTCTGGGAAAAAATAAGGTACACTATTTAGTAGGATTTTTTCCTCTACTTGTAATTTCCTTAATATGGAAACTAAATATTGCATTGTGTAAGCTTGAGATTAAAAAAATCATATTTGAAGTCCCTTCCTTTAAATATTTGCAATGATAGCCCTGGGGGAGCAGGCCTCCTTCAACTGCTGTCAACAAAATATATCTTACCAATATATGTAGTAATATTCATGCATACTGTAAAGTTCCAACTCAAAGCCACTCAGAAGATACTGTATCATAATACGAAGGTTATGATATAGGACCCAAGTGCCCAAGCAAGCCAGGTGTTGCCTTTGTGGTTCCTGCTTCAGTAACATACTATGAAGTGCTGCATCTACTTTCTCTGCCTGGTGAAAAAGAGTGAAGAGACAGGAGAGTAAGAACATGACTGAAACAGCATTCAAGCTCTGCCAGAAATAAAATCTTAACAAAATCTGAGTACAAATTGGGTCAGGAAAGCCATGCTCCAGGACTAAAAGGCAGAAATATGTTTTCACAGATAATGCCACCTCTACAGTTTAGATTTGTGATAAAATAGAAAGTTATTCACATAACTGGAAGCAAATTCTGCTGCACAGAGAAAAAAATACTTTATATAGTAATACAGCACTAACATTAGAGATTTTTAAATTTAAAACCAGGTTTTCAGCAGTCATGTGAGCACTGAAATTCAGAACCCATTAAAAGCTGTTATTAAGTTTGCTATATTGGCAATAACTAGTATTTATTTTTTTACCCAGTTGCAATGAAAAATTAGGTTTATACAGTTAACATGGAAGAAACACTGTGGCCCACCAGAGAAACTAAAAATTGCTCAGACTAATTCAGTCTTAAAATGTAATGGTATGAAAGACACGCAGTCTCCACAAGTTTCCCACAGCTGTGATATTATCAGTAGGCCTGAACAAATCAACCTATATAACCCATTAAAAAGTGAAAAAAAGAGTGTGTCTCAGCTGCACTAAAGCGTACAAAATTTCCATCACATCTCCAAGTTCCCTGACTTGTTCTCCTTAGCACGCACATCTCAGAAAACTATTTGTTTCACAACTCTCACTGCTGAAAAAATACACTTCCACAAGTGATGATATACCTTTCTCTGTCATCTTTCACTCCTCCTTCTTGAGTATTGTTAAAAGCAGTCAAAACACATATTTTTAAGAGTTACTATCTAGCGCATATACAATTTTAAAACCTATTAGAAAATCGTGAAATTCATATCTTGTATAGCTACAAGACTGAATTTTGGAGTTTCCTGTAAACACAGCTCATCCACTTCTTCCTGGCTGCATCTTGAAGACTGACAACTAGAAGCAGGATATAGACTACATACAATGAACTTACTGTTAAATTATATATGTTGTATCAGGTTTTCCTGACACTTACTGGACAAAGGTAATCGTGAAAAATGCAATACCTAAAATGCAATTCAACACATCTAACATATAGTCTTTGGATGCATCTTACAGAAATTCTGAGTTATATTTTAGGAATCCTCATCCTAATGGTTTTAGGAGAAACAGAGGAGCTGCTTCATTGATCTATAATCTAATATCACATGCTCCACTCTGGTAGGAATACACCTGGAAAGAAAAGTTTGCTGGCCTGCTTCCTAGGACATTACCTCATCCTGAAGTGTGGCAAATTCCTCAAGTATGTGACCCAGTTTATCTCTCTGACGAGCTCTATTGTGTCCATGTATTTGAATCAGGCTACAGAATGGCTGAAAATAAAGTGTAAATTTACATTTTCAACACAACTCTGAAACTGCAAAAGGAGTACTTTGATGCCTATGTAGGCGTGGTTTTTACACATCTGTATTAGGAGATGGGTTCTTTAACACTCCCTACTGAGTGCAAGCCATCAGGCAAGGAAACTCCGTAGAGTGATGGAAGAGTCAATTTTTATGTACACAAGTCAGCAGGGGTTGGAGTGAGCATCCTTTAGGAATCTGATCAGAACAGAATGCTTGGGGTAAGAGATCTATTTATTACGCCTAAATCCATGTGCCCTGATTTGTACCAGCAACAGTGTGGCCAGCAGGATTAGGCAAGTACCTGTCCCCCTGTACTTGATGGTGGCAAGGCTGCACTTTGAATGCAGTTTGGTTCTAGGCCACTTCGCTACCAGAAAGACATTGAGGTGTTGGAGGATGTCCAGAGAAGGGTGATGAAGCTGGTGAATGATCTGAAGAAGAAGTCTTAGCAGAAGTGCTGAGAGAACTGAGGGGAAATCTTATCAATCTCTATAATTATCTGAAAGGAGATCGTACTGAGGTGGGGTTTGGTCTCTTCTCCAAAGTAACAAGTGGTAAGACAGAGGAAATGGCTTTAAGTTGCACCAAGTGAGGGTTAGGAAAAATTTCTTCACCAGAAGAGTTGTCAAGCACTGAAACAGGCTGCCTAGGAATGCAGCTGCATCACTGTAGGTATTTAAAACATGTGAAGATGTCAGCTTGGCAGAGATAGGTTAATGGTTGCACTCAATCATCACAAGGGTCTTTTCCAACTCAAATGATTTTATAATTTTTGGTTTTTTAGACATTCATCGTGCCTTGTTCCAATTACTGAATCTTTTGAAACATTTCATAAAATTTTTAAACTGGAGACAATATAAAAATAATTTTGTTTCTGCCATGTATTTGTGTTACGACAGGGAACTGTCCTGTAAACAGGTAGTAGGTGCAGATTTTTAATGAAGTGGAATGTTATTGGAAGGTCTGGAAGCATAATATAGGAACCAAGCCACAATAACTATGCTGACTTTTAAAAAAGTGTTAGCATTTTAAGATGACCAGCTTCTGCAATTTTGCCTTCACCTCTAAAAAGTCTGGTCTCTTTTTGAAATGCAAGCAAATCTTTCAAGTGCTCATATACACACAAACATGCTGTAATTGGAACAAACACTTACCCGAACGCAGTGTGTCACAAAGGAATCAATGTAGTCCTTTGCCTGGTGATTATTATAAAGACAGCACCTAATAGGGAAATATCCACATACATACCTATGTTTAAAAATTTTTCCACGCCACGGAGTGCAAAAATTCAAAAACATGAGTGCAGCAACAGCAAGTGACGCCTTCAAACATGACAACTATTAAGTAAAAAATGTGTATGCTCCTTTTATATATGTCCTTGTTTTGTAAGCAGAAATATTTTTTCATCAGACCACGTAAACATTTACAAGTAAACTCAGGACTGACTTACTTCGGAGAAAGAACTGGAGGACTGACAAAAGACCTTAGAGCATCTTTTACCATGTCTTGCATGAGGTGAGTTCCAAACACCTTCTTGTTATCTACCAGAAAAGTTGTCTGAAAGTGAAAATGAACTTTTAGAAGTATGTTTTAAGGTAAAATTCATTCTTTAGAAATTACTATTAGAAATCTCTTGTGGTACATATTAGAAACTTGAAAGACTGCTTTAATAACTAAAATCTTTCATCCAGGTACAAGGTTAGAAGCTCAGAAATAGAGGCATATAGAGTTCTGTCACTTCTGTGGAATCCCCATGAAGACCCAAAATACAGCTCTGTTGCTTGTGTAAGATAATGCATGCAAAAGGATTTTATTTCTTGGACTATAAAGATGATTAATCAGACACATGTTTCTGAAGATAAACATGAAATAGGCTATTTTGTTTCCCTTGAGGTAGATAAAGGTAAATCTTCAGACTAATGCATACTTTTCTCTACCCCTACAGATACTACTGCTTTCATTGGTCATACTCAATGCTCAGCCCACTTTCCTCCACAAGTGCTACACAGCCCTTTCTCACATGGTTCTTCAGCAGCTAGAGAAAAAGCCCTGCTGTCAGGTACCCATAGGGACTGAACCAACACACATAGTGCAAATAAAGAAAACACACTATGAAAATCTTACTTGCCAAGAGTTACGTTTCATTAACTCTGTATATTTTTTAACCAGGATCAAAAGGAAAGGTTCTGACATCCCACTGACTATTCAAATTAAAACCTCTTATAAGGAAGTATACTTTACTCTGAGTTAAGAAACATACAAAACACGCAAGTGAAGCAGTGAGAAGAGAAGTAGTAGCCCCTTCTGTCCTAAACTTCAGCTTTACAATGACATTTGTTACATTTGTTACAGCGACAGGGTTACTTAGGTTAGCACAAAATTCAGTCATGGAGGATAAATACAAACATCAGCCCTAAATTGAAACAGTACATGGAAAACAGTATAAAAAAAATAAATACAGGTCCAGCTTCACAACAAAGAAAAAAATTAACACTTTGGGTTTTAATTATAATGATGTTAACAACAATATTTAAAATGTGTTAAAACAGCATATCAGAATATAAGTCTCAATATAGCAAATACTTAAGTATCTCCAGAAATTTTTTTAACACTTGTATACGATTAAGTGACACAAACAAGCATTTGAAAGAAGAAGAGGTATCCATAGACGTAACAAATGCCAAAGTATTTTATGCAAAGACAAAGTTTAGGACTTGCCTGTAACAGAGATCTTGAAAGAACACATGGTGATTGTTCACTAAACTCACAGAAAAAATCCTAATTCATATTTAGGAAAAAAAGACAATACAGGTTAGTATGTCAAATTTTATATATTTATGTATTTATATAATGTATATATATATACACACACACTCATTTTTATACACACAAAAAGCATTTGCATTTTTTTATATATAGAACTTAAATTATGTAAATACCTCTGCATTTTGTTTAGACAAACCATAGAATAGGTTGTTTGTATGTAAGAAAGTAAGCATGAATAACTGGAACAAAACACAACACACTATGAAGCTAAAACCTATTTTATATGCAGTTACTTGCAAAAAGTTTCTGAACTTTCTTCTTCAGATACGACAATTAGCAAGGTGACGAGGTGACAATTAGCAAGTACTCAAAAAAAGACACCGTGAACCTGCTAAGATCACAACATAACTGAACCAGGTATGTAAAAAAACTGCATTTTTAAGTTGTATCAGATGCTTTATGCAAACACTGCTTTAATTAATTTAATAGGAAGACACGAGTATTTTTGCTTAGCCTTTGAACCGATGTACCTGTGGCTCGTTTCTCAGTCAGTAAACGTGTGTAGGTTAAAAGTGTTTCAAGCATTTAAGTGTCTTCTAATAAATGCAGGCAGTAATTGAGAATAACATCACTTATTCAGGAAAGACCATAAGCAGATACTTAACTTTATGCCTGTTTGGGGAATTACATGCTTAAACAAATGTGTTAAGTGGTCTTGTGTATATAGGCACATATGCAGTATACTGCTTACTGAATTTGAAAACAATCAGGACCATAGCAAGGAACTATGTTCTGCTAATGCAGATGCAGTTCTTTGACCAAAGAAAGATTTAGAAGGAAATTAACTCACTTGTGCTGTGCCATTAACATGAATAATTATTTTATAGATCATGGGAAAAACGGGGAGCTTTGAGAGGAAAAAGGTTCAGAAAAATATGAAGCATCAGAAAAGACAGCAAATTTTGAGACTGTACGCAACAATGAGAACACCAAAAAATTTATGTACATAGCTCAGCATTTTTTTCAGTGAGTAAGAGCATGGATATATGATTTTTTGCAGGCTACATTTTACGATCTTATTTTCATCTACAAGTAAGAAATATTCATGCTTACCAGGATACAGTGCAAATTAGTTAAGTTGACTACTTCACATACAGTTCTTATTCGGTCTATTAGTTTGGAAAAATAACTGACCATTTCCTCCCTTTTAATTATTTTTGCATAGCGAGGGAAAGTTGGTGGCAGCAATCTCTGATTAACAAGGGGCTCAAAACCCATCATAATAGGATGATCTAATGAAGGGGAGGGGGAGAGAGAAAAAGAGAGAGAAAAGCTGCATATAAACCGTGTTTTCAGAACTCACTTCAAAGTGAAAGGTTTAATACAACTTATTCAATTAGCCAAAATTAACTTTATAAGTTACTTTTAATTTCAAGGGACAGTTACTATGCAATTGAGACAATAATAACTATTTCAAAAAACCCAACCTTCAACATGTCAGCATTTACCTGTACAGGCAGTAGGTGGTGCTGTCGGTTTTAAAATGGCAATGCACTTAAGTTCACATTATCTCTTCCTTTGAAGAGACAATATTGCATTCAGGACAACAACAGCTTAGGCAAATAAAATTAAAATCAAACAATGCAAATCTGTAGCAGTTTGTGTAATGAGTATTACTAGTTCAAAGTAAATAGTAATTTTTAAATTTTTTTTTAAAGACACATAATTAAAGTATACCAGCATATTCAAGAAAGGAAAAAGATGGTAAAATTTGATACTTACCTCCTTTAGTAGTATCATTCTGTGCCTGGATACCATGATGCAATGAATTGTGGATGGCAGAAAGCAAATCAGCTGCCTGAGTCATTAGTTTCTGGGCTTCTGCAACTGCACTGGTCTGAAAGGTAGGTAGCAGTTATTCACAACATGAACAAAACTATTTTGTTGCTCAAGTTAATGCTAGTATTAGAAAAAAAAAAAAAAAAGAATGTTATTAGTATCCTAATGCTTCTATACAAACAGTTCTGAAAAACAAAAAGATTTTTGTGCAATAAAATATTTATAGTTTTCATAGCTATTCATACATCTGCCTTTTTTTACGGTGTAAAATAAGCTTTAATAATAATTACAATTTGAAATTCAGTATATACTACATGCAGTTGTCTACTTCTGATTTTGTAAGTGACGGAGGTGGTGGGAGGCAAAAACCCTCACAAAACTATTCTGACAAAGGACGCAGTACTCCAAGGTACAAACAGGTTACAAATATATTTTTAGAATATGTGTATTTTTTATAATACAGGCAAAAAGTCTATCAACTGAAATAAAATTACTATATAACATTAGAAGATACCACATATCCATTAGAAATCTTGGTTCATGATCTGTTGACATATAGAATTTTCTGGTGCCCTGTGAATCCAAATCTCTTAGCAAACTGTGTACCATTTAATATAGCTCTCCACAAAAATCTAAAATCTTCTTTTAAAAATACCGGACTGACAGTCCCTAATTGAACTTCAAATATTTGAAATCCCAAGTTAAATTGAATCTTCACTTCTTTGAGAAAAGAGATGTTTAAAACCCCTAGCAAGATCTAAGAAAAGCTGAACAAGACCTGTAGCTCTGCATAATATACGCTCATGTATTATAGCATCCACAGTTTACAGTAAGAGTAAGCTGCCAAGCAGATCTAATTCAAAGCAATCCACACTGTAAATAACTTACACTTTAAGTAATCATACTTCATCAACAGTAAGATGACCTCATTTTGCACTGGTCATTAACTCATAGCAGTTAGACAGAACGTAGTTGTACATCAGTGTAGATCACTTGTGTCTCAGTTTGATTTCAGATGTAACAAATAGCTATACTCAGAATGCAACTGCTCTCAGTCACTCAATTTTTTCTCAATACTGATGTCTGTCAACAATACTTGCACTTGACTTTCAATTTAATCAAGATCTTTTAAACTGTACAGCGTGCAGCTGTTGCAACAGCAATATATGTGGGAGGGACTCCTAGACACCTATCCCAGAAACTTGCTTATTTCTCTATGAAAATGGAAATAACATTAATAAATGGATAGATGTTATTCTTGTACAGTGAAAATGCTCTTAAACCAAAAAGCTTTGTCTTTTGTGACACGTGTTTCTACCCCTTTGCCCTAACTCATGGACAGTCTCTCCCATCAACAATATAGCAAAAAAAAAGCAACACATGGAAGGAAAAGCTTACAATTCTCTAGAGACATGCAAAACACTGTCCAGTGTCAGGTAACTCCACAGAACAGGTCTTAATTATTTTTAGTCTTCTAGAATGAATACTCTGTCTCTCTTCAAGACCATACTAATGCCAGCTACTAGCCTTTCCTGTGTTTTCTTTGAAAATGAGAAAAATATGGTTGCCCCACTAAGGCCTTTCCCTGCAGCAACATCAATTCAAATCTACTGAATGACTGCTTGACCTTAGAGAAGGAAAATGTATTTCACAGGATCACATTGTGAATACAGAACCAACACATGAACATACCTCTTTCTTGGTAAACGCTATTAGAACAGTCAGTAGTACCCGGGTAAACTTGACTCTACTGAACACAGCTAAATACTGCTGATGCTGCAATTAAAAAATACTAAAGTTACCAAGCAATAAGCATTACATCCTGAAATTTATAAAAAACCTAAGCAAACAAAAACCTTTAGCAGATTTATTTAAATATGCTCTCTGGTCTTTAAAAATATGGTATCTAATATGGTTCTGAGAAAAGCTTATAGAAGAAATCTCTATTATTGTCAGAAAAGCACTAGCACACAAAATACTTAGATACTTTTGGTAAAGCAAAAGCACCGGCTGTATGACATCTCCTATAAAAATGCCATTTAAATCTCAGCCTAAGTGAGAAACCACAAATTCTTTAACCAGTTTTCTCTCCTTTTTCCTTAAGATCAATATTAGAAGTAATGTCTGGAGGAAATAGTACTGGGAAAGGAAATCCACACCCATCTAAATTAGCCACATCGACTATACCAATTACCACTTTTTCTAGAAGGAGCTACACTGCTTTCACCTTGTCTTCCTACTTTCTGCCTTGTCAGTGAGGCTGTCAGCAGCAATAAAAACTGTTGGGAAGGAACTGAGGGAAGAAGGTAGAAAGCAGATAAGGCAACCTACTTTGCTGATGGCTTTGTCTTATAATCATAGAATTATTAAGGTTGTAAAAGACCTCAAGGATCATTAAGTCCAACTGTCAAACCAGTACCACCATGCTCACTAAACCATGTCCTGAAGTGCCATGTCTACTCGTTTTATGGACAGCTCCAGGGATGGTGGTTTTTGAACACCTCCACCACTTGCAATAGCAGCCTATTCCAATGCTTGACCACTCTCTCAGCAAAGAAGTTTTTCCTAACATCTAATCTAAACCTCCTCTGGTGCAATTTTGAGGCCAATTCCTCTTGTCATATTACGTGTCACTTGGGAGAAGAGATCAACCCCTACCTACCTACAACCTTCTTTCTGGCCATTGAAGAGAGCAAAATGGTCTTCCCTCAGCCTACTTTCCTCCAGGCTAAACAACCCCAATTTCCTTAGCCGCTCCTCATAAGACTTCAGTCTTCTTGTGAGGAAGGTGTGTTAAGTGGCAGCATTACAGCAGCATTCCTATTCTGCTGTTGGGATTAATCCAGAACTCTAGCCCTTCAGAGCACTAAAGCCTACCTGCTAGTCTGGAATTTGCTCAGGGCCATGTTTAGAACAGGTCAGATATGACAGTAGTCTCAACACTACTGTCACTAATGGTGACGCACATTTCTCACAAGCTTATAATTAGTGATCAAAGTATGGCTGTACTAATCCATGGAACCCAGGATAAGAAGTAAACAATTCATTACTTCAAGTTCAACTTCTGGGTCTCTCTCTTCTCCTTGTCGACTTCGTGTGCTCTAGGAGGTAAAGAATTTCAAAAAAGTAATTAAAAATTGCAGAGGGAAGCTACTGATAAAATCCCTTTGCCCTCTACAGAACACCCATCTTTTAAATAACCCTAAAAAATCAGTTCAAGATCAAAATCTCCAAATAACCAAAAAAAAGCAACACATGGAAGGAAAAGCTTACAGTTCTCTAGAGACATGCAAAACACTGTCCAGCATCAGAAGCAGACTGAACTTTAGAAAGAAAAGTTTTGCTCATGTGTGTTAGACGAATAATCCAAAACAAAAAGCCAAAAAAAAAAAAAAAAAAGTATTTCTAGGGTCTTCAAGTATCTAGGTACTTGAATGATTTAAGAGCCTATTTCAGTAATGAGAGTGACTCCATTCCACTCTGCAGGTAAGAAAGAAAATTTTTACAATTGTAAAATTTTACAATTGCAGTACAGGAAGATTATGGGACTTAATCATCACATAGTATATCTGCATAAGGACCAGAAGTTAAAAACATACTTTCTGTGCCCCAGCCCAGTGTTATCTTCTATAGCATGACGCCACCTATTACTCGTGAAGCAACTTCTGAAGACTTGGTATCTCTAGCTACCAGCAAACTTACCAGCATCTTACACAAACCACTATGGAAGGTCGTAAAAAAAAAAAAAACTCTTTAATGACACAAACCCACCACACTCATCACAACCCAAACCTCTGTTATGTGAATTGAAAGAATAATTGACAAGGCAAACAGGAAAAAAATACCTTCACTCGTCTTTGCATGTCATCTTCTACATCCTTTAGCATACCTGGAAAGGTCAGTATAATTAAAAACTAAGACCCACTCCTAGGTACACCCACAACACTCAGGAGAAAAACATTTTGAGCAGAAATCAAGTTTTGAAGTGCTTTACACACCTACTAGCCAAAGACTAGACAAAAATTATTTTGTGAGGATTGGTGGGGATGTTTTGCAACAACAGCTAAATCAGAGACTGATCCAAAGCTGAACTGCATACAGATTTTTCTCAAAATAAATCAACGGGAAGCTCAAGTATATATCAAAAATAGCACCTCAAAAGGGTAACATACATATGCATGTACCCAATAAGATAGATATTCATATTTAGAACTAGCAGACTGTTCTTTCCTCAAAAGCACCCTGTTTGTATCACAGTAAACTGAGGCAGAAAAGCAGAATTCCCACAGTGCTTTCCAATGCTTTCCATATACCTCAGTCTTGGTTGAGCCTAGCTGCTTGGCTAAAAATCATGTCTTTGGTTTCTGAGGCATTCGACAACAACAACAAACCCCAAAATGCTCAAAAGAGAGACTGATGGACAAATACACAGAAAGCACAAACTGTACCTGTAACTCTAAGATCTGTCACAGTGTTTGCCATTTTAAATCCATAAGTCATTGACTGAAAATCTTCCTGAAAAACAAAAATTGTAGAAACAGGATGTACTGAAATATATACAGTAGTAGTTACACTGTCAAGTTGGGATTTGGGATTCTTCTTGTTTTGAGTTTTTGGCTTGTTTTCTTGTTGCGTTTTGTAATTCTTTGTCTTTTTTTGTTTGCTTTGGTGCATTTTTGTTTAACTACACAAAGCGTAGAAGACCAATTTTATCCTGCACAACCGAACAGAACCTTGGTTTGGGTTCTGCTTCCTGCTGAAATCCAGCCTGGGGTAATAATTTTCTGCATAAACCCTTAGTACCAGTATGCCCTGCATCAATTTCATCAAGTGACAAGAACTACGTTACAAAATGCTATTTAATCAATTTTAGATATAGTCAGTAAAAAATTACTTGATCAAGCTCACAGGAAAGAAAAATTACCTTGAGCACAGAAAACCAGACATTCTATTGCTCAATGGACATTTCAGACAACAGATAAGCATGGCTAGATAATGTAGAAAAAAAAAAAACTAAGCAGGAAGAAAAAGCAAAGCTGATAAAAATTGTTAGGCACAAGACTCTCATCACTATATGAGCAAAGTACATACGTGATTCTGATGCCACATCAATTCAGTGACATATTTATGTGACTCGAGCAAAACACAGAAAAGCACATGAAATAACATTGAAAAAGATAGCATTTTAAAGAGCTAAAGTCTAACTTTTGGAAATTGCTACTCCTGCAATATCCTCAAACCAAAAGTAATAAATTTCTCTAATATACAGTTTTATTTGCATTAAAGAGCCTACATATATTTTTAACCATAGGAGATACAAAAACACGTACCTCCTCAAAAACAGCTGCTTTATTAACCTTTTCTCTGGCAATATCACAGATTTTTAGAATCCCTAGAGCAAAAGCCTTCATCGCAGGATCTTCTATGAAGTCTGGATTATGAATATAAAGGCAAGTGAATACCGTCTGTGCCAAGGAATGTCCCTCTAACCATGTTATCTAAAGAAAAGAAAATTAATTGTTTTACTTATGACAGATAAGTTGTCATTTTTATATATTCATTATTTTTCCATCTTACTGTGTTTCCATGAGTCATTAAGGAAGTCTCTACCATGGCTAACTTCAATCTAGCAAAAAGGAGAAGAGAAGATGTCTCTGTCTTTAACCTTCAGTCATCTGCTGGCTATGGTAGGCAGTAAGTTAATGAAACCCAAGCACCATCAAATTCTGGTCTTGGATAAACTTTTCCCACTACATCCAGCTCTGACCTCTCTGACCTAGATATAACATGATATTAAGAGACCATGAGATTTGCAAGTTTCCTCTATATAAATACCAAATAAAAAATGCAAGATGTAGTGAAACAACTCAACAGATTCTGCACATTGTCTTCACCTTACAGCTTCTTTTCACAGTACGCTTTCCCTACTACTTTCATGCTGCTTTAAGCTAAAGGGCAACCTTCGGTAATTTAGAACATTATTTCTTCCTTGAAACAGCAGAATACAAAGTAGGATCAGGTATAATATGATCACTACTCCCTTTAAAAAAAGTGTCACTATTTGAGGTTAGGAAGGAAGGAAGAAGATAAATTACATTACACCATATCAAACATAGAGACCTTTACATATAGCTTTGGGCCAAATTAGTTTGAAATGCTGTTTTAAAAAACAAAACATAATTTTAGAGATTGTGAAAATAATTTGTAGCACAGCAAAAAAAAAAAAAAAAAAAATCACAATTAACTAATAATGACTAATTTACTTTTCTTTCTAAATAGTTATATTTTATTTTTCAAAATGCCCGCATAAACTCAGCCAACACTGGCTGTACAGAAATGAGCAACAGAGTGCTGTAGGTTACTGCATGCTCACTCTCCAACACAGTCAAACACTAATCCACAACATTTAGTTAGATACCATACACTTAAAAGCCACAAATTAAAAAACCTTTTTACATTATCCAGACTGGTACCAGTTCTCAATCATAACAATTTTTTATTAAAAAAAAAAAAAAGATCTGAAAACCAAAATTATACCTATTACAAAAGCCAACACAAATATCTAAATGAATATTAAAATGCTAAGTGTTTGTTTTCTGCTTGGTCAATACTTTTTCTTGAGTTCTACTGTATTTTGTTTTTTTTTTTAAACTGGATTAAAGGATTATATTTTGAAAGCAAAACCATATTATGTTAAGAGCAGAGAGATGCTTACCAAACAACAAAAACAGGTATCCATTATTCCTACCAGCTCAGGTGAAGTCAGATCCTTTATTTTAATTGTGCCATCCTTAGAAAACAAAGAAAGGAAAAAACCTAAATAATTTTAGGTTTAGAGTTTAAAACCTAATGGTGCAAAGGGGTCAGCTTTTCTTGTCCAGCTCATCCATGAGACGCTATCTAACTTTAGAAGCAGGATTTGAAACACCTGAAGTCAAAATACCAACATTTGTATCAGACACAGCTGCACTGCAGTGTCAAACAGACCCCAAATTAAGTATTTTGATTCAATAAGTGGGAAGACTTGTTTAGTTTATCCAGTAAAGTGCTTCATTAGAAGTATGTTTTACAACTCTGACTTCCTGAAAACAACACTTTTACTTAGGGCTGAAGTACCTCTTTTATGAAGACAGGCTGAGAGTGTTGGGGATACTCAGCCTGGAGAATAGAAAGATACAAGGAGAGCTTATAGCAGCCTTCTAGTATCTGAAGGGGGCCTCCAGAAAAGCTGGGGAGGGGTCTTTCACCAGACAGGTACTCATAATGAAGGGGTAATGATTTTAAACTGAAAGAGGTTAGATTTGATATCAGGAATAAAATTCTTCACCATGAGGCTTGTAAGACAATGGCATAAGTTGCCTAGGGAGGTTGTTGATGTTTTCCAAAAAGAACAGAAAGTCTTTTAGCATCCTATCACCCGTGGTAACCATGGTATCACCATTAACCATGCATCTAGTTAAATCATTACTGTCAGTGTTGTTCAATTAGTCAGCTTCTTCAATACTAATGAACTAATAGTCTCATAAAGGGTTAATTTCCAGCTTTTGTAAGGAAGCTGGCTTCCATTCAACTTAAAGAGGAACTAACATGTAAAATACATACTTTGGGGAAGTACAGGGTGACTTGCAAAAACATTTCTGAAAATTAATTTATTTCAGCTATCATCTCCCAAAAATTTCAGAGTACTTTTCACTGAGTTAGTTAGCACCACTCTAATAATGCAAGTATCACAAGCTATTTGTTACTTAATTATCCAGAGCAAAATAGAAAAAAAAAAATCTATTTTAAGACTGAAAATATTAATTACATTGAATTGTGCTTAACTGCAATTTGATGAAATTATAACATACTTTTACACATACTGTAGGCAAAAATAATAAAGTTCCACGAACCTTAATAGCTTGCTCAAAGTTAAGAACCTTTCTATTAACTTGGTTTCCAATCATACCAGCATCCATCTTGGGATCCATCATTTCAATGGCAGACATGGCTTCAAAAAGTCCAAAACTGAGAATACGGATTAAAAGATGTTCTGAATGTAATTACTTTATTTCATGCAAAACAGTCTTCACAAACCTTTGTGAAAAAACACACAATGACTAGCTGAGCACACTGTACTCTGACTACTGACAAGGTATGTGAACATTAGAAGCGACCTTTAGAGATCATGGCTTTCCAGAACCAGAAGATCTCTCAAGAAGTAAGAAAACAGATGCCTAAAACTCTCTGCTTTTTTTAAAGCTGAAGAATACTCCTGAGCCAAATAACACATTACTAACTCTACACACACTTGACTCTGTACACCTCATAATGATTAGCCATCTTTTTAAAGCTCACATAATTAAATGATACTATCTGAACCCACTGTTCAGATGGGGCTTTGAGCAACCTGGTCTACTGGGAGGTGTCCCTGCCCAAGCAAGGGGGTTGAACTAGATGATCTTGAAGCTTCCTCCCAATCCAAACCACTCTATGAATAATATAACTAAATGTGCCAACTTTGTTTAAAATGGGCATGTTCAAAGAAGTGATAACAAAGAAATCCACCACATGACAATAGATCTCCTGTAGTCAGGGTATAAATGTTTAGAGGAGAACTCCATTAAACAAAGACTGACCTACTGAAGAAGTGACACAATGCACCACCTTTGGTACAAATGACACCCATCACAACTGCTGCACAAGCCTTTATTATGTAAAAATGGTTACTGCATGTGGCACGCTGATTTTAAAAAGCATTTTTGCTAAAAAAGCATCCTTGCCCATGTTTTTAAGCAAGTTCCCATTTAATACTATGCTTCTGTTTTCTGAACTACTAGTAGTAAATAAGCACTTTTTTTTCTTTATGGAAGTGATTGGGCTTGTGTGGCTAACAATTCATTTTTCATTTAATCTCACATCATCCTTTTGTGAATTCTGTACATTTTAGAATGCAGGGTTTTTGGAAACATTTTCCTTAATCTGTGGAGCTCTCAGTTTCCATTTTAGCATGTCATTAAAGAGCTAGAGCACAGGGACTGTTCATCCTAAACTTGTTAGTGACATCTGAGGTGAGCAAATTTAAAAGCTTAAAGTCTTTGTGGCATTTTTAATAGTTCATAGTTATCGTACAATGTGCTGTAAACTCTAAGCCACACTAATTAACTGAAAATATGTTGACACCATAAGAAACTTTCAGCATTCATACAGATGCATTGATAATATAAATTCTACTGAGAATAATATTCTGAATTCTTAAATTATTTTATTTAAAGTAAAAGTTTAAAAAAAGCTTAGTTGATACTGCATATCTTGTGTTTTAGTAAGCATTACTGTATTTGGACTAAACCCATTTGAAAAACAGATCTAGCCCACAGGAATACTTACAGCTTGTCATGAAGTAGTTCTCCTAACTTCAGTTCTACAAAGGAACAGAACAGAATAAATTAAAGCAATCATCCTTCTAGTGCAACTTTTCTGGACAGTCTTGTCACTCACCAGTCTTGTGCTAAGAGGAAGAAGGTGTGGGAAACAGACCAGACATCTCTACTCCACCCTCATTTGCTTTCATTTACAAAGCACTTTCAAAGCTGAAAGGTTAAAACCGAAGATGTTCGCATTCTCTCATCTCCCTCTGTTATTTGAATGGTTACAGGGGGTTTGGAATTCTCAAATAGTAGCATCTAAATAGTCTAAAACTCAGGACAGCAGTTTTCTGTGCTCCTTTATGCAGATGTGCAATTGTTTCCAGGGAAGCTTACAAGACTTGCTTTCCCCTCATAATTTGAATCAAGACCTTAAATTTAATGGATGGGTATGCAAACACTCTATCACTAATGTAAGGGAATTTTATGACAGCATCAGCAAACTGCATTTATCAGGATAAGTTGCAGTTTTAATTTCCCCTAATGTCATCATAAAATCAGTTAACAAATAGTTGCTGTTAAGGTAAACCAGCGCCAATATCAAATAACAATAAAGGCACTGTTTAAATGGAAGCAACTGCTTCCCTGTGAATGGAATGCATTACACCTCCTCAAAAGCTCAGCCTTGTTCAAACATGAAAAATGGCACACTGGAAAATTAAATTAATAAAACATTGGATATTACAGAATAAAAAACACGCATTAAAAAAGGTAGTATTAATTACTGGTTTCCAACTAGCATGAGAGGGAAAGAATTCTTTGCAAAGAAAAGAATGAGGTATAAAATGCACAAGATGAAAAAGACGTAAAAACTACTGATGTGATCTGGAAGGGGAAGAAAGGCGAGGTTCTTCTGGTATTTCCATCTCACAGTAAGTTAAACACAGGGAAACACAAAACCAATGCAGTGCACTCATCTGGAGCTTCAACCTCCAGATGAACTACACTTAGTCGTGTAAAGGATTTCAAGTGTTCTTAGAACACAAGCAGTAAACCTCACTTACCTCTACAAGCTTCTTCAAAATCTTGAGTTATATCTATCCAGCTTGTATTGCTCTTTTCCATTTTGTCAGGTATACCAAGTTCCCATCTGGAATCATCATCTTCGGCTGAAGCTTTCATAACCATGGTGCTACACCTTTAAGTCTGTATCAGAAACACTGCATATCATGTACGAATTACAGAAAGTGCTTCATGGGAATAATTTTTTTTTCATTTCAAGAATCAGGTGAGAAAGGGTTATGAACAAAGCTGATTTCATTTGAACACCTACTATTACATAAAAAACCCTAAGTAATAAAAGCTGTTTTAGTAAGTTTTTCTTTTAAAACTTTTATCAGTAATAGCCATAATAAAGTGCATACTGTCAAACCAAAAATCAAATGAGGAACAGTATCAAGAAATATACTCTCACAACAGATATAGGTACCGCAGTGTTTTTGTTGTTGCTCTACATTATTAGACACATATGTGCTCCCGCTGCTGTATGAAAGACATTAAAAGAGGGAACTGTAAAACTGACCACAAACAACTCTGTTATTCCTACAAAGTGTATCCGAACAAACTGGTGAAAATGGGCATCTTTCGTCTGACTTCTGCACCAAATAGGATCTCGATTACCCCAGCAATGTTAAGCAACTTCAGACTGGAATAGACTTTTAAACTGCACCGGTTATTTCGAACTAGCTTTGTGCTTTCGCAATCTCACCGTATGCGGGAGAGCCCTGAAGCTTTTGTTCTGCCACACAGCGTACCTTTGAGACACCGGCAAGGCAGAATCTCCCCTTATTGTAGTCGGAGAGCTCGCAGGAGGCACCCACGAGCCCCGCAAGCTCTAAGCAGCTAAATCAACGGCATTACAGACGCTTCAAACAAAGACCCCCGTGATACGAGACCTCCCGGGCATCGGTAATTAACAAAAAACAACGGGGAAGGGGGGTGTAGGGATCAAAGGCACCTTGAACACAGTCCACGAGTCCCTTCGCCCCAGCAATACTCGACTTCCCCTCTCGCACCGTCAATGTGTCACCAGCTCTCAGGCGACTGCACCGACTGCCACGGTCGAGTGGCTGGGATGAGGAAATACTTGGGAACTAGTTGAAATAAATGTAACTTACGCTTGAGTTTCAAATAGTAAAGCCAGCAAAACCAGACCTTCCCGGGCTCTCCTCTTCCCTCA